>NC_040034.1:12172239-12522623 GCF_000972845.2 Larimichthys crocea | reverse complement strand
AATAACAAAAGAAGAAGTTTAAATAAAATAAAAGTTCAAATTGAAATTACCACCACCCCAAATCACAAATAGTAATTTCTTGAATTCATAATTTATTTTTGGTCCCTGGAGAGAGAATTGATCCAAGCATAACCTTAAATTAAGTATTTATTATGACTAGATTTCAAGTGGGATTTTATTTTAAGTAAATAATAAAAAAACAAAACTTTTAATTCTCACCTAATTTGTTTGCACCTCACTTGGACATTATTCATCTTTATAGAGCATCTCTTTGAAAATTGAAATGACAATCCAGCAGGAGACAGAGATAACTGCAGTGAACCAGCAGAAATAATATACAGTAAATGGTTAATCCTTTAGATCATATGGTACAATAATTTACTTTAGTTTTTTTTATCAAGGATGACACGATAAAATGAAAGACTTATTTCCATTGTTCTTGTTCTTTGTCTGAAACAGTAACATTATTAGGCCTCTGTTCCTAACCCAACAGGAAACAGGACCGATCACACAGATGACTAACTAAATTAAAATAACTAAATAAACTGTCTTAATGTTATTACAAAAAAAAAAGCTTCAACGCACCTTGCAGAAATTTCAAAAAAAATTCTCCCATAACTGTTTATGAAAGCCTTTTGCACAGCATGATATATCAAAATGTCTGCTGTAAAAAAATGCATATTCAGTAACCTCTCATGGGTGTATAGAAGCAGCATCTGCATTGACCGTGTGTCTTACTTTGTTAGTATGTCACCTGTCTGTATTTAGAAGCATATTTAGAGTGATGTGCAGGTATATGCAGTATTTGGAGATGTATCACCTATAATCATTTCTGTTTAAACAGACACTACTTCTCCCAACACTTTGTTATTAATACTCGTTATACTTAAAAAGTAATACTTGCTACTTGTTATTACTATAATAACAAGTAATATAGTATATATATTATTAGAATGGGCATATCTGCAAACCTTTTTCTCTACAAGTGTATCTTGTAATGTAAAACTTCATTGTAATTTCCTTTTGTTTATGTCAGCATTTAACTCAGAACGTGTTCCTCTGTGGGCCAATATCTCCTTCTCATCAACCACACTGGTTAAAAGCACCACCCAAATCACATGCATAAGGTTATGCAATTAACCACGTGGATGAGGAAGCAATACAAAGAAGCTATTTGATTCTTTCATTTACAATACAATGAGAACCGACCTGTAAGATGACATCTATGCAAACAATGATGACCGGTTGAGAAGGTTATATTAAATTAGCCTGAAACATCCTGTGGATGTTGATCACACTCAGTTAACAGGTCATAAACATAAAGTGCTGCCAGAATTCACTACATATGGCATTTTTCTCATCCACACCTCATGTTCAGATCAAACCTGACGTGGTTGTTACCTCAAACATTATTGTGAGCAAACAAGGGTCATGCCTGTCATGAGTTAATAACTATGGGAAGAGAGAAGGTGTTTGTGATGATATGATCAGAGCGGTCTTTAAAAACCCTCTGACAAGACCACCAAGGAGACACTTGAGAGGTAGAAGTGAGACACGATGCTGCCAGTTCTGCTGCTACTTCTACCGGCCCTTAGCCCTGCTTTGGCTTGGATTGTAAGTGACTCTTATTTCCTGTTAAAACATTCAGGTGCACCATTTGTTTTTTTATTATAATGGACTTAAATGGTGGTATTTTCTTTTTCAGCCAGTGGAAGACTGGGAGTCTGGCAATGTGACTGCGTCAGTTGGTGAGTCAGGTCAGTGCCTTTGTCATGTGTATCTACCGGATACCACCTTCCCTGCCGACCGTGTTGAGCACATGCAGCAAGTCAGCAAGGATCTGATCCTGGAAGTGAAAATTCAAATGAACAAGGTGCTCATTAAAGTCTGTACAGATTCACAGCATTATTACATAATTTTTTGTGCGACATTGGTTCAGCTCATTCACGCTTTTTTACTCTTTCAGATGGTGAGCTATGAGGGTAAGTTGGAGGTCTATTTGAAGGAACTGATGGACCTGACAGTGAGAGTGGCCATGATGGAGAGCAGTGGTGACAATTACATCAAACTGGACTTTGAGCTGCTCAGGATCGAGCTCAGGGAGTTTGAGGCTCTGGTGTCTCAGCTTAAAGACTCCCTCAACTCCTCCTCGCCCATGTTTGACAGTCTGTTTACTGAGGTGGAAAAGATGTTTTTTAACCTACTTGCAAATAATGTGGTTTTCTTCATAGTTAGGATATCAGATTTCAATTTGATTCATGTGTTTATTCCCAGATCCACAACATGACCCTCATTGTGAACCAACTGGAGACTTTCGACAGAAGCAACCTGGAAGTGATCCGCATTGAGTTCGCTAAGCTGCAGAAGAAGCTGGAGCAGTGCCAGGAGGACCAGGAGATCATCAAGCCAGATATTGGTAAGATAATAGTCAGAAGATTGCAGGTAGTGGTTTTTAAAATCAGATTTCGCCATCCAATGTTAACATTTTTCTTTTCTTTCCAGGCAACTGCAATCACACAGGAATCATGAGTCTCAGCAAGCCAATGGTGGTCCAACTGAATGCTCATTTGAGTTCAAGTTATCAATATGGGGGCTGGGGGAAAGACTCCAAACCTGTTAGAGGCTATGAATCAATGTACTACTATGGTGCACACACCACTTCCGCTGTGTATGACTTCTATTTGTACTCTAACTATGAAAATCTCATTTTGAGGTCTTCATTCAAAAACTTTCACCTACCAAATGGGTGGGAAGGTACCGGAAACAATTACATTGTTCACGGTAACACCATTTATTACCAGCACAACACACCTTTCAGTATGTCCAAACTCAATCTGACCAGTTCCAAATATGACTACAGAGTGATCTCAGCTGCTAGTACTAAGTTCTCATACAGTTACTCGGAAAATCAGAACTTGGACTTTGCAGCTGATGAAACCGGATTGTGGGTAATGTATGCCTCAGAGGGGAGCAAAGGTAAAATGATCCTTGCTAAAATAGATGAGAAATCTTTTGGTATTGAGCATGAGTGGAACACTAATGTGTTCAAACAGTTGGCTGGAAATGCTTTCATGGCCTGTGGAGTCATGTATGCAACCAGGTCAGTGGATCTGAACACAGAAGAGATCTTCTATGCATTTGACACTAAGACCAATGAGGGGAAACATGTCAGCATCCCCTTCCAGAAGTTCCAGGAGAAATACACCAACCTGGACTACAATCCCACTGATCAGAAGCTCTACATGTACAATAATGGCTATTATGTGGCCTACAATGTAAAGTTTAACAAAGAATGATCCCTCCTCTTTGTGATCCGCCGTATTGTGATTGATACGATTGATCTGTATTTACTCACTTTGTCTCTGGAGCTCTATAAGGCTATGTACTGTAATGCATGGACTTTTTACTGTTTTTTTCCACAATAAAATCAATCTGAAGCATTCAAATTGTGTCATTTTTTTATACATATAAAAAAGAAAAATGTAAGAGTAAGAACTAGTGGGTTCAACCCAACATAAATAAATAACCAAACAAACAAACACTAAATTCACTAATAGTCATTGTTGGCTTCAAATTATTTGATGCAATCCAGATTACATTTCATAAGAAAATATTATGATACACTGTATCCTCTTATAAATGAACAAAGACAACACAAATCCTTATGTGTCAATTGAAAATATTGGTGTACATTTGTCATTGGGAGGTCGAACAGGATTTTAAATCAAACTTAACGATGGAATTTCCAGAGATGTCCATGTGCTACACACCAATACATTAGACCCACACCAGAATCAAAATAATAGAAATATATACAGTATGTTGCACATATATAATCAAGTACAAAACGTACAGACAGGTATAATTAATCGCTATATCTTTTAAGATCACCCAAGAGAGTGACAAGAGACACAAGGCTTATGTTAATGACTTCTTTTCCAATCTAGAGGAAATTCAAGAATAGGTCATTTTGTTAGACTCTAATTACGTTTTCAGTTTTTCTCCAATAACCCTATAGCCCCAACTAATCAAAATACAAACTGACTGAAAAGAGAAAATTGACAATCAAATAACACATGTCTAATGGAAGTTAGTGGTCCTTTTGTAATTTGCTCCTGTGTTGAAGTAAATTAATCTCGGAAACGTTGAACCTCTGCTCAGTGAGTTTGCTTTCTTGTCATTTCAGGACACATTTAAGCACTCGCCATCATATTTTGTTAAGACCTTCTTCTATCACGATTCTATTTTTGTGTTAAATTTGTAAAGGCGTTGCCTTTGTGTTTTATTTCTTTATACTGAGTGTACAATGTTTTCTTCAGGTCCTGTGTTGTGACAGTGTTTACACTTGCCATGTGCTGATGAGTTTTATGACTAAATGACCTAAAGGAAAAACCCAATCATAAAACCACAGTAATCCCAGAATGGTGTGTATAATATGCACACCTGCACTGATCTCAAGGATGCAAATAAGATATACGTTATGAGTTATGAGTGTGTAATGATGTCACATGCTTTAGCTAGGCTGATAAGAGGTTTAAAACCCAAAGATATGACTAGCAATCACATCAGACAGCTTTTAAACATGATGCCTCTGACTCTGCTGCTGTTCTTTCCCATACTGAGCCCTGCACTGGCTTGGCTCGTAAGTTTTAAAGATCACTGTCCTTATTTAATACAATTTAGTAGTATTCTGTTGAATATCTAAATAAAATAACTGTGTTTGCTTGCAGCCAATGGAAGACTGGGAATCAGGAAATGTGACCACGTCTGCTGATGGACTGGAGTGTTTTTGCAGTGTGTTCCTGCCCGACAGCACCTTTCCTGCTGACCGAGTGCAACACATGCAGCAAGTTACCATCGATCTGAAGCTGGAGGTGGAGATCCAGATGAATAAAGTAAGTATGAAACAATTTCCTGTATGTTTTTCACATTTAAAGTAAAGTAGATATAGCAGTGACTGTGAATCTAAAGTAATGTTAATAATGTTATTGTTAACTAATAACTAATATTGTATGAAAGTGGTACAGGCATGTTATGCATTCGTGTTGGTACAATCAGATATGTGTATAGATGCTGTTCATAACTAGCACTATATACAATCCATATACGTTCTATTAAAAACGAGAATATTGAAACGCAAAAGAAAGTAAATACCAACATGTTTACAATTGTTAGTAACATTTCCGGTGACCATGGCCATTTATGAACTCTTATAGTGACTACTCATCTTATCTTATTCTGTGCATACATTACTATATCCATCATTACACCACCTTTGCATAAAATTAACGTATATTCAGTATTTATTCCAGCATCATTTGCACAACTATGCTCTCTTGTTTGAGGCTCTAATGTAACATGTGTTGTTAAAGATATATTATTAAATGCAACTGAATGAAAGTAATTACTAATACTAAAGTATTAGTGTGTCTTTTAGCTTGTCCACTACAGAGGCAAACTGGATATCTTCTTAGGAGAACTGATGGACCTGACAGTGAGAGTGGCCATGATGGAGGGCAGTGCTGACGATTACATCAAACTGGACTTTGAGCTGCTCAGGATCGAGCTCAGAGAGTTTGAGGCTCTGGTGTCTCAGCTCAAAGACTCCCTCAACTCCTCCTCGCCCATGTTTGACAGTCTGTATACTGAGGTAAGACGACAAGTTCAAGGCTCAGTTTCACTTATTCACGTTTTTATTGGTTATAAAGTAACTATGATTATTTGTGCCAGATCCACAACATGACCCTCATTGTGAACCAACTGGAGACTATCGACAAGAACAACCTGGAAGTGATCCGCATTGAGTTTGCTAAACTGCAGAAGAAACTGGAGGAGTGCCAGAAGGAGATGGAGTTCATCAAGCCAGATATCGGTAAGGCCATCCGCCTGTTTTCTTTGCAGTAGCTGGTCAGCACGTGACAGTTATATTAACTTTTTTTGTTTGTTTTTTTCTCAGGAAACTGCAATCACACAGGAATAATGAGCATCAGCAAGCCTACAGTCATCCAAATTAATGCTCATTTGAACGCAGGATACCAGTATGGGGGCTGGGGAAAAGACTCCAAACCTGTTCGAGGCTACGAGTCAATGCACTGGTATGGTGCATACAGCACTCCTTCTGTATATGAATTCTATTTGTACTCTAATTATGACAAACTCATTCAGAGATCTTCCTTCACACACCATGGTCTGCCACAAGGGTATGAAGGCACTGGTAACAACTACGTTGTTCATGGAAACACTGTGTATTACCAGGCTGACAACCCATTCAGAATGTCCAAATTAAATCTTACTTCTTCTGTTTATAGTCACAGACAAATCACAAAAGCAAGCGAAAGATTCTCCTACACTTATTCCCCAAAACAATACCTGGACTTTTCAGCTGATGAGAAAGGATTGTGGGTAATGTATGCCACAGAGGAGTCCATGGGTAAAATTGTTGTTGCTAAGATAGACGAGAAATCATTCGGTATTAAGGGTGAGTGGACCACTAATGCGTTCAAGCCTCTGGCAGGGAATGCTTTTATGGTGTGTGGAGTTATGTATGCCACCAGGCCAGGAGATCTGCAGACAGAGGAAATCTATTACTCCTATAACACTAAGACTGGAGAGGAGAAATACATGAGTATCCCCCTTCAGAAATTCCAGGAGAAGTTTGTTAACCTGCACTACAATCCCACTGATCAGAGGCTTTACATGTACAACAATGGCTATTATGTGTCCTACAATGTGAGATTCAACAAAGAATAATGCCTCTTGTTCTTGATCTGCTGTATTGTGATTGATACAAATGATCTTCACCGACTTTCTCATTCTCTGTGTTCTTTCTCATCTGTGTGACGATTAGAAACTACACTTTTGTTTTCTGGAATAAAATCATAATTGAGCATTCAATAAGTGTCCTGTCTTGTTTTGATTTAAGTGAATATGAATAGAGATGAACATTTTAGAGTGGATGTAAAGTAATCATAAACCTATGTGGTAAATCAGACCCCTCCCCTTCTGTTTTTTGGATAAGGTTGCAGCATCTGATACATCTTGAGCCTCCCTCCTCTCCTATCACCCTACCCCATGCTGAAACTTTCACCCTCTGTAAGCCGGCCCTCCCTTAGGGGGGTAACGACTCTCCTTTGTGTTGTGGTTGGAGCCTGTCTCCATCTGGTACCGAGAGCCAGTAGACTATGGTGATCCTTCCATTCATACTGAATGGGATACATTAAATTACTGTAATTCATAACAGTTTTCTAAACTGAGCATTTTTCCACATCATTTATCAATAGTCGACGCAAGCAGCAAAAAAGACAATCCATATTTGGAAGTCAGGGTTGAAAATGGCCTTCAGTCAGTCCACACAAAAACAGTACTGTCTCTTTAAATCGGCCAGCATCTGTCAGGATGAGAGGGGGGAAGTGAGCGCCTTGCGTGAAATGGTACCCTAAAGTGACATCATGCTCAGCCAATCAGCAGCCTCGCCTGAGCTCTCCCCTCCTCCCATTTCTCCTGGGATGAGTGTGTCCAGGGTGCTGAAGACACGGGCTGCTGCTGCTGATGCTGATGCTGATGCTGCTGGGGTGGAGGGTCCAAGGCATGCTCGCCTTACATCAGGTACAGGGTGTGTATTTGAGCATGATGTATGTACCGTTTGTTCACTTATTTATCGTGGTGGATTGCTAAATCATTAGCTATGGAAGTGCATGTTGAGGAGATGATGAATGATGATGGAGGAGAATGAAGATGGCTTTTTGTGTTTCATAACACTCCTTAGATGATGTCGCCTCCATGACTGTAACCAGGATAGGGTGTGTATGTGTGTGCTGTTTGTCTTTTTCTGTCTTTTTAGGGGAAAGAAATGTTATATTTTAACATCAATGGGACGTTTTTTACTCACTATCTGACTGCTGATGTATTCATATAATGCAACAATGATTAATTGCATACTAATGGTGATTTAGAAAAAACACAGAATAATGAATTTGCCCCTTGGAAATAATCCATTTCATGTGATTTGTGTAAGTGCACTGGTTGATGTCTTAGACCAGTGTGTGTAGTGTAGTGTAATACATAGACACATGTTATTTGCAGCATAAATTCGGGATAATACAGTAAGATTTTGCCGTCAGAACCTTTTCCAGGGTAATCTTTAGATCATCCACCATCCTCTAGGGATAAATGACTGCGTAACTTATCGAAGACAGTGTGCCTCAGTGCTCTGAGTCATCTTTGGACATTTGCAATGCTGCTTTTTTCCATTCATTAGAAATAGTTGTACTCACTTCCTGTGCTGGTCTGGAAGTTAACCCTTTGTTCTTCCACTGGCTCAGATGAACATGCTCTGCTGCAAAGACTTGAGCCTTGGAGTCACTGGGGGCAGATACACACCAAGCCCGGTGACAACAGATAGAGATGTGTCCCGCTATTGATGAGATCAAGGAGCAAAGGTGAGTCTCTTTCAGAGCGGAACAGCAGCAGTATGATTGACTTACAACAGCTTAAGATTCAGTTTCTGTTTCTATTTTAATAAAGCAGCTTGTTTAACCTCAACTATCTGCCATGGCTGAATTTAGTCCATCTGAAAAGTCATTTCTATGTCTAAGTCTATGTTTTTATGCTGTCTCAGGTCCATCTGGTCCTTGACTGGTCCGAAACAAGGCAGCGATGGCAAAGAGAGATTACCTGGTAGAGGCGGCCAAGCAAATCCGCATGGCACTGGACAGCGAGGTCAATGAGGACTATGAGGCAGCTTTCAGTTACTATAAGAATGGGGTGGACTTGCTGCTGAATGGGGTTCAATGTAAGTGGATGCGTATTTAAAGGTCTGTGATAATGAATGAATGGAGAATATCATGAGGCATGTTTGCACAAGGCATGTGACAGGAACATGTGAACCAAGATAAAAACAGGAAGTCACAGTTTCCCTACAGTGTCAGTGCTTGGCTGCATGTTCCTAATCCTTATCCAAGGTTCAGTCAGGACAGGGTCTTGTCTGCTATATTTTTCTTTTTTTATTTGTGTCTGATAGAGCTTAACTGTTTTACAGTGGACCCAAACAAGGATCGTAGGGAGGCAGTGAAGAGGAAGACAACCCAGTATCTTAAGAGAGCTGAAGAAATCTTCATAACACATCTACAGGACAACCTTGGGAAGGGAAGCTCTCACTTAGGGGTAAGATTTTATGAACCACAAGGAACCCTGTATTTTGGGAGTGCAGTGTTCTACTGGGGCAATATAATAATAATAATAATAATAATAATAATAAAAAAAATATGAGCTCTTTAAGATAAGATGGTGCCTGAATCAACTGCAAAGTCCTGAGGCACTTGTTGGAGCAGCCTGATAACAAGGAGTTACTATAATGCAACCTAGAAGTAACAAATGTGTGGATTAGTTTTTCTGTATCCGCCTGATTTTTCAATGTTACGTAGGTGAAAAAAAGGCAGTCCTTGAAATTTGTTTTATGTGGATGTTAAAGGCCCCATCCTGATCAAAGATGATTGATTCTTTACGGTGGAGCTGGAGGCCAGGGTAATCCCATCAAGAGTAACTGTATCTTTAGAAAGAGAGTTTTTGAAGTGTTGGGGTCCAATTACAAAAACTTTGGTTTTGTCTGAGTTTTTCCAGAGAATGCTACAGAGTCCAACATAGTTTTGGCATATGTACACACTGATTCCACATTAATTTTAGTGACCTCTGATTGGCGTTATTGGGTGTCATTTCCACTGGCGTGAATAAAAATCTTACTATATTTATGTTTAGCCAGCAGTTTCAAATTTGATTCAGTGTTTGCTGCTCTGGCCTCAGGGATGCATTTGATTATGGTCGCTAACTTCACATTTCACAAAATGGAGCCAATCTCTAAATAAATCTGATTTGATTTGTTGAGGACTTCAAAATGTCACTAATTTGCTCTAAATATACAGTAAATATAATTCCAGTGTACATATTTAGTGTTCTTCACACAAGTCTAATATTTGATAAGTTGATAAGATCATAAACCCTCCACCCCATCTTACCTTGAGCTTGATTCATCTCAGATATTGTAGAAAAACGCACTTCTTGCTTGTAATATGCTTTCATTGTGCTGTCGCTAATATCTTCTGTGGCTTTCATCACCAGGGTTACAGCAGTCTGAGATTTCGTCCAATCAGACACTTGAGTTCACCTGTGGAGGACCTGGAGATGTGTAAAGTGGTGGGAGTGACGGATAAGGTAAGATAAACATTTTGGGACTTTTACCTGTGTGTCAGTATCAGCATTGGTTTTGTGTGTTGACGCGCCTTGTTTTTCATTCCAAAGGTCCTGATTGTCCAAAGTATGGTCAATAAGGAGACATTTGTTGTGAAGGTGAGTATTCAGGTTTTCTTTCACAGGTATAGTACACTGAAAAAAATCAGATGCACATTCCAGAGTAAAAAAAAAAGATTGCTCTATATAATAATACATGTAAATTAAAGATAGGTTCCCTGATAGGAGAGATGTTTTGGCGGTTGCCATCTGGCAACAAGCCAGCCCTTATATTGTGCGGCAGGCCAGTCGATGGGAGCTCTCTCCATCCTGTCTCCCTGAGCATCATCCAGCATTGATCTGCCTGAAAGCTCTCACCCTTTTAGTCAGTGCAAGTGCACCTCAAATTTCAGAGGAACAGAGGGACGTGGTAACAGACAGACACTATTCTTTAAAGGGGCAATCCAAGAGTAGTTAGTCTCTTTTTCTTTCAACCATGTCTCATTATTTATTTATTTATTTATTTTTTGCATATTAATACATTATTTTTTTCCCTTTCTAAAAAAGACCATTTATTATGTCTACATGTTCTTGCAGAGTCTGGTCAAGTCGAGCTGGGAGAGCAGGGACCGGCCAACCATCATTCCTCAGGGGGTGCCATACATGGTTAAGCTGCTAAGATATTACGTCAGCGAGGATGCTGTGTACCTGCATCTTGAGCATGTCAAAGGTGAGCTGTCATCAACTGCTCTGTTCTCACTGCTGCTGGGACAACGTTGGATGGATTGACCATATTTTGTGTGCAGTGTCACACTGTAGCATTAACAACAATAAAAACGACATTACTTCTATCTTTGCCCCAATGTCTGATCTTGTGTTTCTTCCCCTGTTGTCCAAGGTGGGAGGCTCTTCTCCAAGCTGCACAAGCTGAGGACAGAAAAGGCCAATGAACACCCAGAATGCTTCACTTCTGGCCAGCACAGCGTCAAGCTGAAGACCAGCTACACCTCACCCACAATCAGCACAGACTACCAGCACAACAGCAGAGGGAGCACGGGAGTGATTCCAGAGAAATTAAACGATGAAAACACAGATACAGACTTTCCCAATTCATGGGACGAGACTCAGCAGCGACTGGAGAGCTGCGGGACTCACTCCTACATTGAGGAGACGGGTTGTCTGCAGAACACGCGCTCTGCAGCGTCATTTTATAACAAGCTGGATCGGCTAACTCTGCATTCTGGCTCCACAAGGACACAGGTCAACACCTGCATACATCCACCAGCTCCTAGTTTGTGTTTGCACTCCAGTGAAACTCAGGAACAGCCTGCTCTTCCTCTCTCTTGCGCCCGTGTCAGTCAAGCTCTCGATGTCATGTCAGAACTCCATACAAAGAAAGCTGTAATGGGATTGACAGAGTGCAGCTCCGAGTTTGAAGTGGCTTGGAAAGCTGCCGATCCAGCGCAAAACGGTGAGAAAATAAACCCCTATGCAGTGACTGACAGTCATTCACATCGCACACTAGGACAAACGCCACCTCATACAATTCAGACCTCATTTATAAAAGCAGGATCACCAAACAGTGAAAATAATGGTTTGAGTTCGTCCCCTGCCATTTTGCATCTTCCTCTGCATTGCCAAACCCAGATCCGTGGCAGGGCATCATGGGATACCAATGGCTCTCAACAAGTATCTGTTTTGAGCGGTAACTCTGTAGATATGGTTACAGACACAAAGCAGGACAGCGGCAGTCCCACCACAGAGGAAAGAAATGGAATGGTAGTCATCAGGAGCTCAGACAGAGCAGTATTTTCTGACCACACAGACACAAGGAAAACCTCAGAAAGCTCCTGGCCTTCCCCTGCTTCCCTCTTTTCAGGTGCCCCCCTGGACAACTCAGGGGGAAAGTACAAAGAGGAAACTCTTTCTAGTGTGGCTAGAGAGGGTGTAGAGGTGGCCTGCGAATTGAGTCCTAGAGAAACGGTGGCACCAGCAAAAGAGCGATCTTTTGTGAGCTGGTTCTCCTCTGGCCCTCCTGAAGCTCCACCCAACAGGACAAGAGAGGACTCGGGTGCTTTCCTTAAATCAGATGGATCGGAGGGTCAGGGGGAAGACCAGATAATAGAGGTGGATGGCTGGTGCCATCTGCCTCGGTTCCCTGTCAAATCCTCCCCAGCAGATAAGGCCATGCAGACCTGCTGGGGGCTTCCTGAGGCTGAGGTGCGCGTCTGGGGGGCTCAGATCCTGCTGGCCCTGGAGAGTCTTCATCAGCAAGGCATCCTGTGTCGAGACCTCAACCCCAGAAATGTTCTGCTCACTAGCAACGGTGAGTTCATCTAGCACCTCCTGTAAAAGATTGAACGTGGAACCTTGAAAAGCTTTTGTTTTTGATCAAAAGGTTTTAATATTTTCACAGGAAAGGTGTGTTTGACATTTTTCGGCCAGTGGAGTGAGGTTCAGTCAGAGATTTGCTTTAAAGCCATGGAACAGATGTACTGTGCTCCAGGTAAAAATAAGCATGACTGTAAACTGAAACCAGAGGTTGTTCCTTGGTGTAACCTGCCACCTAGTGGCAAGATTCAGTTAGTCCACCGTATTCTGGAAAAAACTTTATTTTGGAATATAAAGAAATTAATACAACTAAACTCAACTCATTGTGTTTTGGCAGAAATTGGTGGCGTGTCCAGGGTTACAGAGGCATGTGATTGGTGGAGTCTTGGGGCTTTGTTGTTTGAACTCCTAACTGGAATGGTAACCATTCAAGCATGTTCAGTCTGCAACACCGTCATTTTAACACCATCCGTGTTAACGTTGTCATTGAGTTTCTCACACACTGTGTTCACTGTGCCTCCAGCCACTGTGGCAGCTTCATCCAGCAGGAATCCACTCCCACACCCAGCTGCTCATCCCCGACCACCTGAGTACTGCAGCTGCGTCTCTGCTCACTGAGGTCAGATTTAAGGCTCACAAGTCTTATCCTCACTGACACTAAAATGCAACACAGCGTAATTTAATCTTACAGTGTTTCCACTTTCCACTGTGCTACCCCACAGTTGCTTCAGTTTGACGCTGGCTATCGCTTGGGCTCTGGAGGTGGAGGTGTGAGCGACATCAAGTGTCATCCCTTCTTCAGCAGCATCTCCTGGAAAGCTCTGAGCTGCTAGCAGGTGTAGCTGCTGGTACCTCTGATCCTGATGGTCCTGCAATGGAAGTGGAAGAAGAACAAACACCTGAATCCAAGCATCCTCATGTGGCCAAAATGGATGCAGCACCAGATCCTGGATTCCTTTGCATTTTGTGCTTCCCAAAGAAAAAATGACGTAATAAAAAATAAAACATGAACAAAACTGAACCGTGAAACAAATTGATATTATTATGAATAATAATATTTGAACTTCTGAGAGTGATAATTACAAATGTTTGGACTCTGTTATCAAATATTGTAGAAAGACAAAGATGTTAGGCAATAAAATATTACCTCTTCTCTATCCCTAGCATTTTAATCACATAACTGATCAATGGGCTACATGGTCCCAAAGAGGACTGAGAGAGATTCAGAGAGATTATTTTCAGTTTTTGTTAGGGTGATTGAGACTTTTCTTCTCAGCGTCAAAGATATCACATATTGGTCTCTGCTGTTTAGCCTGACAGAGATTTCCTTAATATGAAACATGAGGGTGGGACTTCTATTTAAGATAGCAGGACCTTTTTATCTCATTAGTTATCAGCCAATATTCCACAACCCACTTATATAAAGACAAGATAAGAAATAAGAAAAACCTGAACGTCTGTGTAAAGTAAGAATACATTTGTGTTCTGAGTTTGTCAGATCAAAGAAAGTGTTATTAACCACCCAGATAAATTTGAGTATGTTTAAAAAAACTAGGTGTCAAAAGCAGCCCAGCCCAGAGCAGCTCAGCTTCAGGACTGTGGCGGCGTGTCTGGTGACTGTGGTGAAGGCACGCTCACTCGTGGGAGCAGTCAAGCAGCAATTTTGAAGCGACTGAAACGTGTCAGATGAGTTCAGAAAATGACATGACTAATTTTGAAACACTCAAGATTAATAATCTTTAGCTCTCTGCTCAGGGTGCAGGGTTATGCTCAGGGTGGCCTCAGTGTGTCATCGAGCCACCCTTTAAGACCGCCTAAAAAACCCTGGACTGAAAACTTTTAACCTCTAACTCCACATTTCAGTAATATATCGTTCAAAGTCTTTTCACATGTTTTCAGCAACTACTTTCCAACATATTTAATGACAAAACAAAAAAAAGGCCAAAGACGACAGTCGAGTATGCATCTTTTATTGTTTAAAACTCTTTTTTCCTTAAATAGTCATTCGAACAGAGCATAAGAGAAGAGAACTTCCTCATTTTTGTGAACTAGATGGCATAAACTCAGAGGATTTCTTAATTTTGGACATTTTTTAAAACATAGTGTTTCTTGGTTTTTGGCCCAACATGTGCTCATTGTTCTTCTTTCAACCAAAACTATGAAATGATAATATGCAGTTTAGCTATGTTTGCCATTCATCTCACAATAAGTTGAAAATGTTTCAGTTGTGTGTAGAAAATGACATGGCGCACATGAGTTATAGAATATCCTTTTTTTTTTTTGATCTAGAGACCAGCACCACAGAAACCCCAGACCCCCAACATTTCTCCACAGCAGCACCAAACCATTTTAATCACTGCCAGCCAGACAAAAGTCCATTGCACAACCCAACTGTTCTGTGTTTTCTAGTTAACCAACATAACAATACATCAACTGCAGTTACGGTAATGTTCATCAGGTGAGTACAGCCACTGTTTGTGTAGGGTGGTTTGTTTGGTTGGGCCTGGAGTTCACAAGGGTTCACATGTCAAGAAGCAGCACCCTGGGGTCCTCTACCACTGACTTGATCTTGCGCAGGAAAGTGACGGCCTCTCTTCCATCAATCAGACGATGGTCGTACGTCAGGGCAACATACATCATGGGACGGATCTCCACCTAAAAAATAAAAATCAATAAAAATCACTGAGACTAAATTCTAATGCAAGCTTAGACAAGCTTGGTTTAATGAGTCTATTATTAAAACCTCTGTATCTAATATTATTGTGCAATATTTCCATTGGTGTAAGAATATTTAGCATCACACCGGTCAGCTTGGAAATTCTAAGTCAGATATGAGTAACCACTGATGAGCTGACCTAGAATAGCCAATATATTTCCCTTAGGGAAAAACAAACTTGGACACAGAATTGTGAAAAAAAGAACAAGTGTCAAAAAAATTATAGAAAACTGACTGTCACTGGGTGAGTCAATGCATGTAAGATTAGAAATACTCACAACAGTGAATGCTTAAGGGCTATAACTGTCAAAGTCAAACTAGTCAATTATTATTTTAATCTGCTTCTGCCAAGTATGTTTTAATCTAATCATTTTTGTTGAAAAATGTATTAATTTAATTAGTTTTCATTTTAAAAAATACTAAAGATATTAATTTTCCATTTGTGACCACTGTATTGCTAAACGTGTCTTATTCTTGTACACAGTCATGTATTTACACGTTGAACACTTGTGTAACACACCTTGCCACCGACTGCAACAGGCCTGTCAAAGATGCCATGCATGCCTAAGATAGCAGACTGTGGTGGATTGATTATAGGTGTGCCGAACATGGAGCCGAACACGCCACCGTTGCTGATGGTGAAGGTTCCTCCGTCCATGTCCTCGACAGCCAGCTCATTCTTGCGGGCCTGCAAACGCATGTCAATCACTATAAAACGCATCATGTTTACGTTCACAAGAGTAAACAAACAAAGAACGAACAACTATGACTTAAAATGTGTCATAATATAAAATATTACCTTCTCTCCCAACAAATTGATGGCCTTCTCAATATCAGCAAAATTCATTCCCTCTACGCTTCGGATTACAGGAACCACCAGACCCTGAGAGAGAAGTCGTATTACTGAATTTTCTGCCCTTCACATTAGAGACAAGTGGACTATGAAGCACTTGCACTTAGCATTACAATATAATGCACTTGTCTTACCTTTGGCGTGGCCACAGCCACACTGATGTCGACGTAGTCCCTGTACACAATCTCTTTGGTCGTGTCATCGATTACTGAAAACACAAAGAAAGCATTAACACTGTACATGGAAAATAAGATAAATAAAAACTGTAAATCATTGTGACATTTGCTACCAAGATTCATTTCCTTTTTATGTGCTACCCTGTTCCGTGTAAGTAAAGTCGCGGAAGGTGAAACCCACAGACTATTTAGAATTTTTAAAAGCCAGCAATACAGACCATGCCTGCTTCATTGTGGTCTATCTAAATAGGTCAGGGTGGTCTAAAGTCAGTAAATAAGTTAGTGTTGGTTTTGAGGTTAGGCAATGAGTATACTGAAACCTAAATCATTTTCTTCACTACACACACACTTGCTGTGACTTCATTTCAGAGTCAAACCGGCGCCACAAAGTGAAGTCCCTCTGTATTTTAATGTAAAAACCGTACCGGCATTAACCGCAGGTTGGTCGGACAGAGCGTAGGCAGCAGCCTTCACAAATGCAGACATGAAGCCCAACTTGATGTTGTGCTTCTTCAAGAAGGCATCTTTGTAAGACTTCCTCATCTCTGTGATGTTGCTGCGGGGAAACAGAAACTCATCAGTTTGGTATTAAGACGACATGCAGCGTTAAAACCCACAGGAGAGTGGATTCGAATGAGAAAATCCGTAGGGCTAAAATAAAAGCAAAACTTGGGTATTTGTATTACACGATGGTACAAAAACATGTAAAGTACAGAGGTGCTTATTGTAGTCATTTATTAAAGACTGCTTTTAAAACACAAAAAACACAAATTTTATTCTCAACATGTCATTCCTGTCTGTGTTTCTTAGAACTGATGATGGCTGCAGTTTTAGACAGACAACTGTTTTTACGTTACAGATTAAAAATCTTTTTCAGCGTGCATGACGGGTTTGAAAGTTGGCTACTGCTTTGTCTCTGTATGTACAATAAAGAGAGCCGCAATTCATTAAATAATTTAAAAAAAAAACGATATTTTAGTTAAAATCCATGTCTTTTGTTTGATACAGGTTAACATGCATTTAAATCGAAGCCTTAAGGGATACTAAACTCTAAGATACAGTAGAAGCAGCAACGGAGATAATAGAAACTGAATTGAAAAATGTTTTTTTCAAATATCATGACCATGTTATAAAAAGTCAGAAATCCTTTTAAAAGGGGAAAAAAAATATATGCAATTTTATGGCTATAAAAGAATGCTGTTACAGATCGTGGTGAATTAAAGCTATTGAAATTGGCCTGCTAATCGTTTCACCATTGCTCATTTTTCTCTTGTATCTCTCTTTTTAATTGTTTGTTTTCCTGTCTCTAACCCTGTTGAAGCTCTAGGGTTTCTCCACTAACATAATTAGCCCCTCCCAAGACACAGACTCTCCGAGAAAGGAGAGAAGAAGCGATAAAAATCTTCACTTTCTAGAGCCTGTAAATCTTATTGGGCTGTCATAAAAGCCCATATCGGTTGAGGCAGCTCTTCCACTCAGAGCGCAGGTCTCTGTGGGCCCCTACAGATGCTCCAGCCTCCTGCTCTGACTAGCTCCTTCGGCTCCAGATGAGCCCTAGCCTGGGAAGTCTTCCTCCAGACCGTCAATGTCAATCTAATTAGGATACATAGAAAACCCTGAATAGCCGAAAGCTGACACCACACATTTGCGGGGAAAAGAAATCCTCAAAGTGTCCTCTTCAGCACAGGGGGCAAGTGCAGACAATAACATTTCCTTGTAAATTAATAAAACCTGTTTTAACAATTCTTATCTTCGTTTTAGATGGCATTACGACCAAATATTTACATTCCAGCGTTTAAGAGGATATCAGGTTTCAAAAAGCTTTTCCTATTGGGCAGATTCCAATCTATAACCATTTGTGAAAGTGTTGTTTTGCTTTTTAACACCACATATATACAGTATGTATACTGTACGCGTACTGCATACGAATGCACAAACATGCTTAGAAATATCTGTACAGATTTCGAGTCGTACACTCTGCAAAGTCTTTTCCCCTCGATGGCTTCTGTTTCTGTGTGTTAAAGTAGCAGAGCACATTTCACATTTAATATCAAAAAATAGCATTGGGGGCTTAATAATGTAGGTCAACTAATTTAGAATTTCCTACCTCATGTCGACCTCATTAAACGTAGTCAACATAGCGCAGGTGTTTTGGGCTTCTTTCAGTCTCTGGGCAATTCTCAGTCTCATGCGGTTCATCTTAACCTAAAATAAAAAAAATAAAAAAACAAGAATTATCAGATTCGGTAAACAATTTACAACTCTGACTCCATGCTACTACACAATTCAACAAATCTAACAGTTATCGGATACACCAGAATATTATTAAGCACTTTACCCTGCTTTCTGTCCTGGCTCCTTTTGCGCCACCCTCAGCTTGGGCTGCTGGTGCAACTGGAGCCGCAGTGGGTTTGATGGCTGAAACTACGAAAGGGACATAAAGAAGCAGTTAGTATCTCTAGACATCAGTTTAGTGGAAACGGCGAAAGCCAATGTCCGCAGAAAGCCGAACAATGATTAATCATTTAAGCTAGAGGTCAAGAGCACAGATGTCAAGCAAAACGGTTCTCACATGACAGACCGTCTGTCTCATTACAGCTAACCTGGTTTGGCGTCCATAGCATGTGCTGGCACAGGTGGCACAGGGGGCATAGTGGTGGGAATGGGGCCCACGGCTGAGGTGGGAGGAGGGGGAGGTGGTGCAGCAGAAGGTGGTGGGGGGGCTGCAGCGGCCGGGGCCTCGGCCTTTGGAGCTTCGGCCGCTTTGGGAGCACCAGCTGAAGACACAGAGGTGAACAGTTAGGATAAAACTGACTTCAATTTTTTTGTACATTTTTTCCAATAGAAAAAAATACAATATTTAAGACCTCCTTTTCGAAGCTTAAAGAGTGGAGTTCCTCCCTCGACCTTCCCTCCATCAGGGACCAAAAGCTCCTCGATCACTCCAGAAGCAGGAGAGGGAACCTGCACTGATGTCTGAAAGCAAGGAGCAGAATTTTTTTTTAAATGAAAAAAAAAAATAGTTCATAATATTTTAAAACAGAAAAGTTCTAGGATATTTTCTAAAAGCGTATATATTGTGTAAATTTAACTGTCGTCACAAATTCTGTATTTTTGCTACAGCTTTATAAACCATTTCTGAAATATGTCAGGAATATTTATAGAAAAAGACACATTTCAGTAACGATTAGGCCTTTTTGGTCCAAAAAATAAAGATATTTTAAGGGTCAAGTAGAACGCCATTTTTGGAAAAACAACAACAACAACAACAACAAAAACATCATGCCCTAAATTCTTTACTTCATGTTTCACTCTGAAGGCTTTCACTTTTGTACAATTACCAGCAAATGTTTCACTCTGAAGGCTTTCACTTTTGTACAATTACCAGCAAACAAACATTTGAAGAACTTTAGTTTTACCTTATCAGTCTCAATTTCGCACACCACCTCATCCTCTGTGACAGTGTCTCCAACAGCTGTAAGGAGAAAACTCTTTTAGCTCAAATCAAAGTTTGGCTGTGATTGTATCAGAAACAAGTAATGTATGTTAATTTAAAAAAGAAAAGTCGTTACCTTTTTCCCACCTCACATCCCCCTCTGTGACAGATTCTGCGAACGCAGGGGTCTTAACTGTGACAACTTCATCTCCTGGAAAAGACAAGTGAAAGGAAATGCATTTCTTCACTCCACATGGGTGGTTGTGCTTCATATTCAGAAAAGGCGTGCAGGCTCAAACGTACTGTAGGCTACAGATGTCCTGAAGTACTGGATTTGGAAGACACTGGACCGGGGATCAGATTTTCTGAAGAAAACAGAAAAAATAACCTAAAATTTAACAAAAAAAAAATCATACATCCATTTGAATTAACTGACAGAAATTGGAAAATAGCTTCATCTGTGGCAAAGTTATGACACAGACGACCGATGGGCTGAAGACTACGTCCGAAATAACTCACTCATCAGATCTAGATCAAGTGTTTTTTTTACGAGTTACTATACTTACACGCTGTTGTTGAAAGGGAGAGAATGGCTAACCGATAGAGCTGTGGGGAAAAACCGGACACGACAAATGCGTTATTAACGTCTTGCAGCAGCACTCTCCTAAAGCAGAGACACAGTAAGCACACATACCTGCAGTGGCCCGACGAGCGAGCACATTATTCCCCTGTGGAAAAAAAAGGTAGAGTCACTCTTTGTAAAACGTATGCAGCTTTTTTTCATGCACCGTGCACAACAACAAAGCTTAAAATGCATGCACTCATAAAATCAGCACTGACTAGTTCAACAAGTATGTCCAAGGGTGATAATCCATGACAGCTGCAGTCAACAACACTGAGAGGAGTCAGTGCTGCCGGTCAAAGGTCACTCCTGCAAGCTAGACTATGACCTTTGACATGATCAATACTGGTATCTGTCAAACAGGAGGCTTGTGTGGTTTTAAACGAGAACTGATCCAGCAAACACATTTAAAAAAAAAGTTATTTGTATTTCATCATTTGCACTGAAGCTCAGTGATTTCTATTCAATCAGTGAGCCAGGACTTCACTGACATTTGATGGTTTAATATGAACTTCTAAAGGCAGCTACAAAGAGTTACACTGTAAATAAAGCAAAGCACATTAACTTATTACTGGCATTAACTTATCCACAGTGTGACCTCAGTGTGACACACACACACACACACACCAATCAGCTCAGTGTATCCAGCGTGTTCTCGCTGTAAGTTTAACTGTGACTGAGGTCAAACACCTTTTTTTAAACACTCGTGTGAAAGCGTGCGACCAAATCAAAACACGGGAAACATTCAGCTTTAATGCAGGCTGCAGCAGGGTGAGGTGTCACACTGTCCTTGGCTCGTCACGGCCTGTCCCGTGGCCTACACAGCTAACGCTAATGACGCTAGCCGTGCTCGAGCTTCACCGACAGCCCCGAGGCAGCGCGAGGAGTCCGGTCGAGCCACAGAGTCTCATTTGTTTTTGTGTTGCCTACCTGGCGGATGGTAGAGAGGGAACGGCCAAAATTCCTGGTGAGACACCGGGAATGGGATAACATGGTGGCTGTGTGACGGCAGCCTGCCCAGCGGAAACTACGGTCACACCGACCGGAGGCACGCGCAGGAACCGAGGAAGTAGCGTGGGATAAACCAAGTGAGCCGCGCGGAGGGGGGGAGGGGGGAGTCCTCAATGTGGACCCCTCTGACCTGCTCTAACTAATATAATAAAATATAATATAATATAATCAAAAGCCAATCTCAGTAAGCTATTCTCTTCAAACATGCAGTGCACAGTAACATTTTTATTCATATTTTTTGCTTTTTCACCTTGTGTACTCTGTTTTTCACCCTTATCATCTTTGTGTTTATGTGTGCTTTTCTTTTTTTTTTCTTTCTTTAAAAAAATCCTGTCTCTGTTTCACTTCTGGGCACCAATAAGACAAATAAAGTGACTGATTAAACAATAGCATGATCTATATTGATTTATGTAGGGATACGTCATGTATGTATTTACATCATTCTGGTTATAATAATATTATTGGGAGATAATTATTAATGCATATTTCTAAACACCATCACCCACTATTACTTTTTGTAATTCAGGCTTCAGTCCCATCAGTTTAAAATCCCATCTTTCCACCTCACTACAAACTCCTCACAATAACTTTCCTCCTCTTGACATTATGTGGATGATGTGCGACCACCTCATTGCTTTCACATGGCCACGCCCCAGCTTTTGATACATCGACTCTCCTGCACTGCTGCCGTTCAACTCACAGTCTACACAGGCCATCTGCTCGCCTCCACGTCCCAGCAGCAACAGGTAAGGTCCCATCATTGTGTGTGTCTGCGAGCCGCGGTTAAACTGCAGCACTGTAGGAGTGTGACAAAGTGCATGCCCGCAGCTCAGCTCGCTTCAAAATCCTCATCTCTTCACTTTAGTGGTTTTTCATGAGAGAGATTTGCACTGGTGGGTGTTCTTTGAAACTGTCACGCATGGTTTTATACGGCTGCCAACTATGATCATATGTTTGGTGAGTTTTTAGTAAGTGTGTGTTGTGTTCATGTTTCAGTTTTTATAAGTCAAACATGTTTGATTTACTTATTGGGATTAATATATATCTTGTATTGCATGTAAAGGTAGACATTCAAACCAGTCTGCACCTTTGATACAGCTTTATATAGCCTATAAATGAATTTAAAATATTTTTTAAATCATTTGTAGACATTCAAACCAGTCTGTACTTTCACTTGATATAGTTTCATATAGCAAGTACATTTTGAATAGTTTAAAACATATTCAACTGTAAATTGTGTGTTCTTTTCCTGGCAGTGCTTCTCATCTAATTCACAATTTATCTATGAACAGTGGGTCTACAGCCTGTTATATTGCAGGAAAACTGAACAAAAGCTGTACAGAGATCACAAATGATTAGAGAATTAGATGTTCTCAAACTTTGCTTTGTGAAATAACTCTTTGTATTTACATATTCTCCTGAAGCAGTTTAGCCTTTCTGATTGACTGTTTTTTTTATATTTAAGGTAGGAAAAATAATGAATTGACAGTCAATTCATTGTAGATAGAATCTGTCCTTTCAACGTCCATCGGTTCCATTCATATATGAGTGTTTTTCATTAATTTCACAATGCTCAGTGAGGGAATGAAACGGAACAAGGCTATTCAGCTTTTTATTTATAGCACTGAAGATTGTCTCTTGATTGTTCTTTAAGATGAAAACCATGAAAAATAAAGAGGACTTCATGATATTTTCTCTTGTAAATAATGTATACACAGAGCTGTTTTTTATGCATGGTCATAAGCTTAAATTTACCTTTCATGGGTATATAACAATTTTTCTTTTTATCGTTTGTCTTAACCGTTATTGCAGACCTAAGATGAGATGATACAAAAGACCGCACTGCCTTTATGTTTAAGATCAATGATTTTTTGTTTTTACAGAACTGAGGAGCTTCAGATAATGCAGAGTTCTTTCATTTTCTTTTCATAGTCATTCAACATTTGCTTGCTAATGTAATAATTTAAACAAATTGAAAGTGTAAATTTGAGGTTTATGAACAAAATGAATGTTGTATCTATTATATTAATGTAATAATTTTCTATTACAAATGAATATACTTTATCATTACCTTATCAGACATTACATGCTATTGTCATACCTGTTTATTTTAAATGCCACTATTCATCAAACAGCCAATTTCACAAAAAAAACATTAAGTGTAATTTGTAAAAGACAAAATATAATCTAAAAATTAACACATATAGGATTTATAAACAATAAAAGGCTATGAATTTGATCTTATTTTAAATGTGTGTTTTCCATTTTTCTGTCATTTCAGATTCTTGCAATTCCCATAACTAGTCTGCAACGTGTGTAGCCGAAGCCTCTCAGTGAGGATGAACCTCAGTCATCCTGACCAGAACATGCACAGCTCCAGTGAAGGCTGCCTAGAGGATGATAAGTCTGATGTCATGTTGCCTTGCTTCCGCAGAAACATGTATGACGAGCCTCTGGCCTCATACTCCAACGGATCCATCATCTCTCAACTCCTCCGCAAGACAATCCACAACAAGAGGGCACTAGATGAGAGCCAGTTCTACCTTTCCAGCTCCACTGCTGCTGATTCCGGTCAGGAGGACCAGAGCAGCGTCTCCTCAAAGGACAGCACGGTGGAAGCTGCCTCTCCTGTCGCTCATGTTTCTACGGGAACCAGCCCGGAAGGGGAGCATCCCATGACTGACCACCTGCAGGCCAAAAGAGCCAGAGTGGAGAACATTATCAGGGTTATGACTGGATCTCCCAACAGTAGGCAGCATGGAGAAAGTGAGAGGTCTGACACAGACGCCAGAGACACCAGAGAGGCCAGGGAAGCATACAGGGAGAACAAACGTAAACAGAGGTTGCCTCAGCATCAAGAACACAGTGTTGGAGGGCCGGCAAATAGAAGATCTGGGCGCAGCAGCAGCTGTGATAAGGATGAGGAGTGCCACAAGCTGAAAGAGCAGCTCCACAGTATGCAAAGGCTACTGCGCCAGCTCCAGGAAAAGTTCCTTCAAGTTTACAAACAGGAAGACGCTGAACACGACAGAGATGAGACAGAAGTCACTGTTGAGCATGGAGAAAGCATGGTGTCACAGTACAAAAGCACTGAGGATGATTTTGAGAGGAAGAACAGCAGAGGGACTGCAGAGTTTAAGGACAGAATTAAAGTAGTTGGTTATCTGGGAAACCAAAGAGAAAGCCAGAACCTACAGGAAACCCTGAAGCAGGAACTCTCCAGGGCTGTGAATGACTGTGTGGACAGGGTGTTCAAGAATGTGTCCTCCACAGGGCTCGATCTGCCCCATCAGCAGCGCATGTGCTCATCTCCAGAGATTCAGATCTGTGTTAGTGCAGACAGGAAGAGCCAGCAGGCCGGCTCCACCCAGGAACAGCCCCAGGCTGAGGAGGCTGCAGTGAGACCGCGCTCTTTGGAGTATTATGAAAGCTCCGAGGCTCAAAGCCCACAGGACCAGACAGAAGCACTGTCGCTGGTGGTCCGCAAACCAGCAGTGACCCCTCTGAGCTCAGTCACCCCAACAGTGAAGAGGCCCTATCCTGTGCACCAGACACCATTTCAGTTCAATTACAGCACCCCTCTGCATGACAGCCAGATCCTAGAGCATCTTCTTAAGTACGGGCCCCATTCCAACTTTGGGGGTCTCCCTTGTATGCCCCCATCAATGGACAGGACCTCCCCAGACTCAGTGGACCTCCCCTGGGAAGCCATCACCATGAGGTCCAAGGTGACATCCAGCCACCTCGGCCACCATCCTCGTCCCTCTGCCCTGGGGGCAGTGACAGTTGACAATCTGTGTCTCCCTCACGTCAAGATCGAGTGTGGTGAACTGCAGAGCATGGCTGAACGAAACCCCTACATGTCGCTCAACATATCCTTTCACTTTAGTATTTGGAGCTAAAGCAGCTTTGCTTTCCTTTTTTCTTTTTCTTTGTTTTCTTCTTCTTGATTCAGGCTTAAGAACTATATTTAATAATGATAAAACAAATGTAGACAATGATCAGATATTTGTTTCTGACATTTGTGGGTTGAAAGTGCACACCGCTTTTACAAAATGACTACATTTTATTTAAAATTTAGACTAAAGAAATCTACCTGCGCAAATTTAAAAAGAAAAATAGCAGTGAAAACCTTGATGTCATGTTATACTATTTTGTACTGCCCTCATTATGTTTGATAATATCTTATATATACTGCATTTGCCTTTTTATTCTATATAAACTTCATTTCAGCTCTTCCATCTGAACAATGGCTGGTTGAGCTTCATTGCAGCATGGGCAGTTCCAGTAACAAACTTCAAGGAGAATTTTTTCTTTGATCTTGCTAACCCCATAGAAAATTATAGCATCTTCTTTAATCTGAGCAGAGTAATGACTTTAAGTTTAGAAAAAGACAAATAAAAAGGAATACAAGGCTTTGATAAGAATTGCCAGGAACAAAAGCCAATTTTTCAAAGGGAGAGAAAGCATCGGTGTCTGTTTCAGGAAGCGTCGTTTTTTTAGACTTGAAAAGGTGCAGGATATATTTCTCCATCATCAGAGTGATAGGGGTGCATCTAAAAGGTCACATCTGAGTGCTGGTGGAAATCAAAAGTGCCTCCCAACCATAACACTTGAGCTCTTGTCTTGAGCATTTGTTGTTGGATACCTTTGTTAGAATGTACATGATTGAAATAGAGTGCAAGAAAATCACTAAGAAAATGATTCTTTAAGGTTCTATTCAAAAAAGAATTTCTATTCAGAAAAAAAAATCCCTGGTTTGAAAACTAAAATAACTAAAAATAAAATAATAATTATGTGGATGCCAACGTCCACAATCAATATTACTAGAATAATATCTACATTCTTCAGCGTTCTTTAATTAACTGAAATAAATCATTTCACCACTGTTAAATATAAAAAATTAGTCAAGGCATTAGAGAGGAATATTATGTGGGGCCTCTCAGGATTCGCTTTATCTTTACAGTGCAAAGAGCTCTGCTTCTCTTTGAACAATACCACATAAATCTTTCATCCCAAATTCCTTATTTCAAAGCTAGAGTTCCCTAATAAAATGTATGGTGTGGTGACCTGATAAGGAAATATTATGACCTAAGGCATGGTGGTGGACTACAGAGGAAATGCTCCTGACCATCTTCATTGCCATAGGGGAAAAACTTGAGAAGGTATTGAATTTATTCACATTTGCAATAAAGGAAAAATATGGCGTGATATGTTGAACACATTTTATGCCTTTTAAATTATTCTAAATATACCACATATTATATATAGATTCAAAATAGCTCACATATGATGTGTTACGTTTGACTTTTTTCTAAAATTTTACAAAATTTCCCATTTTTGCAGGGTTTTTTTCCCGAAGGAAAATATATATGGCAACATATGCCGTCTTTAAATCAAGTCAGCTCCTTTTTCAAAATATTTCAAAACAAACTGTCTTAACTGCCAGGCATGAAGTGCTTCGCTCTCTAATTAAAAATCCCTAATCTAATTCGTAATTCTGTTTTGCCAATAAGCACATGTTAGGGTCATTATTGACTCCCTGGTTAATGCCGAGCTGTTCTTTAGGGAAATTCAATTTAGCTGAAGATTGAGGCAACACAATACTCTGGTCAACTATCACTTTGCACGAGGACTGTATGCTGTGTGTTATATTTAATTGTCAGCCTTTCTGCCTTAACGTAAATGTGAACATCCAGGAGGGTCTCACCCCGAGCCATCTGAAGAAGGCAAAGCTGATGTTCTTCTACACCCGCTACCCCAGCTCCAATGTGCTGAAAACCTTCTTCCCTGACGTCAAGGTATGTTTTTTTTTTTTTTTACAAATAAAAAATATTGCTTATTATTGAACGTGTCAAACAACCTGCAGAGTTGTTTGTCCTGTGTTTAATTCCCCGGTATCGACTTGTCAGTGTGTGTTTGGAACAGAAAAATTCAGCAGCGTGTCGGAGGAGAGAAACAAAAACGCAGAGGGTTTAAATAACAAAGCCACTGAGCTGCTAGTATGTCCTGGGGGCAGAGGGAGATACAGGGGCATTCTCTCTTTAAAAAAGCCACTCCAGTCAGCAAATGGAGTGACAAAGGACTCTGTAGGCAAGGCATTGCTATTGAGTGTCAACAGAGAGTTGGTATTAGAGACTTGTGCGGCAGCAACCAGGCGGCGGTGAGCTGGCCCTAAACACAACATCCTGTGTATTTTGGCCTTGGTCTCGTGTCATCCTCCTCTTCTATCTCCTCCTTTTGTCTTCTCTCTTGTCTCCTTATCTATGTCCTGTTGTTAGCTCTTCTCATTCATCCCATTTATCCCCACTCCCTTCTTTTTAGTCGTTTCCAATAGGAACATCCTTCCTGCTTATAGCACAGGCTCCCACTCGTACCTCCCTTCTAGTTTACCTCAAACACCTCTCGAGTTTCTCTCCCATCCCCTCTCCTATCTCCTCACCTTCCACCACGGCCCTGATTCTCTAAACCGGCGTGGGCCCCTGCCTCCCGATCTGCTCTGACCCCCGGGGTCAGGGGGGAGGATGCTGTTGCTGCAGCCCTGCGAACGTCTCCTCCTTGCTTACAATCCTGTGGTGGGAAGTGGCACTGAACAAAAGAGCACCTAATCCCAGTGTCTGATTCCATCCTATCAGCCCGAGTCAATGAGAGGGAAGCTTCCTTCTGTCCTTATGCTGCCGCTTTCTCACCCACCACACCAGAGAGAAGAAGCGTCTTTGATGCCTGCCCAGCCCTTAGGCATTTTTTTCTGTCTTTCTGGATGAGGAGATAGAATAACAGGACTAATGTCAAGACTGAGTTTAGAAATACAGAGCCCTGACAGATGTTTTTTCACCCTGGACATTGGTGGGAAAGGATCAGAGCAATTAATGTTGCGTAGAGTAACAGGCCATTTGGTGGCATTTTGCCCTACAGGTACCAAATGCAGGTTTTCAGTCAATTATGGAAAGAGTAGCCAATTGATTTTTAATTGAAAAGCAAGGAGATTAATATTTTTAGATTTGAGCGTGCTCTCGTTGAAGTCTGAAATTAAATTCTTGAATTACATATTACATATTTCATTTATCCTGCTTTCATTTGTCTATGTCACAGGTCAGAAAAGCAACTTTGGAGCTGCTGGGGATTCATTGTTTTGCTCACGGACAGGTTTCACATGAGCAGGGCGGTCTCTTTAATCCTTTTTTTTCCCCCTCTGTCCATTTCCAGTTCAACCGCTGCATCACCTCTCAGCTGATCAAGTGGTTTAGTAACTTCAGGGAGTTCTACTACATCCAGATGGAGAAGTTTGCTCGCCAGGCCATTGTTGACGGCATCAGTGATGTCAAAGACATTACAGTTAGCAGAGACTCCGAGCTGTTCCGGGCACTGAACATGCACTACAATAAAGCCAATGACTTTCATGTAAGTGTCACTCATTAGTCATTCATTCTTTTATGCTGCAGTTTGTATTGTTAGCATCGAGATCATTCTGGCTGAGTTTTTGCTTCTGAGGTTTTGTCAAAAGAGGTGCTGCTCTCATTCTGTTCATACACTGTGGGGGCAGATTAACACGGTTTTATCAAGTTAGAAGAACATACTTTCAATTCAGTTTTCAAACCTCTACATAATTACAGGAGTTATTTTAGTCATATGCTATATCTTAAAGCAAATTAGATTGCTTGATATTTTATGAAATATGCAATCAATATGAAACTACTGAACTGCTGTAATGAATGTGGCAAAAGGAGCAGTTTGACATTTTGGGAATTACCCTTATTCTGATGTAGAGTTAGATGAGAAGATTGATATTATTGATACTACACTCCTAAATCTGCCCATTAAAGGTCCAGTGTTTAAGATTCAGCAGAAACTGAATATAATAAACTGTGTTTTCATTAGTGTATAATCACCTGAAAATAAGAATTGTTAGAAAGAGCCTTTTTAACTACAGACGTTTTTCACCTTTTTTGTAGCCGTGGTAGTTTGTACCTGGAACAGAAGGGTGAGGTGAGGCGGTTGCAATTATTCACTATACCACTAGATGTCACTAAATCTTAACTTAGCCTAAAGCGTAGCTTAGCACAAAGACTGGAAACAGGGGGAAACAGCTAGCCTGGCTTTGTCCAAATTCCAGCACCTCTAAAGCTCACTAATTAACATGTTATATATTGTTGTTGTTTTTTAAAAAAATGCTTAGCAGTTTCCAGGCAAACATGAATTGTTTTTCACTTCAGTTTTTGTATGGAAAAATAAATGAGACACAACACATTCATTTATACGCTCAACTAGTGCTTTCAGATATTATATAATATATGAAGCTAACTAACTGGTTGACGTAGCTAATAGGTGAATAAGCGTTGATTTCCCAAAATGCTGAACTCGTCCTTTAAAGCACTGGAGGTGACACATCCATCACAGCAGTTACTAACCTGCTAAAGCATGTCCTCCTGTCAGCATGTAGCTGCGGTCATGTATGTCCGTGCGCTGACCTGTTTGTCACACTGCACCTGTGGCTGGGCAGCCTTTACAGCCATTATCTAAACTCCAGAGTGATGCTTTATCAAACTGTGGGAAGAGGAAGCCGCAAAATCCCACTAAAACAACTCAGGATTAGAGGACCAGTACGCCTGAGCGAGACTGAGATTGCTACTGATGCGGAATGCTGAGAAAGACGCTGCGGATTCCGAGGGAGAAGGCCGTTTGGTGGGAAAGGGACGAGACGGTTTTCTTTACCTTGCAACCAAGACATTCCTTTCCCAGGGATGCTTTTGTGTCAGGAGATGAGGGGAAAGAAAAATAACTTATGCCAACAACTGTTGTGCTAACCGGTCAGTGGATGGGAAACAAGTGCTGCAGGGTGATTTTCTCCCAGCATCCCTTGCACTTTGACTTTTTATGGATCCTGCTGTAGTTAAGGGTCGCTCCTAGACTCGTTCCCCGACTTTAGCCACACCAAATCCTTACTCAGCAACAATTTTCTGTAAGGTTACACCTAAATCTAACCATCTCAAATCATTCTGATCTTCAGATCTAAACATGCTTTGTTGACTGGTCCCGTCAAATCCCTGGAAAAAAAAAAAAAGGCTCTCTAGTGGTTAGTTTAGGTTCAAGGAAACAAGGCAAGCTAATCAAAGAGGCGTCTCAATGAAAGTTAATGATCGCAGTATTGCACTTATTGTATGTTTGCAGAGAACAAAGAGCTCACTTTCATCAGCTTGAGTGTTTGAAGTTTTGAAGAATTGCGCTAGACATCTTTTAATATATTTTGCACTCTGAGAAGATTGTAACACAGCAACACATGAAGTGCTTTTTCAATATTAGAATAAGGTTTTAACTAGATTGACTTCATAAGTTTCCACTTTCTGTCTTTTACAGGTTCCAGACAGATTCCTGGAAGTTGCTGAAATCACCTTGCATGAGTTTTACAATGCCATTTCCGCAACCAAAGATTCAGACCCCTCTTGGAAAAAGGCCATATACAAGGTGATCTGTAAACTGGACAGCGACGTCCCCGAGGAGTTTAAGACATCGTCCTATTTATAGGCCAAAGTGAAGAGTTATAACAGTGAAGGAGTTGAAGTTAGTCACTTGACAGTATTATTTCATCCTTTCTTGTAGTGCATTTTAGTGAGGTGAAATGTAGATGTTGGATAATTAATCATTTTGTTGATCTGTAAAAAAGAAAAAAACACAACAAAACACACAAAGACACACACACAACAAAACCCACACACACTCTTCCACCCTCACACACACCATTTTATCGATAGTCAAAAATGCTGTATGTTCTACTTTTATCAACAAGCAGATGAATATTAATGCTCTTGTGGTTTATTCTATTGTTTAGTGTTTACTTATCTAATCTGCCTCAACACATTTAGAGAGTTACTGAGTTTGTAGGTGTGTAAATGTTTACAAAGTGTAATCATGCTTATCAATATTATTAAACTATAGTGTAGCCTGATTAAGTTGAACTGAAAGAGTTTTTTTCTTTTTTTTGGCAGTTACCGTCAGTATTTCTTTGATTTTGATTCCATTTCTTTTCATAGCTGTGCGAGTTGTGTAAATGTACATGCGCTGCTGTTGTATGTTGCATAATGTTCTATAATTATGTTGTAAACTATTAGCTTGACAGAATGTGCATGTGACAATAATGCAAGTGACTGTCATGGGTTTTGATTATCATGTATAAAGGTCATGTAAAGTACAATCATTTTCAGATATTTCAGTCACAGACACTGTATTGGATGATTATTGAAATTAAAGATGCACTAAATTATAATATAAAAAAGTGCTATGTTGTTTTTTTTTTACAATAATCATTACATTAACCTCGTTATGAAACTAGGCACACCAGGTAAATGCTTTGTTTTTTGTTCTAATGTTTAACTCTCCCTATGAAAATACTGTGTGCCGCTGCTGAGCCCCTAAGGTGCCTCTAATCCACGTCCAGCAGCCAGCTGTTAAATGTCCCCCAAACTATGCTGTTCACATTGTTCACCGAAGCCAATTCAAGTCAACTTTCTAAGGCCTGCATTCATTGTGTGGCCGCTGCGGATGCTGCCATGTCTTAAAAACAGGCACAATGCATTCCCTCCTAATGACTAATGCCCGAGGTGACCTCATATCGCAGTTGTGCCACCAAAGCAAAATTCCACAAAACCGTTGACGCTTTCTTCCAGGCATACGCTCAAAGCACACTGATCACAAACACACACACACACACACACACACCCAAATGCACAAGTTTGGTGATGTCACAAAAATCACAAATGAGCTACTTTTGATGCCTTTAACATAAATCATGAAATCACAGCAGTTAATTTGATGTGATAAAATCTAATTCCAATCATTTCACCGTGAATGAAGAGTGGTGAAATATTCAACACATAAATACTATTATTGTATGTTTACAGATCATTTTATGCTTAAAAAAAGCAACATGGTGACTTTGAAATAAAAGAATAAAGAAATGCATCGTGCAGAACAGCACAGTCCACTTCTATGAAAGTGTGAGATTACATTGTCAGTGCCCAAAACCAAAACATTTAATTGGAAAACCTGTTAGGCACCCAAGCACCAATTACATCAGAAATGATAACATTAAGGAAATTAAAACATTAGTTGGATTGGTTGATGACAAAGACTGGAGACAATAAACCTCACTAATCTTTTAATAGACATTTCTTTTCAATTAGATCTGTCTTCTTCTTCAGTAAATTGATTTACATTCTCAACTCAATTAAAATGCCTCTGGTTGAACCAAAGTGCTCTGCTCAAATTAATTTGTTGTGTAACATTTTCTGAACAAGACTTGGTCACCTCTGATATAATGAAAGAAAACAAAGAAAATACCTTCAGTTGTTTAAACCGCCTCTGGCTGACAAGGCCTCAACTTAAACGGCGCGAGATGAAATTACTGTTTCTGTATTAGAGTGTGAGATAAAGCAAAGCATGCTTTGTAATGAAGATGAAATGAAAAGCAAAAGGCAACACGACGTGATCAAATTCAAATGAAAACACTGTGCGTGAGCAGATGCTTTGTGCTACACGTTTAACCTCCTGGAAAGGCACATTTATACAAAATATAGATTTTAATGAAGCTGTAGTTTTCTCACACTGAAAGAGAGAAAATAAATTTAAATCAGAGCCAGTCACTTCGTTCTTGGAGGTGGATGAACAGAAAAGAGTAACAGCATCATCTAGTGAATCTCTGCTGTAATACAGACAGCTCAGCTCGCCTCAGAGTCAACTCATTTATCTCCGTCAGTGTATGTATGATATTCCCCAGTGTGTGTAAATTGTTTTTAACATTTTATCCAATCAATAGCGTTCTTTTAAAATCAAATTTGCACTATTATTTTGTGTTTTAAGCTGTTTAATATGCAATGTCAGATTCTGTTGTGTACAAAAATCTCCACAGAGGGGTGCACTTGTCACTGTTTAGAAACTGAACTGCAGTTTGCTGGATTCTTTAACACAGCTCAACGAGGACTTCAGGGAGTACACTGTGAAATCTTTTATAATTGTCAACCTCACATTTTGTACATTTGTGAGTTAGAAAAGCTGTTTGTGCAGCGACCGTGTGTGTGTGTGTGCATGTGTGTGTGTGTGTGTGTGTGTGTGTGGTGTAATATTAATGGAAAAATGTGCCAGTGTCTCCTTAGCAGGATCCTGGAAAGACAAAGGCAGGATCAAACATCCCTGAGCTACCTCAGGGATGTTTGATCCTGTGGGATTGGGGGCACTGGGAGAGTCCCTGTGTTTAATCTCCTGCTCATAGATACGGGGGCTTTTTGGCAGGCTCACACTGGGAGGGTGCAGGGAGCAAAGGGGAGTGCAACTTGAGAATGGAGGCCGCTGACTTTAGGCTGCCCTTCAGACAACCACTTCTTGGTGTAGTTTGGTGTGATCACCAGTAAATCTTTATTAATTTTAATTGGAGCCCCCATTTAAAAGAGCAATTAAAGCGGATTAATCGAGCCCATCCCGTATAATGTCTTCTGTTAATTAGTTTGTCAGCACTGTTTTAATATCGCTTAATGACTTCATATTTCAGGGATGACATTAAAGGGATGCTGAAGGAAAAGAAATGGCCTTATCACAATGCGCTGCTTTAATGGGAGATGTCCCCCACCAGCGGGCAAGGTCAGGCCTGAGGCCGCTGGGGATGAAGAGGCTTCAGGGTGGCACCGAGGCAGCCACCACCAGGGATACACTGCCTCACACACACTGCCACACAGTCAGCATTGTACATACACTCATCTGAGTCTACAAATAACTCTGGGAAAGTGAAGATCCTTGTCAGATTCTGTCATATTGTTGAAAATACCTTAGAGATATTCAGGTGATTCTGGTTGGGCTTTCAAAATGTTTTTCTCTATACTATTTATCTATTGTTTTTTGGCCATTGTGCCTTGTCTGTGGAGAAGGATGGTAATGTTCAGGACAACCAAGTCATCAGGATGCTGCATAACATTCAAGGAACTAAGAGCTCCTTTATCTTCACGTCAACACTGAGTGGTTTCAAAGTGGGTGCGATGAGAATGGACCAAGACTTTTTGATTTCCATTTTGTCCATCCATATTCAACTGCATAAACCCTGGCTATTGCTGTTCCCAGCATCAGATCTGTGTGAGCTGATTTTCTCACCTCTGGCAAACATGAAAAACAAGAAGAAGAAAAACACATACCTCTCTTCATTATCTTCACCTTTAATTATTTATTTCATGTTCAGCAACATAACATACAACTGATGATTTCTTTTTTTTTCTGACACATTGAGGATAGCCCTACATTATCGGCCTACATTGATGTTTAAAGTTGATGTATTAGTGTGTTATTATAAATAAATCTTTACAACAGATATGCATGGTGTCAATTTTGGTGTAAATGTGTATATATACATCTAATGTGTCTGCTGTTTAAAGGACCTTCTAATGCTCTACCTTTGTATTGTGATGATGCACCATATATTCTTTCTTTGTGAAATACCAGATGTTTAATAGAAGCACCGGGAAACTGAAAATGCTCCTCTGGTGACTGTTAACATAAAGTTCAACTACTGTAACAGTGCCTTACATAGTGGCTGTACATTAGGGTGTGATGCTCCCTTCACAGTGACACCGAGCCAAAGGTGGCCAGGCAGCAAGAAGTTGATAAAAACCAACAGCACATCCTCCTTATTGCAGCCCTGGCTGGCGTGCATCCCTGCTAATTTGAGTGTGCCCTCGCACCTCCACTCTCCTCAGCAGATTCATAAATCTCATTCCCATTATCCCGCTAATTAGCCGGGATTACAGGAGCATGTAATGCCCCCGCTTCCCAATAGATTGATTGGAGGACGGTCTCTTTGTTTTGAAATCACTTCCTGATTGATGTACAGAGCCCTAGTTTGCAATTGTAATGGCCCAGATGTTAACAATCAAATGCGTTTCCGCTCCAGGAAGTAACAGTCTGTCATGGAAGAGGAGCCAGCCGAGCGTGTAACGACACATCACAGGAGTGTGGGGAAGGAGGGACTGCGGAGGAGGGGATGGAGGGATGAAAAGGGGGGTTAGGTACTGGAGCCCTGGCTTGAATTGCCACTGAGAGAGGGCATGCTTCAATCTGAACTGTACTGTAAGATCTGGGCTTTTTTTTTAGGGTGAACAATTGTTTAAATTTGCTTTTCTGATGCTTTATTCTGGATCTGGATTTGACTTTTATTGCTCAAATTGTCCCTTTCTTCAGTTTGGTCATTGTAATTAAAGATGGTTATGGTTCACATGAGCTGGTCTTAGGTTAGAAGACATACAGGATTCTTTTCCAAAACTTCATCAGCACAATAAGTGTTAAAGATGTTATCAATGCCAGTTTCCACAGCGTCCTCTCTGTGAAATCAGTCCACTTTGCACACAGTAGAGGGCACTATTGTCTAACCAAACTGGCTCCATTGCCTTCCTCTCCATTCCTTTTTTCTTACCCTTCACCAATAAATCACTTTCCCGGATAGTTAATGGATATAGAAGCAGATCATGAGTGAGCTATCTGTGGGGCGATAATTTAAGTGAAGATCCCCACGCTGATTGCAGTGAAAGGTTATTTATTTCAACAATAATGCAGGACACAAAGGGGGAATCTGGGCAAGATTACCAGCTAGGGTACGCTAGAGTGCTCATCTCCAATGGAGCAGCGTGTAAATTGGGTTCACTTTCCCCAATGAAAATACAGACTGCAGTTTATTTCAACTTTATGCACATGGAAGGCTGTGCTTCCCTCTCAAGGGTGGCTGGGGACTTAGAGATGGCTGTGCATATGAGGGGAGGGTGGGTTTAGACCTTGAAAAATGCCCCTTTTGTCCCTGAGTCTCTGGAAGGCTGAACTATTGAGGTATGGTCCCCCATCCACCAGTTCCCACTCTCCTCTAATTAAAAAACATGATGACAATAAGGAAATGGTCTAAAGCATGTTGGCCTGAATAATGGACAGAATAAGCACAGGCTCATGAATGGGTCCGAGGAAAACTCTTTGCACGTGTCTGTCTTTGTGTGCTTGTGTGTATGCTGTGTACACAGTGGTGCATGGGCACTATTGATTGACTGGGTTGGTGGAGGACTGCAGGGCATAGAAGCCAGCTCGGCACAGATACTCCAGTTCTCCCGTCATGCAGAAAAATGCATGATTAAGGCCCAACTGACATGTCTAAAAAGGACCTGGAGAGAGAAGAGGAAATGGCTCCATATGCTGCCCCATGTGGTCACAGCATCCTGAAAGTATGGCACAGCTCACTGTCTGGTTCTGCATCACTTCCAATAGCCTCTAATCACTGGGCTCTACAAACAATGCCACTGGTAAACACATGCCATGGGAGAGTATAGGAACTTAAACGCCGCTGCATACAATGCTCAGTGCACTTGGGTGTACAATGTACACTTTTACATGTCTGTCATGCTCCAGGCTTTCAACTATGCTGTCAACCAAGATATGCATCGGACATGGATCCAATGCTGTGTGAGATATAACCATTGGGTAAAGGATGGGAGCCCTTGAGCTGCATGATAAGCACTGTGACAGAGACATAACATATGTATCTATGCTATGCTTTGCTTAACACTCCAGCAGGCTTTGGTTGATTTTACCTGGGGGTGGCAGGTGAATTCCCCTGTTTGGTGTCACAGCTCAGGAGTGAGAGGATCAAAGCAGCGGTGACAGTGCAGAGGATGAGCAAGCATGAGAGGTACGGTGAACGGGTGTCTTTAGGACTCCCAAGATTCGGACTCTCCAGGGGGGATCTCTATCCCCAGATGGGCCACCAGATCATCAGACTCCTTCCTCAGGGTGATTGGAAGCTAAGCAGCCCTCTATCCAGATGGGTGGATCACAGGTCAAATAGTCCCAGACAACTGGCTTGGGACATTTGGGTGGCTGGTCCCAGGGGGACAGCATGAGACAAGAGGGAACCTGCCTGAGACTGGCAGCTGCAGCACTCCCTCCTGGCCTAACACACCCGAGGGTGTGCCTGCTGCTCAGCTTGTGCCCCAGTGGCATGTGACAAATGGTGACATGCTTCTGCTCCCCTGCTTTGTTAGATCGGTGGCCCTGATTGAAAACAACGCAGCAGGCATCGCTCAGATCCATATGTCTGCAGAGAGGGGGCAGACTCATCTGCAGCTTTAGCGAACGCTCAGACAAATGAAAATAAAGTGATATCATTCCAGTGCATAAACGTATGCAATTTTCTGCAATAATGGGGTAGTGGAGATGATCATATGCGCTGCCATCATTTTATTTACATATGGATGAGACCATTTTTGTTTTTATGCACACCACTCTCTTCATTAAAATGTGCAGCTCAAGTCATTCAAAGAAGGATCATATTTCATAGAGGAATAAGGAGAGTTCCAAAGGATTTTGAAGAAATAAAACAAGAAAGAAGACAACTGAGCCAGGCCTTCCACTGAAGTTCCAGCAGCCTTTATTAAAAGTGTGGCATGATTGATAACCTGTCAGTCATCGGAATAATCACGACCAATCCCGTCTTTCGCAGCCGGCTCTGCTTCCCGCCCTCATCCTTTATGCCCCTATCACCCCCAACACATCCACTTGCCATTGAAATCCTGTAATTGAATGAGTTTTTGTCATTATTGTGATTAATCATATTAATTTGAACTAATTAAGAGATGGTTCGAAGTTATGACAATTAGATTAATGAAATTAGTTTTAACTTTTTTTCCCACCCAACCTAATAAAAAAGGGAAAATCAGACCCGGACTGTTATGAAACAGTTGGCAATCTGGATTTTAGGACTAATTGAATGTCTGATTTTATTAATGATGAAATTTATAAAAGTCCTTGAGGGGAAAATTAACGCAGATTCAGCTGCTAAGAGTGGAAAATTAATTAAAATTCCTGGAGATATTCCTGTCATTAAAGGCACAGGCCCTGTTAACCCTGGTCCTACTGTGAATGGCTAGTGTGTACACACTGGGGCTCCCTACACTGACTGGAAGGAGATATATGGGGTTTTTAAGGATGACAAAGCTTTAAGAATTCCTCCGTTAACAAGGGTTATTACGTGTGCTGAAACTCTTTTTATTTGTACAGGTATTTCCCCTACATGGTGTCTTTGTACTAGATCACAATCACATTCTGAATACAGTTCAACATTTTTATGTCAATTTTTAGTCAATGGTCAGTTTACATTAGAGAGCCACTACAGCCCAATATCATATCATATCATATCATATCATATCATATCATATCATATCATATAAGAAGGTCAAATGGTCAAATTAGCAAATGTTAGTTAACATACTAAATTAAGATGGTGATCAACCTCAACATCAACATGTTAGCATTGTTATTGTGACTATATTAGCATGCTAACGTCAGCACTTAGCTCAAAGCACCACTATTCTACATAAATCTTTAATCTTAAAAATCGTGCATGTATTTCATGTTTGTTGCTTTTGTCTTATATTGTGACGCTCTAGAAAGGTGCAATATAAATCAACTTGCGGTTCCAAGATGTCTTAGGTGTTCGGACAATGATTGACATGCCTGCAGTCACTACTTGTGATTGGGATCAACTATAGCCATGGGAAATTATAACCCAAACACCCCAAATTCCCTTGAAAATGGTATTCAGGACATTGGAGACTGTATAGAAGTTAAGTGGTTTCCATTTTGCCTTGTAACAAACCCTCCAGCCTTTATTTTCACAATATTTGTCAGGAAGAGAAGATACTTAACTTTCTTGTGCCGCAATCAAATAAAAAAGTTAATTTCCGTGTGAGTCAAAGTACAGTTTTTTGGGTCAATTCCAAACATTCCCTGTCCTGTTGCTTGGCTGGTTGCTAGTGATTGACACCCAGGTCAACCCCTGCCACTCCGGGTGCAGTGGGGGTCTGACACTTGTGTTGCATGGGCTCTGCGCGTTCCTTCAGCTCTGCATATTCACCAGCCTGTCTCCCTCTCTGCAGGCCAATTCATAATTAACAGCTGTTGGCTTGTCAAGAGTGGCCCTGGCCATGGCACACACACATATATTTATATTCACTGTGAAGACCCCCTTGCCATGGATGGATTTCAGAGGCCATGAACCCATCCTCTTTCCCTGAATGATGGACACTCACCTGAAAGCTCAAATACATACTCAGTCAACCTGCTCTCGCCATCCCACCACCTTCCCCATCTCTCTCTCTTTCTCTCTTCTTCTCTCTTTCAGTTTCTCTCCCATCTCTCCTTTTTTCATCTCCCTCCTGCTCAGCACCTTCTGCCACCATGTCAGGAACTTTTGCATTAAGTCCAGTCCGTCTGGCCTGCGACGAGGCAATATGAAAATGAAGTGTGGCCGCGGCTGGTCCTTTGCTATGTGTTTGTCATGCCTGTTTAGCTGAAGTTGAAATGTAAATATAGACCGCGGGAGATCTCGGCAGCGATAGGCTGCTTGAAATTCTAATAAACAAGTAGCTGTCCACCTGTAATAAATGATACCCATAAAAAGGGGTGATTCCTTGAGCAGATAAAGATGAAAAGTAATTGTTTGTGCTCACACAAAATTAATCAGATCAAAACAGGGGCAATCATTTTAAAGAGACACCAGACCCATAAAAAAGGCAAAGCTGTGATAAAGTATTGGCTATCAGGCATGCAGTCTGGAGGTTAGCATTACAATAATATGGAGGGCCAGTATTCATGTGGCTGGAGATAGGATTATTGCATATATTCAAAGAGGGGAAATGTTTATGGTACATACGTATAGAAGCAGAGGTTCACAAAGACATTCAAGGTACAAGGTCATAAGCAATGGAGAGTTTCACTACGGGGCGGATATTAATAAAGAACAAAACTGTTAAAAATATTTATATGCTTTACAAGAATGATATTTTAATCCATGTAAAGAGTGTTTATAAATGCCATAAGGAGGAATCAATGCAGTGCATACATTATTTTAATAATTAATATGATTATCAATTCATTTGGTGAATGACTGCATTCATAATTTATGAAATAATAATTCATGCTCTACACTGTACCCGATGGCATTCGTCTATCACCATTTTCACATTTGCGTAAGAAGATTTGGAATGAGGTTTGTGTCTTGTTTGCTTTGTCATGGCTGCCATCACTTGTATTGAAACTAACAAACTTGCGGTGCCAGCCAGGGGTGTTCCCCTTACCCAGATGCCGTTAGTGATCAACACACACATTGTGTGCCATCCGGTCTGAGGGCCCAGATATGACAGACCACCTGGAAAGAGAAGAGGCAATGCAAACATGGTTATTTTCACAGCTTTGATATGCTAAACACACAAAACCCACTCCAGCAAAGGGGCCAATTTCTGTTGCTCAGTGTTTAGTCATACACATGGTGAGGACATAGAGGAGCTCTGTTCAGCTCTTATGCACTGGCTGTGGTCCTATGTAATGTGTTTACCAAAGCAATGGAGAGAGACCCTGATACACACAAACAACAGTGGAGCTCAGTGCCCACTTGCCACCTTGGAGATCATCCATATTTCCAGCATTAGGACTGTTCATTTTGTGCAATAATGCCTGTACTCTTTTTTAACAGCCATTTTATAGCTGAATGTTATAACTAAATCTTCTTCTCTAGACCAATTCTCTCTTGTTGTAGTATTTGATACGGTGAAACATCAGTGCCAGAGGGTCAGCTTACCATTTCCAGAGCTCAGATGAAGTTCACAATGAATCACAGTTTACTGGAACAATTCAGTCCTGTCAGCTGACAATGACCTGCTTTTCTGTTTCAGTGCAAAGCTGCCAAACTAAAGTACAATGAACTCAGAGGGTGTCAAATAGAAGAGATCAACAAGTCTTCCATTTAGCAGCTGTCCTAATTGAGTGGGTGATGAGGCTAAGGCTTCTCTGGAGGGTATTGTATGCTTTGGCAAGTGTCTCATCTACTTACAGGCAAAAAGATTGCATATGAGGAGAGCCAGCAGCCGAAGGCAGCACTTGTGTGAAACTCTTTACACCGACCAAATTCCCTGCTCTCTTTATTCTTGTCTGGCAGGTTGTAATGGAGTTAATTGTACAATAAAAGCTATTCTCTAAATCATTTCCTCTCTGTCCATACAAGATTGATCACGGAACCAATCTTTTCTACTGCTGTAATTTTCATATTTAATGAGCGTGACTCCAAAACTATTACACTAATTAGTCAAATCTCACATATCGGTAATGATGCTCGCAGTAATTAATATTGTATTTAATTAAAAAATGACCCATTTCAATGGCTTGCATGCAGGCGTTGCTGGTTGGTTTGCCTGCGGGTAGGAGGGGATGTTAGAGAGGTGGGGGGAGGATGGGGGTTGGGCTGGTGGACAGCATGGTGGAGATGGATAGAGAGCTAGAAGAGATGGGGAGGGTGGAGGGGGGGTGGCTGGTAGACAGGTGTAGGTGCTGTGAGTGTCTCTCTCTCTAGCTGTGCCGCTGCAGATTTCCAGTTTCCTGCAGCATATGTCTGTGTGGTTAGCATGTGCTCCAAACCCCCTCTTTCTTTCACTGGAGGCAGCCAGCCTGTGTGATTTATGTGGGGCCCCTGTTCCACTGTGCATACACTGGAAAATCTCCAGTTTACACAAGAATTGCCTGAAAAATGAGATCTGTGACTACATTCTTTTCATTAGCGGCTTACGCTTGCGTGGAGCCTGGGAGCCTCTGAGCTCCTAATGATGCGCACGCAGGCCCGTAGCCTCCCAGCTGCTCTCGGGCTCTCATTACCTCCAACACTCATGTCACAAACACTCTTATTTAATTTCCACAACAATTAAAAAAGGAAAACAGTTGCTAAACTTGTGCTGCTCGAGGCAGCTGAGTGCTGTGTTCTCAGTGGCTCAAACAAAATGTTTGTGCAACAAACAGACACACACACACACACACACCAACACACATTTTGATGTTCAGCTATAAAGGGAAGCTATAAACAACAGATATATTTTGATATTGTATTCCATGCAATACACAGCCAAAGAGCTCCGAGATAGGAAACGACATTAGGATGGATATACTACCATGAAATTTTATTACCATGGGACTCAGTTCACAAATGCACACTTACAAAACAAAAACCATACCTGTCTATCTGTATAGTGACTGATATTCTCTGCATGTGGCCTGTACGCCTGTGCTCCTGCAAACACACAAACAATATTCAATCTCTCTTATAGCATAAGAACATGCAAAGACCAGCCACTTTCCCCCCGAGCCCTCCCCCACCTCCTCCTCCTCCTCCTCCTCCTCCTCCTCTTCCTCCTCTCCAGCCATCAGTAACAAACAATGATGCTCTCGTCCCGGGCAGCAGTTCAGTTCTCTTATCTAAATAAGATTTAGCCTTCATTTAAACGGGGCCTCCATCAGTTTGGAGAGATGGCAGAGGAGTAGTCAGCGGGATAGAAGACCTAGGGCACCTCATTTTATCTTTATTTATGTCTCTCTGCCTCGCTCTTTACCCAGCAGCAGGACTGGGTGTGCACATGCCACCGCCGAGACGCACTCAACAATGTAATTGGGGTGATGAAAAATTATCGTGATTGGGGGCATTGCCTCTCTCCCTCTCATCCCCCTCGCCGCCCTGTGCTCCCCAGCTCACACCCTCTCCTCCCAACATCGCCCCCCCCCGCCCGCCCCCACTGCCTCCCCCGACCAGTAATAACATCTCCGGGCCCATCTGTCACCATCTAATGTGACAAAGTTTTTATCGCATGTATTAAGGCGGCCAGATTAAAAAGTAAATACGGCAATCTCACCAGGCCCCTGCGCTGGCAGGTTATGGCGCATTTCACGGTGGCCTGAGCACCTCATCAGTGTTCCGCCGCCTGTGCCCCTGGCAGGGAAACAAACAGGCCCCCAGGGAGCAGAGCCTGAGGGGGGTGGAGGTAGAGGGGACCATGGTGGGGTTGTGAGCGGGTTGCGGTTGGCTGCAGGGGGAAAAGAAGGGGATGGGAGGTGCTCGGCAAGCAAGGGGGATTGGGGTTAAGGAGATGTTAATGGATACCATTAATGTTATATGTCTTCTTCCCCAAGAGGTAGGCGGCAGCCTATATTGCCCCTTTGTTCCCCCCACGGTTTCTCCGCTCCATGGGTTAAGAGTGTGGAAGAAATCGAGAAGCTGCATGGAAGGAGAAGGGGTGAAGGGCCAACATATTCAAGTAGATACCATAGCTTTTAGGAAAAGGATTGCACATAACAACTAAGTGCCGAATTGGATGATGATTTTCCCAAACTTCATGCCCTCAACGATCCACCCCTGGTGTCACCACGCATCTTTCTGCATCCATGGTCAGTGGCTTGCCTCTAAAGTAGGGTGTTTTCCATCTGGCCCATCCATCCCGGCTCTGCACTCAGGAGGAACACACTGTGGCTCTCAGCACTGCGGCTGGCAGATGGGGAACTGAATGCAGTATGCCTGTCAGATTAGCTCCTGTAATGGCTCATTTGGGCTCCTATGAGGAGATATTAGCACATGTGTTCCATACGTCTGTGCTGAGCTCCATTACGTTACCAGGAGAATCCTTCATAAACACAAAACGCACACCTCAGGAGTCATCTTAACAAGAGAGACCGAGTGGAACAAGGCAGAGAGAGTTTTCTGGAAATTTAACACCGGTGCACAAGATGACTGAACAACATCGACTCTGGAAGACTCTAGACAGCAATTCAAAGCATGAAAAGCGCTGTTTATTTGTGTCCCACACTCTCTTAGGTGTGTTCATAATGAAGTGGCCAAGGCCGCTTTGAATAAAGCCTTAATGAATCTTAGCAGCAGCAGGCTTGGCAGAGCAGCCGACAGAACAGGGTGTGGAGATTGTCAGCCGAGCACCTGGGATAGCTGGGCTGCGTGCTGGGCTGCATGGCTGACAGGCTGGCTGCTGACAGCTTTGTGACAGGTCAGTGTCTGTGCCGGAGCGCTATCTGTAGCCTCCTCCAGAGGGAGAGCCAGCGAACATGTGTAGCTGTCTCTCTGCCTGTCATTAGGGGCTGCTTAGCGAGAGGGCCCCAACGCGCCACTCCAGTTCACAATTAACTTTGCAGGGCGCCGGGTGTGACAGACAGTGGATAGTGCAGGATGGTGTCGGGCCAACAGCGAGGACAGGGCGGCCGCTGTGCTGCTCCAGTCTGCAACAGATGCTAGTTCAGATGCCCGGGACCTCGGTGTCACTGACCAGTCTCATTGCCACCACACTCCATGGACCTGAGATGGCACTTGGACAAAGACCAGAAAATTCAATGGCAGCAAATACTCTATACACGTGTCTCACTCTGCATAATGTGGTGGAATGGATCACTGACAGGCTAGTATGATGTGTAGAACTGTATCTACAGTACAGTTTAATCGGCTACAAACATGCTGTAGGGCAACAAAAAATGTCATGCAGTGATATCATGCAACATTTCATCTTCCATCTGCCTACACAGCAAGTCTGAACAAAATGCAGCTGCGTGCACTGTTGCAGCTTGCATCGAGGCCTTCTTTGTTACGTCTCATACACTTGTGTTTGTGCGTGAGAGAGAGAGAACGAGTGCGTCTGCATTTGTACGGCGAGCTTGATGTGCTGACAAGCTGCTGATGTCTGCCAGCCAGGCCACACTGCAGATGGAGGACACTCATGGTGTTGAAAAGGCCAGGGCCAAACACTTAGGAGTCAATTCACCAGAAAAGAGCCCACCAAGAAAGGTCAAGTGGACACATTACTGCATTCAGTGAGGAAGACATGGGCTTTATAGGGCGGAAGAAATCAATTCATAATCTCCTAACTGAAGGTTTTTCTGTGTGCGTGTGTGCGCGTGGGCCGATACCTGCTATATCTCTCTCTTTCCAGATGTGTGTATCACGATGCTGTATTATTGAATGACCTATTGTGTATCTAGTCTTAACACACACAAACACACATTTCAGTCACAACACTCACCTTATCCAGCTGCAGAGTGTTGACCCGAGAATCTAAATAGCACAGTTGAGTTACTTGACTTTCAGACATCGACTATAATACCACAGAAATGAAAAAGAAGCAATCTCAGAGTCTTTTAAAGGTTGGAAAGAGATATTTTACACACAGTAATACAACACTCTCAGGTACACAGTGCAGAGGGGGAATATCTAATAAAGTCTTAACAGATTCAGTTGGTTTTTTTCAGCCCCTCAGTATTTCTGCCAAGTGGACATCTATCATTGATTCCTGTAGCCATTGTGATCAGATATGTGAATGACCTCTCATTAAGTCAAATGCAGCAGATTAATCAGGGCCAATGGGTCCCGTTCAGGAGCAGGATGGGAGAAGGGGGAGAGACATAATGACTGGGGTATGAAATGAGATTGAGAGGAGGAGGAATGGAACGTAAAGACAGAGGAGAGAAATGGATCATCCTACTGAGGCAGAGAAAGGTGAGAGCAGAGACGGGAATGAGTATGCAAACTGGGCGGCAGATGTAGCTCCACCACTTACTGGATTACTCTTTTCACTTTGTTTTAAAATATTGTCTGGACATACAGGGTGATATAGGGAACACATTTCAATATCTATTTATTTCATTTTTTGTTTACAGCAGCAGAAAATTAATAATGTAGATGAAACACATTCATTTGTGTTTGTGTTAACAAAAAAATAAGAGATCTAATGCAAAGAAATAGAGAACTGTCTGCTTAAATTAAGAATTAATAAGTAAGAGTTTGACTGATCTTGGTACTTTTAAACTAAATGTGAAATGTTAAGGATGATACATTAATTACTGCATTAATTTAGTAATCTCAATAGGAGACATCTAGAACAACATAGCTTTCATTTTTTGGTTCATTCGGATATATTCCTGTTGCATTTTGACACATTTTGTTACATTTTGTTACTTTGTTGTCCATTTACTACAACATTTTAGATGTGATTTGATCATTTTACTTTGGCACACTCATCAATATAATTTTATATTCTCTCCAACAAAGTGCAGAGAATGCCAATGTCTATTATACAGCAGAGGAAACTAAAAGACGATGAAGAAGATGATGGGATGGTGGAAGCAGCCAATGGCAAGATGCCTGAATGGTGCCTGAAGTTCTTTTGCGCAGTTAATGATCTCAGCTCGGTGTTTGTCTGTTGAGTGCATCTCAAAATCTACAAACTGAGCACTACACTATATTTTTGGATTAGGTTACTGTATGTGTAAATACTTGGATAAAGCATTGTTTTTTTTCTCATGGCCTCTTGAACTTTTGTAGTTTTGCTGGTACACGAGCCTTTTGTTGAACAGCCAACATGACAGTGTTCATTTTGAGAAATTTCTTTGAAAACAAAATGAGTAGTTTTCTATTATCTGATCATTTAACAGAGATACAAATAAAAAGACAGTCTTGTGCCTTTAAATACATTACACAAAACCTGTGTCTACAAAATGATTTTTATGTTTGTGTTCTTAGTTGATAATAAAGCCAACAATTACAATTACTGCAGTACCTCTACTCATACTTATAAATAAATAAATCCTTCCTTTGCAAATCCACCGGTCCATCAGTAGCTCAGAACACAGATTATTTCATCTTCAGCCACTATTTAGTAAAAAAAAGGATTTTTACGTTAATGTTAATATATCATATAAATTCATAACTTATAATCTGCTTCATTCTGACTTCAGCAGAGTTCTCAAGTGAAGATCCCACATTGAAAATAAAGTGTGAGTCAAGTTCCTGCTCACCCTACAAAAACAGTTGCGTCAAGCTTCTCTCATAATAAGTCATAATATATATTATGATACTGTACAATAAATACTGCACAACTATTGTTGATCTTTGCCTGCTACAAACGCACACACGCTAGATGTATTATAATGTGTGCCGTCTCTCTGCCTGCTGACTACTGATAATTCCTTTTGTCCTGTGTGTATCTGGTCACCTGAGATCACCCTCGTCCACACTTGTGTGGATATTGACGAGTGGACAAGGTCAAGAGCCAGCAGCCGTCCTACCTTCTTGTGCATGGCAATTAACATTGAAGCAGTGGGAGGGAGGGGCCTGATTTCACTAGCCAGTCAAAGTGCCAATCAACCCTGATTGGCTCTTCTTCTTCTTCCTCTGGTGTGGATGCGTCTGGCTGGGGTGGTGTCTGGTGTGGGGGTAGTTGTGGTTTGAAGGGTACCTGCAGTGATGGCTGTTGGGGAAGAGGGTGTTTAAGCTTTTAGCACAACTCCTACTACTCAGCGTCTTTGTTTAGCAAAATAGTATTCCTGATTTAATTAACACTTCAATTAGATGTGATTGCATAAACACTCTGCTAATAACAGCAGAAACCCGCTTGTAAGCGGAGCAACATTTGAAGGAGTTTTTCTCATTATGGCAATGAGAGCAATCTTGTTACACAAATGATAATTAGGTGTCATTAGCACATACAAACTGGGTTAATTAAGGAGCAGGAGCACAAACACTTGAGATGGACTGATCAGAGTTCCAGTCTGACATCGTTAAGACTAAATTCAGCTAAGGGTAGGGCTACAGAATTATCACTCATATCAGCTATGGAGCTGGATGAAAAACAAAATATGAATACACAGAGAATCATCCATTATGGAATGTGTTTTATCATACTCTCAGGCTCCCCCTTATCATCCCAAGTTTTCCTCTTTATTCATGGAATATTCCTCTGGTAATCTGTAGCTGCTCAGAGCATCCCCTCACTGCTACAACAAGATGGTACACTCACACCTGAACTTTGATACTCTTTAGAATAATTGCATATCAGCATACAGCATCACCGTGGTGCACACCAAACAAGCTCTTATGCATGGCAAAAACCCCAGTGTTTGCATAAGCCCATTTATTATGAGTGATAGCGCTGCCTTCACTGACATTTCGTAAACTGGAAGCGCCTAATCTTGTTTGGGCTTGATACTTATTAAAATACCAGAATAGTCAGGCAGCCGATGTCCAAAGCAGCGCTGGCCATGTCCTGATAGGCGTCGTGTTTTTGGTTACAAATATAAATACATTTGTCTTATGGCGGGCTGGCTGGCTGGCTGGGTGCGTCTGTGTCCGACGCGCTGTCCGAGGTGAGAGGAGCCCCTTGGCTGCCTGCCTCAGTCACATGATTTATGATCCCAAAGCAGCAAGCAGGAAGACATGGCTGAATATGAAAAAGTTAACCATGGCTGGCCAGAGAGCATGTCTGTGTTCCCTCCGCAGCAGGCTCGAACAGAGAAAGGCTGTCGATATCACATGAAGACGGTTAGATGTGTGCTTCTATGCAATAAAGGCAGGTGGAGGGGGCCTGTGATGGTGGTGTGGAGGTTAGTAGCTGAAGACAGGTGGGGGTAGTGTTGCCGAAATAATTGAATTCTACAATGGCTGGCAGATATCTGAATGTGACTTTGTGCAGCTCCAATCCTTTATCCCTTCCCAGTCCGAGTATTGACAGCTAAAAACAACAGCCATTATCTGTTAATTACATTAACATTTTATCAGCGGTGGGTTGCTGGGGTGCATGTCCCGCAGCTGGAAGATAGCTGTCAGTCAGAAGCGCGAGCATGGAGGGGAGTGGAGAGGGGGCTGGAGAAGCAGGCCCTGGAGATGCAGCCCTGCAGGGAAAAGGGTCTTCTCCAAGTTGCCCCTACTGCCCCCTCACCCCTGCCCCCTCCAGGCCTAACAGGGAGGGGGGCTGACAGGGGCTCGGCACCACCTCCTCAGTTGTCCTGTCCACAGAAGACAGGCCAAGATAACCGCTGACACCTGCCAAGCTATCCAACCCCAGGGCCAGAGACTCACCAATTCAAACAAACTACTCAGGACAATGGACTTGAGACAGATGATGATGTGTGATCAATGTCACACTGCAGCTCTGTGCGAGAACTAAAGGTGGAGCTGTTGGCTCTACAGCCTTCTGTTACAACTGTAATTGTACTGGACTCTTTTTAAGCTGTGTCTATCAATGCTCTCTGGCTCTGTTGGCCCTACAGCTCTTTTCTCATTACAGCTCTCATATGTTTTATTTATGCTGTCTGTAGAGTGTCCAGCTCTGCCCGGGCACTGGCATGGGTGGCAGTGCCAAACAGAGGACAATAAGATCGGGTGCCAGCTAGCACTGCAGGACTTGGCAGTAGATTCAGTGTGATGGCCTCAGCCAGAGAGCGGAGAGATGATTTCGGATCTGCCTGCAGGTCTTTGGGGTGATCCACAGACCTCAATCGCATTACCCCCTGGCTAGTGGGGCTCCCGCTTTGGGGACTTGGCCCTGCCCCTCCCAGCTCCTGGCTCTGTTTATTGATTGGAAGCTGACTTATAACTTAATATTTCACCTGCTTATTTCCCCGACTGAGGCTGCTTCCTGTCAGAGGGGCGACGGAGGGATCAATGGGAACCTTGTCTGAGCAGGGTAAGGTCCCAGCAGGGGTCAGCCGCTGATTGACAGGAGTCCTGCATCCAGCTGGCAGCAGGACAGCTCACGGTCAATGAGTAAAGCCATGTCACTCTGGCCATATTGGGTCTCCTCACAATTAACAACGTTACCATGTTTTTACATGGGAAGGTGCTGCAGTGTTCAGTCACTGAGGGGTTAAGGACCAGCTGCTGGGCTGAATACACACAAACACATAAACCATACACCAAACCATACACAAAAAATGCTAAGAACCACTGCTGACAAAGAGAGAGAGTAAGAAAGAAAGAGATATCAAGTGTAGTAATCAAAATGAAAAATGGGTCTCCGGCTACTTTAAACAAGAGCTAATTTATCACCAGAAAGTACGGATAAGTAGCCGAGTTGTTGCCGTTCAGTAAGTACCCGTTCTGCACCAAATTATTCCACCCCTGCCTGCGTGCAACCATAAATCATACACTTCCACACATCTTTTCCTATTAGCAGCCGTGTTAGGCATGGGCGCGTGCTCAGCTACCAAACACAGACTAATAGGCTACAACTTTTAATTTTGAGAATGCAACTCCCCCTTCGGTGCTCCCTCCTCCAATCCCTCATTTTCTAGTCACCCCCCAACAAACCCCCCCCTGCTGCTCCTCAGAGCACAATATTCACATTATCACATACAGGAGCATAACACAATCATGTTTATCACCCAGTGCCAAACATTCAGCCTGATTGTAAATGCTGTCCTCCCCCTTAGTCCTGGTTTTGTGTAGTGTGACTGGAGGGGCTTCACGTTACAGCCCACCACTATAGATAGAAATGATCTTTTAGCTCTGAACACAGGGGAAACACCTGCTAGCGCTGTGCTCCCTGGATGTAGACCCATCAATTGAGAGCACCGATACAACAAATTAAATAAGCTGCACCACAAAGAGCACAAATCTGAATGAAAAGGCAGCATTTAAAACATCGCAGCTTTGATGCAAAGAAAATAAACACTCCATACCTCTGATATGTCTATTCAAGTAATTAATCTTTTTATACGTTTTATTTTGTTTGACATTTTGGGAAATACACTGATTCACTTTCTGATTATTTACATGAGAAGATCAATACCACCTTAAAATCTGTGCATTAAATGTGAAGGTACCGCCTGTTAGCTTAGCTTAGCCTAGCCTAGCCTAGCTTAGCTTATCTTAGCTTAGTTTAGTTTAGCCTAGCTTAGCTTATCTTAGCTTAGCTTAGTTTAGTTTATCCTAGCTTAGCTTATCTTAGCCTAGCTTAGCTTAGCTTAGCTTAGCTTAGCTTAGCTGCAGACTGGAAATCGTGGGAAATAGCCTGCCTCTGTTCAAGTGGTTACAAAACTTCCCCATCAGTATGTCACTAATTATTCTTTAATTTCTTAATAAAATGTATTTTATTTGTACAAAAAAAGTGTAAATTTGATAATTTTTTGTCTCTTTGCTGCTGTTGCCAGGCAACCACCAGTGGCTAATCTCCACCCCGTCGTAAAACGGCACGTTGACGTTTCTGCACTTTTGTTTTTTGTTCATCCTAAATATCCAAATACGTGTTAATTAGTGACCCTTAAAGCTGGTTGCAGGTGAATTTGTTTTTACCTTTGGCCAAAGTCGGGCTGGCCATTTTCTGTTCCTGACTTTACAGTAAACTGCATATCTGACAGATAGATATGAGAGTGGTATTGAGCTAATCTAACTCAAATCAGCACGTTTTCCAAAATGTCAAACTATTTTTTTTATAACAACAAGAAAATAACCAAACATGCTTTCTCTCTGAATACATACATCATATTAAATGCTCAACACCCTCACTCACAACACTCTCGAATAACAACACCAAAACAATGGCCAGTGCAATAAATTCATCACACAGGCTTGCGACTTAGACTGGGAAGTCCCAGGGAAGACAGCAGCGCCAGCCCCAGTCAAATGCTAAGGGGACGTTATACGTGATGGATGGAGTCTTTGACTTCCAGTAGAAGTGGCATGATGGCCTGGCATCTCTCTGAAGTGCTCCACTCGCATTGTGACCAAATCCTGTTATGTCCCTGTTTCATTGTGGTGACAGCATGAGGAATGCTTGGTTTTGTTCTCCCCACTGTTGCTATCCATCATCTGTGGAGAAATAGAAAGAGAGCGCAGTGGCACTTTGCTTTCCACCTCCAATCCCCCTCCTCCTCCTCCTGCACACACACACACACACACACACACACACACCTTTCCCAGCACACACCTCTCTCTTTCTCTCTGTTGAGACATCCTGTCTTTGCCACAGTGTACTCGGCCCCCTCCTTTTCATCTACACGTGTGTTGTTAAATTATCCCTCCTGTTTTTCACATACTCCACACTCCATTCCAGGGGAGCTCTCTTTATGGGCCATGTGAAAGGACAGAAGAGGAGGTATGTGCTGCAGCTCTATTCAGAAACACTTAGCTCGTAAAGACAGCCTCTCCTTCCCCAATCAATCCGCTACTTAAAGGCGGATGTAATTTGAGCTCAGTCAATGTGCTTGGTGTTGAAAGCATCCTGCCTGGTTTTCCTAACCTGAAAAAAAAAACCCCACTAATGTCCAAGCATCTAATTAAGGCTTGAGTCTCACTTGATCACATTCTGGAGCGGTCAATGGGTGGGGGTGGGAGGGGGGGTGCAGGGGATGGGTGGGTGGGTGGGGGTGTAATAGTTTAATTATCTCCCCCCCGAAGTGGTTAAAGCTAATATTTAATTAGAAAATAAACAGAAAACGGAGGCCTTGGTATCAAATCATGATCAATGAAGCAGAGCAAGGACCTATATCGTAATAAGGGGGGAAACTCCCAGCTTATATTGCCACATAAAAGAATCATAATTAGTCAAACGTAATTAGCAGAACATTACAGAATTACTAGGCTGCACAGCAATGCCTTTCATGCTTGTGTGAAGAGAAAGCAAGGAGACGACTAATCAATGAGCCTATCATTCTACGGATATGGATAGCGTTTCTACACGGCAAAGCTTCCAGTTCTTTTAGTGTAACACAAAACATGTACAACATCATTGTCATTTTCATTTGTTTCTTCAGTTCACAGTCAGATTTAAAAGGTTTCGTCTTGGTAATGCCCCATCTGAGTACCGTTATCACTGTCACTAAGGATAAAAAATAATAACCTGTATGTAGATCTCTATCGAGGAATATCCCACCTCGGGCAAAGTATGCAGACATGCTGTTATTCTGTTGCTTAATAAGCATCCAGGACCTGGCTCCGCATGTAATTGTGTCAGTGTGTATGACGCAAGCTCAAGTGTTGAGATCCTATCTCATAAAGAGGCTTATAAATGTACAACTATCTCATGTCACATAAAGGAGCCCACTGATTTATTCCTATTGATCAGCTGCCGGGGGCCGCGACAGCCTTGTAACGGAAATCAACACTCCCTCACAGCCAAGGCAGTCTGCCTGCTCTGAGACATATGCACACAAGTCGTCTACCGGACTATACGGATTAAAATGGAAATTATGCATGATTTATCACGCTTTACTTGAAAGTAACTCCACGAGAGGGAAATAGAGCGTGTGTTGCAAGAAGACTAGCAGACAGGTGGACATACAGAAACACATGAATATTGCAAGAGGGACCTGCACGAGCACTCCATCCCCAACTTTGGCGAGCTTTTAAAAAACAAGTGGAGTAAACTGACACCCAAGTTTACTAAGTGTTTATGTGACATCACAGCTGACCAGTGCTAGACAATGACCCTCAACCTGTCTCTGTATGGTGCCCCAGAGGTGTCATAAAACCTGGGCAGGGAGCTTTGCTTGGGATGACAGAGTGCCAGGCGCTCTCCCACCAGGACCTAATTTCCCCCTGTGAAAATGGATAGCACGTCCATAGCGTAGCTTAGTTTAAAATGCAAAATGTGGACATTATCTGGCATGGAGATTCAGCGGCATCCATCACACTATGCTAATGCAGCCCAGTGGTTAAGATATTCTAATGTAAGCCACCCTGGAGATGTAGAGGAATTAACACAAACAGAGCAGGGCGGCGGGAACACAGAGGGGTCAGGAGATAGGACAGGGGAGCTACTCCTGAGACAGGCGCTGCCACACACACACGCACACACCCAACACACACACAAATAAAATCAAACAAACAACAATGTTTCTGAGCATGTGCACATGCAGGCATACTCATAAACACTTTCTTACTAATTTATGCACTCACTGCCCATCCATCCATACAAGCATGTGCAGGTGCACGTGCTAAAACACAACGACTGATGTCAACCTATGTGTCAGAATTTGCTGACAGCTGTCACACTGCAAGGCAATGTTATCTGTTGACTGTCAAAATGACAGCAGGAATATTCAAAAAGACAAACTGTGTTATCCCTTTGTAGAGTTAAAAGTAAATGATGAATCCATTTTTAAACCCACCATCCATTTTCCAAGTCCAGATGTACACACAGTAATTGTCTGACAGCATCGACTATTTGCTCCCATATCTGGTTCATCCTCCATTCAGACTTTTTCTCCCTGGCTGGAGTAATGTTTCCATTCACATTACAGCTGCAGGAGCGGTGAGCTTGTTTTCCCCCATCCTGCAGGCTGTTTGGGGGGCTGTGAGTCCCAGCAGAGTTCCTCTCTTCTCAGCTTAGCGGCGCTTATGAAAGCCCTGTCCCAGTCCCCTGCTCTGCCTGCCAGAGCTGTAAGGGAAGGCATTATTATCATTATATTAATGTGACATTAATTGCTTTTACTTTTTCACTCCATTAAGTGTGCTCTATCTCTTTGGGAGCCTGGCCAGATGGTTTATCACTTCCTGTGCTGTTGGTAGCACCATTAATGGGCTAAGACACTGGGCTATAAAATAATTGCGCCGCAGTGTTGGAAATGTTCATCGCGCTAATTGAAAAGTAATTGCGGAGGTATAGTGCAACTGTCACGCCATAAAAGCCTGTCATAGGAGAGGAGGAGGGCTTTCTAGTAAAAGGCTATTGTTTGCAGTCATACAGTACAGCAAGTGGTCAAAGCAATGGTGGAACAGCCTTTATGCTAAATGTTAAGAGGGGCAATGATCCATTGAAAACATGACTCTTTTATTTTCTACAACCTCACATATTAAAAGTAATACATATATCACAGCAATTCTCTTTTATATTGTTGTGATCTACATTATCTTAGTGTTTTTATGTCTATAAACCGTGTCTACATATTGTAAAATTAATACAGTGAGCAGGAATGCATGATAGGCATAGGAATAAAATGATAATGCAGGTCCTGTGATGTGACACTGGAGTGCAAACATACCTTCAAAGTGCCAGCTGGTGAAAGCTGCAGCGCAGGAAGATGATGTTTGACATTGGGCAGTGGTATTAGATCAAACTGGGTGTAAACCATTGGTTAAAATCAAGAAAGCATGCAGAGCAGTGAGTAATGGACCAGTTCACTTGCTTCTGCTTACCGCACTAACATACAGCCATGCCTGTCTGCAGCGAGGGGGATGAGGAAGCAGAGACAAAACAAGCAGAGTCTGAATCAATAACTTGGGAGACCAAAACATACAGTATATTCTGACTTTTCTTTGTCCTGTGCTTCCTCATGTGTAATCTAACATTTCCCAGTGCGTGTGTATACAACAAGTATACATGTGGATGTGTGTTCGCCCACTCCTCCAACACACACACAGACACACATTTGGTGCATCCCTTATTTTCTACTATATAACGTACATGTTGAGATATAAATCAGAATTACAATTTCAATAACCACAGCTCCATCAGTAATGAGATATGATTTACTTCTAATGAACTTTGATTATTACATTGCAGATCCAAGAGTATTAAATCATTAAAAGTGTTAATGTAACATTATAAAACGCCATTAAGTTGGCAATTAATCAGCTTGAAAAATAAAAAGGGTTTTACTGCTCTAAAACTTATAGATTTCTTCACAATACTGAGTGTCCCTGCAGATCGTCTAATGCTGAGACGATCCTATGAAGTTGTTGAAGCTGCAGCAAACACTCAAATAAAACAAATGAGGTGACAAACTTGGAGTAGTTTTCCTGAAGCTCGGAGCTGTGGGACGTGTCTGGATGCAACTAAGCGAGGGTTCACAGTTTGTTTGTCCCATTATTGATGAAGGCTTGTTGTTTGAGGTGACGCTTTGGGTTAACGGAAGGGCCAGTGGGCGTTCGTTTAAGCCGTCATTACTAAAACAAAGCAGCCTCTCGCTGCTTATCAGCCCCTCATCGACTCCCCTTCCAGCCCCCTGTCGTTCTGGCCAATCCACCGTATTGACACCCATTGACTGGGACTTGAGGAAGAACAGGATGGTGAACTTGTCTAACACAGATCAGGGTCAGGGCAAGGGACAAGGGATGGGGATGTTTGTTTGTGTGTTTGTGTGTATGTGTGTGTGAGACCCCCCACATTCTCCCGCATGGATCCAATAGTGCTGTGTGCGCTCCGAATCAATGACATGGGGTGAAAATGAGGCCTGAAATTGGAGTGATTGATTCCAGTAGTTATGATGCTATGTTCATTGATGCCTCTTGATTTGCACTCCTCTTCCTTTTCGATCCTTCTTACTTCCAAAATGCTGCATATAGACTATAGTAAACTGTGTGTGTGGGCCGCTTTGAGGAAGGAATAAATTCTCTGTAGGTCAAGCAACCGGCATGAACTGTGAGCCACCTCAACCCCTCACCCAATCTTCCCTCCCTCCCCCGTTCTCTCCTCCTTCCCAAGGTCAATATCCTCAACAATTAGTCCGAGGAGGAGGAGGATTTGAAGCATGGTCGCACCCTCTCCAAATGCCCCCTCAAGGGCTTCGGGGGGCAGCAACGGTATGTCAGACTAAAGTGAAAAGTGTACCCATTCCCTCTTTATGTCTCCATTTTCTACCCTCATTAGGACCATTCATGAGCACTTAGAGGCCCCCTGCACATCCACACATCACCTCGGTCAGGTCTGCCCTCTCCTCGATGCACCTTTCCCAATCAAATAACTATCATTAAAAGCCTGTGTGTGTGTGTGCATGTGTGTGTGTTTGTGTGTGAAAGAGAGACAGACAGGGAGCAAGACAGGCAGTCACAAAGATAGTTGTATCCATATAGTGTGGCCATACTAATGTAATATTGATTGGTCCCAGTCACCATGGCACCAGGACAATAGTCCAGTCCTGCTGGCCACTGGTCAGTCTCCCAGCAGCCTCTCTCCTCCCCCACTTGGCTGGCTGGATGATCCATGCTGCAGCAGATTAAAAGGTACGGCCCTCTTGCGTCTTTACATAGAGCTCTGTAACCTATAGCGCACAGGACACCAGCGTCAGAGGACAAAATCTAAATGTATTCATAAACTTCATCCTCAAAGTGGCAGGTCCATACAGTCGTAAATCTCCGGCTCATGCTCTTCTTCTCCTTTTTCTTTTTCTCTCCCCCTCTGCCAACGCCCGCTGGCCTGTCAAGCCTCAGAGGAAGAGAAAACAAGAACATGGTAGTCGTCAGCGAGGAAGAAGAGTGTGAAAATACAGCGAGGTGAAGCAAGTACAAATGTTGAGCTCAGAGAAACTAGTCCCCTGTGACTCCATGTGCAGTGCTACAGGAAAAAAAAAACAAAAAAAAAACGAGGCAGAATCATTACACTCAGCTCAGGATCTGCTGTTTGTTCTCACAGTCACCCGCTTTTCTAACACATGGAGAAACTTCCTCTGTTCTGAATACTTTTGGTGCAAAACACAGCAGTGAGCTGACGTCATTTTAAATTCCAAATATCTGAGACTGTTTCTTCAGTTGTTTGGTCTGGACAGCTGTGCCCTTCCATCCACCGGACCACACACACACAATGAGAAACAAGGGGTTGAAGGTTTGCAGTAGCAAAAAATGCACAGCAGAACAAAACTGTCTGATGACACGAAGGGTAGAAGAAGGCATGCAGTTTTTTTTTTTTTTTTTGGATTTTCTTGACGCATCAGCTGCCTGAAAACAAAGAGCACAGGACTCCATTTTTGATTCAAGTGAGTGATTTGCATAGAAAAGTTCATAAGCACGGGACATAAGGATATGGTCATAAAAGGAGGGCAATAAAAAATTTAACTATGACAGAATATTAAAAGTGGCAGTAAATTGAAGGCAGGCTGCAGAATGACCCTCGTGGAGTGACTTCCTCGGTTGGGACTGCTAATCTCAGCGTGTGAGAGGGGCACTCACTGTACACAGAGAATAAAACATCTCCTGCCGACCCCTGACAGATATGGTTGTCTCTCACACTTTAATCCTGCTGGATAGTTAAGATTTAAGATAATGACACAACGACTTTCACGTTGATGCCGACATTGAATCTTTTTAAGAGGCCTCCTGCTGCCGAGCCGGGACGGCCTGTCAGCCACTGGCAGTGAAAGAGTTGAATGTCTTGCGCATACTCGTTTCCCGATGTCAGGAAGAAATTGTTCGTAACATCGGCCCCTCACACTTGTCTCAACTCATTTATTTCAGCCAAGGTCTGCGGATATAAATAAAAGGAAATGTTACTGGAGCATTTAAACTCGGCGCCAGCCTTGAGACCAGTAATGTAACCACATATCATCAAAAGTGCTGAATCTCCCTTTGTCACCACACATGACATGCAATTCCTCCAAATATATTCACGTTTTGTTGCCATTCATACAAATAAATAATCACAGAAAGCCAGGACAGCCCTTTAAAGCTGACCTCTACAGTAATACTAAGTGTCCATCAGATTTATCCTGTGGCTACTAAAAATAGAGCTTTAATATTATTTACCACCCGTGAGCATTTTCTTTAACACACTGGAGTAACAAGCTTCATCTTAGCTGTTTTTTTAAAAAATCATGAATGCAGTTCAACAGGTGGTCCATAGATGGAGCTCTTCTCATTAGAATATGCTGTACATTACATTACATTATGAGGCTGTCCTCGGGTAACTGTGAGCTGTCCTTCATTCTTCAACAGCAACAGAGCTGAGCTGCAGCACGGGCTCTACCTTTACCTGCCCTCTGTGCGAGCAGAAAAAAAAAAAGAAAAGAGAGAGACTGCTGGAAGACAAACATGCTGCCTTACTGAAGGAGAAATGTGGAGATATATTTAATTCTTTCTTAAAATGATATAGTGACCATTTTAATAGTTGTCTTTCTCTGCCTTACTTAACACACTGGACCCCTTGTGAGCGAGTGTCAAACCACAAACCACCGGGTCCCCGGAGCAGTATGACTTAATTGAGCTATCCTGGGAAATCTAATTACAATAATGCACAGAGGATTGTGTAATATTCCCTCTGCTGCTGCTCTAACACCTATCCCTCACACGCACATGCACTCTCGCTCACACACACACACACACACACACACACACACATGCACAGATAAAATGAGAGGGAGGATGAGGGAAGACGTGCAGACACGGATGTGTTAGGAGGTTGTGGATAGGCACAAACTGCAACAACTGTAAAACATTTCACGGGAGATGTTTTAATCACGATTCATGGGCCAGTAAACCTTTAAACAGCAGTCAGTCAGATCTTCTGGGCAGTGAGGACAAAACACTGACAGTGTTATGTGATCAAAGGATGCAGCATGGGGACAAAATAAAGTTGCTTCTTCTTTTGTTTTTCCAAATTATTTTTTTTTTATAGTTCCTCAAAGTTTGTGAGGAGGGTCTGCGTGCGAGAAAACAGTTCAGCTGGAGGTGGGGAGGTGACACGAGAGAACAGTGTTAGAACAAAAGCACACTTAATTTGCTAATTTGATATTACACTGTACAGCTGGGCAATGATCATAGCCATATCACTGTAGAGAGTTATTGAGCAAATCACAGCAATTCAAACTCGGCCATATGCAGTGTATCTTAGTGCTGCTAGGGCCAAGAGACAAGCTATAGAACACACACACGCACACACACACACACACACACACACACACACACACTTCTACAATAATCTATCACTGACTGTGCTCATTGACAGTGTTAATTCCACTGAAAAGTGTCCTAAAATGCCTGCCAATATGTGAGCTTTTACCACACAAAGACAATAGGAAGAGTCCTGCAGCTGTACACTGAAGGTATTGATGTTCGTCAGGCATCGACAACCTTTACGTCAGGTATGGACTGACAATGTTAGAGGCACTTTGGGTCGCCGCATTTTGCTTTAGAGTGACACTACAAAGGGGAAATGACTGGACACTGAATATCGAAATGAATACATTTGTATTATTTTGTAAGATGAAAAAATGATCTGGGAGTGCGCGGTGTGAAAACAGAAGCATATCAAAAGGCTGGACGTGATTTGTGTATAGTTTCATATAGAGTCAATATATGTGTGTGTGTGTGTGTATATGGGGTCTGTTTGTGATTGAGTGCAAGGTCAAAGGGACGCAGGGGAGAGACGGGGAAAGCAGTGGTGAACTAAGAGGGGGGTTGCTACTATGCCCAAGGCCATACCCACACAGACGGACACCATATTGAAATTAGTAAATGGACTGCATAGTGTCGCTTGCTGCCCCATTTGCAATCCCCTCTTCTTCGGGTGATATACAGATGCACCTCGTGAAGGGACATCACCGTTTCAAAGTGGGAGTGGGGTAACATTCATGTAGTGGGGGTGCGGTGCTGGCTAACCTCCCCCCGTCCTAAACTGAAATGGGTCGACTCTTATTTATTTACAGCATGTTTTGCGCTCATCCCATAACACTGTAAATTACCTGCGTGGTCAAGGCTCCTTTCTCAGGCAAGGAGAGAGGAGAGAAAAGGACATAAAACATGTGATCTATATGATATTTAATTCAGGAATCACATATGATCTGTCAATTTCCATATATCATGCTTTATGAGTCATATTTTAAATACAAAATCACATTTGTGAATATAAATGTGTGAATTACGAGCGGTCATATGTGTTATATGATGTACAATATGTCTATAGGCCTATAGACGGAGTGTCTTGCCAATATTTATGAGATTTCCACAGTATATCTCGTAAGAGGATAAGAGACGGGTGATTTCCTTGCTGCGGTCTTAGGTGGTTGATCACGGATCTGTTTCACACATCGCGTGCAGACTCATCATGCTGTTGACTGTTTGACTCCCTGTTCATCTCTTTCTGCAGTGCAAATGACGTGAAAATGGAAACAAGGATGATCACAATGAAGAACATGTTGCGGTGTATTTTCTGACCTGAAACACTCTGTGTAATTTATTGTTTTAAAACATGATGAGTGTGGTTTGTCTGTTACAAGAAAGCTTGACACTTACTTGAACTTAATTATATGGCAAAGCAGGCAGCAATGGAGACAGTACTCCGTATGTGTGTGTGTGTGTGTGTGTGTGTGCACGCGCAGAGAGAGGATTCCATCAGAGGGAACTCTCTCGGGACCAGACCTGGTCTCTAGCTGAAAAAAGGCAGGGGCCTCCTCCATTATGGCAAACAAGTGCATTTGCTTTAAGGCCAGTGGAGATTTCTAACCTTTGCTTGACATGCCGAAAAGGTCAGGCCCATCCGTGGCTTCCCTCCGGAGTTGAGCCTGACCATTTCCTCCCTGCTCCTTTGGACCCCAGGAAAGCCCAGGATGAGCACAGTGCAGATAGTCAGCAAATGACATATGACAACATTTGTGTTCCTGCTTAAATCACTAGTTTTAAAGATTAAACAACTTTAAACAAAATGAATTAGGCCATCACAAACATACATGTATACTTTGAAGTATAAGATATAAAACGTTCTCAAAAATCATGATGATCACCGCTTCACACTCAGATGAAGCAAATGTCTTAATATAATTCAAAAGACAGGCCCATCGCACAGTAATAACTCGGTAATTGTGTTAAACGCCTGTGAAGTTAGCACACACAGCACCCTGTGTGAGTTTTTCTCCATTTGATGGACGTATCCATGCTTATCAATGTTCCTTATCTCCCTTCATTATTTCCAAACCACTGGTTAAATTGGAAAAGCCCATAAGAACGTGTGAATACATGGCAGAGGCAATAAAACAGTAGGGAGAAGAGCCCCCCCACATCCCACAACAGTGTTTTCCTTGGGTGGAGGGAGATACATTGAGCAGATAGTTGGAAATATTTCTGCTCCCCCCACAGCTTCATATCAGTGAGCAGCACAGATAAAGATACAGTCGGGCAAATAAATCTCAAATGAAGGAACAAAACCCTTCACATGCAGTTATCTTGTGTGTGTGTGTGTGTGTGGTGTGTGTATACAGTTTATAACCTGCCTGCTCTCTCAACGTTTGTGTTCCTACAATGTTCAAGTGTTAGGGGAGGCAAGTGCACTGATTTTTTAGCTAAAAGCACTATTTTCTCTGCCGTGGTGGAGGGTCAGTGTGGTCTCATCCTACCAGGCGTCCTGTGTGGCGGCGCCCCGGTGGTTCGCTTCTCTCGGTGGATCCTCTGGGACTTGTTCTCAGGAGGATTTTGTGGGTTCGCTTAATTTCTATAGCACTTATCAGCTGAAGTAGAGAAGCTTGTTCATGCAGCTCCTTCTGAAGGACCAGTCAGGCTCAGAAATATACTGATGGAATACAAGACCTGATATAATATATAATTACTTTTTTTTTGTTTCAGATTTTTCTCTGACACCTGCTGAATATTGGTATTAGATCAGAAAATGAGTATTTAAATTGTACTTATGCCGAATGTTTCGGCATTCGCTGTGTGATTGCATAATGGTCTGATGAAAAATGTAACCAGAGTAATTTGACAAACTGGGACAAAGGTCCGCTGATGGCCATTAGGTTTTTTAGGACAGCAGCTCAGCCATGCCTTAAGTGGTGAGGAGAGCAGGCGTGTAACCTGATAAATGCACTTAAAACGGTGAAGATGGACAATGAGAGGGCGAAATCTCAGATGGCCTGGTCTGTGTGCCTGCTAGGCACTTTGAAAGCCTATTGATCAGCCAAAGAGAGTCTTGGGCAGGGTCAGAGGTGTGGGGATGCATGGCTCAGATACTGCTAGTGGGACAGGTACAGGACAGCAGTAACCAGGATCTATTAGGAAATAGATCTACTCTTGAGCCAATTACATTGTCCTTTTGTTGAAGATCAGACATGTCGTTGACTGCTGGCACTCGCGGTTTCCTCTGTGGAGATGGGCGAAATTTCTTCTCCAATATAATACACAACAACAATATAGCAATCTGTCTGTTGTTTGAAATTGATGTGACGTAACGTTTCTGTCTGGGACATTGATAGCCCACGGTTGTGAAAATGCCCAGCTCCTGTTATTGAATAGTAATAGGCTTGTCGGCCGGTGCCTCCAATTTCACAAATGGAGCAATAAATACACATAACAGAATCAGTGGAACAATAAGAATGCCCATAAAGGATGGTTGTGCCTCAAAAACAAGGAGCGGAGCGCGGGGTAGGGGGGGAGGGACGAGGGAAGGGCTGGGGGGGGTCAAAAGAAAATTTGACAAAGGAAGAGATGAAAAGTGTGTGTATGTGTGTGTGAAGGAAACAGAAAGAGAGAGAGAGAGAGAGAGAGAGAGATGGTGGCCCACTCTTCATTTCTGTGCCACAAGCTCTCCTGGGCATTTGCGTGCTCCGTTTTCAACCTAAGTGTAATTTGAGCCCTGGGTTGATACAAAGTGTATGCAGCAGCTCTGTTCAAACCCAATCACTCACCCTGACGTGTAATCCTTTCCCTCACCATCATCAACGTTGCTTTGGGAATAATGAAACACACTTAAGCAATACACAGCAGTCATACAGCTGCGAGCGTGGCCGCATCTTGATGAGATGCCTCGTAACTCTAATGAAAGGTGTTTTGACCTGTCAATGGAGGTAAATGATTGCCTTGCTACTGTATCTGTGGGAAACTTATTGATGGCTATATCTGGTCCAACTGGGTGATTTGCATGAGAAACGAGGAGCACATTGCTTTTAAAAATACAGCACTTGGCAACTGCGCTCTACATTTTATTTGTGTGGCCCTCCAGATCTCCTTTTTCTTTCCTTTCATCCTCGTGTCATCTTGTCTTGTGATGCCATTGTTTCCACGAAGAGGATTATTACAATTAATTGGTTAGCAAGACATTATTTCAAAAAGGGAAATTGGCTCTTATAATTATATAGAGAAGGGAATACTTTAACTCCCTGGAATATCAGCTTCCTGAAATAATGGAGCTACAGCCCCTCACTTCCCCCACCTCCATCAGCGTTAGCGTGTCTGTCTGCCTGTTTCCTGTGACGGATCCATTTTCAACAGCTCCTGGCCCTGCAGTGGCTGCGGTTGATGGGTGGCTGGTTGGGTGGCCTGTGTGAATCTTTGACTGGCTTGCCTCGCTTACTGCCTTCCATATGCGGTCTGCTGGGAGCTACGGTGTGCTCTTTGTTCTGTCCCTTTGCTGAATTCCCCGTCAGTCAGTGTGACCATAGCTACAGTGCAATAAATACACTGAGCATGAGGGCAGGGTTAGGGAAAGGGTTGCTCCACTGGGTGAATGACTAAGTAGACACACTGTAGTGAAATGTGTGTTTTACTTACCATGTGAGCAGTTATTTCTCAGCATTTTTAATAGCGTTTACAATTACTAGACTTTGTTTTCCCAATGCTAGAGGAATCTACAGTTGCCAATGTCTGTCAGTCTGTCGGTAGGTTGCCCAGAACTATTGAATGGATCATTTATTGTTGTAATTTCCCAGCTTGGGATAAATAAAGTATATCTATCTTGTTTCCAGAAGAAGAATCCAAATGATATATAGGATCCCCTAACTTTTCCTCTAGCACCACCACCAGGTCAAAGTTTTTCCTAATCCTGTGAAATCTGACGGAATGATACAAATTTTTGTAATTTATTGAAATGAATTGTTCCGAGATGGTGTATCCTTATGACTTTAGTCAGTACTGTAACTATTAGATTAGACTCGTCGCCAAGTGCTTGATCATGGTGGAATTGTTCGGTCTCCATAAATAATATTATAAAAAGCCTGCTCTGTATGGAAAGTCTCATGAGATAACTTTTGTTATGATTTGGCGCTATATAAATAAAATTGAATTTATTGGTTTGCAATAAAATTTGGTACATATTCTTGTTTCCTACTTAATGACCTGCAAACCCAATGAAATCCCATCGGCTTCAACTGTATTTTGTATTTGATGCTAATTATATGCCAATAGTCTCACAATGCCGCTAGCATGGACCTAAACGAACATAGCGCTGACTGAATGTGATTTATGAAAATGTTTGCAGTTTGCGTTACAACAGTTAGACCACAAAAGAATCACAGAGTTCAGGGAGTATTTAATTCATTGATCCTTTACCTTTTTGAAAATCAAAACGTAAAAGTTACACAGATATTGGTGATTTAACGATCAGAGATATCAATGTACACCATTGCCAAATGATATATTTCACACCATAAATACTCATAGCACAGAAGCAGGAAATCAGTTACCTGCCCCTGTCTGCAATTTATCATCGAGGGACCAATTCTGACACATTGATGTTCATAAAAACACATACCCGCTTTGTAACCAAAATGGGGGTCACACCCACTGATGGCCAAGTCACGTGGTCAACGTGAAGCATGCTTTACCTTTACAAACGGATCTATGAAGAATGAATGGGAAGAGAAGATCAATAACTACAATTACAAATATTTTGGCAGGACCACTGAGGGAGAAACAGTTTTTGATAAAAACATGGATGGCTCAGGTATGTCACAGACATGTGAGGATGATAAAGAGCAGAAATTGTTGAATCAGAGAAATATTGACAATATGATAATGAGGTAGTAGTCAGCAGGGCGCTGCATACTTTATTTTCAATGGTATTTCGGCAACCTACTGTATTGACGCTAATATATTTACACACTTAGACACAGCTTGTAATGTAAGACGTTCTCTTTTACTTAACACAGTGCCATATTACAAGGTAAAAAGAAAAAAAGAAAGGGAGATAAGAGGACTCCCGTTATTATGATTCTTATGGCTGATCATCTTGGGCCACTACAAAATTCTAGTTGTAAAGATTTTCTGCAAAAGTTTTCATTTATACTGCACTTTTATTGAAACAAGCACAAAAGTCTTTTATCAGTGGAGCAAATCAAATATAGTTCTTCTGATATACAGGATACATGTTTCTGATTAGAGGGATTTAGAATATGTCACTTAACAGTATACAAATTCTCCCAAATCTAAGTAAAAGCATGCTTTTAGCATGGTTTCAGTCAGAATTGGTCCCTGTTGTATTGCACAACAGTAAAATAACTCAAGTTATATTGTCACCCTCTACAGTGGAGCTTGTTAACTGGACAGCGGCTAGTTCAAGTTGGGATGATTGGGTGCTGGAGTGGGTAGGCATCCTCCATTACGTGGCCAATCAGGCTGCTGTAAAAAAAGGCATGCCGGCTGCTGGATCAGTGCTAGCCATTGATATCGCAAGCATGGCGGCAACTCTACCCTGCTGCAATGTCAGGGATTCCTTTGATCACAGTATCATATTGTTGTGACAGCGCCACAATTTATCACATCACATAAAATCCTTCAGTAGTATAAGCATTCGCCTCCAACACATTTTCTCCCACATGGAGACGAGCGGCACAGCTCTGCTGGACTGGACTACAGTATTACTCACACCCAGTGCAAAGAACATGTAGCTAAACACAGGGAGAACGGAGCACAGGATCTCTTTCTCCCACCAGAGATCACACCTTGTACTGACACACTGTTGGGTTGCTGTTACCCTTTGGAGCATGCTGACACTTTGTTTCTTGCATAGCTTTTCACATGTGCATGCTTAGGCATCCTGAGCTCTCATCACAGATGCCTGCCTGCCTCCTGGCCAGTGGGAAGGGTGTTACTCTGCACTGGCCATTGTGTCAACATGAGGTCAAGAAGAAGTGCTCCGTGTGTCTGCTGTACTCCTGGAGGGAGGCCACGTAGACAAGAACCTCCTGCTGGGTTAAAAATAAACCCAGTGTGAAGTGCCACCACTCCCGCTCTGCACCTGCCATTTACCTCCGTTTGGTTGAAGCTCTATAAATGCAGGCACGGCTATTAAAAGACGGGAGGTGTCTAAAATGGCGAGAGCAGATGCTGGGCACCTTGCTCCCTGTGTGTGGGATGACTCTGCCATGGGTTTAAAGGGGACTAAAATAGAGTGGTTGACATATGGGCCTCTGATTGTTTGAACATGGAATCTCCTGGACTTCTGCCACTCGGCATAAATCCTTTGATACTGCCACACCAAACCCGCTGATCATCTTTCACCTAGCCCGAATCAGGTCATCTATTTGCATGCCAAGAGGCAATTTCCATGGGCTTAAACAATGACCAAATTTGGGGTTCAATGGGATGCATTAACAGCACCGACACAAACTACTACAGGAGAGGAAGAACGCTAGCGTACAGCGGTGTGTCCAACTGGTGGGAGTGAGATACACAGGCATGGTCTTCTAGCAACAGCAGCATTGAAAAGCACATGAAAAATAGGAGGTTAAACCCGGCTTCCCCACAGCTCCCTTTATTGCTGAGTTACTACAGAATAAGACGACGGACTACTTGTACCTGCCTATGCTAGTTTGGTTAAACATGGGACCAGCAAGTCTTCCAGTCTGAGACAGATCCACAAAGATCACACGGCTTACTGCTCTGGAGAGGTATATCCAAGTACATTTAAACTGATAAGAGTTCACATTTAGGTAACAATTTTAGTTCGTTTTTTTTTTTCCAGGAGGAGAACAAGAGAAAATGGCCACCAAGGTCACCAGACTTTGAACTGTACACTCAGTCTTCCAATAATAAATATATACATGTCCTGGTCAAGTCCAGGCAAAAACACACATGTGAGACAAGTGAGTCTGTTTATGGTTGTTGACACCTCCGCTGTCTTCAGAACAAATTTAAGGAACTTTTAGTTTTATGAAAAAAAAAAGAAACCTCTTTATCTTGTTATCAAGATCTGGCAACTACTTATTCTGAAGATGCTGAGGGGCAGAAGGGTCCTTCTTCATATACAGCATGACCACTGACAATTAACAAAAACCAAAAAAATTATTACTGTACATAGTATTTCTTATATATTTTAAATTAATCTGCATCATTTTTATATTTATACTAATAACCAAGTTTTGCATTTGTTCTTTTTTATTTATTGTCCCAGGGTTCCAGGAGGAGGAGTGAGAGAGGTCAGCCTCTGTCCTGCCTAGCACAGTCAGCGGGGGGTCTCCTTCTCCTGAGTACCCTCAGCCTTGGTTCAAGTCACTTTCTGATTCGCTAATGCAGCCCTCCGCCATTGCCGTGGCCAATCAGCCACCCTCCGATCAGACCTTGGCCTCCAGCATCTCCAGGAAGAGTTTGTGCATGGGCACCTTTCCCTGCACCTTGATGCTGTAAAAGTGCTGCACAGCCTTGGTGGCCGTCTGCCGCAGAAGAGGCAGGGTCATGAGCAGCTTGCCTGCCCGCCGCGGGTCCTCCACGTGCTGGCCGCTCTCGTAGTCCTGCAGGGCCTCATGGAGAGCGTCCTGAAGCTTCTGGACCGCCTCCATGTCCTCTATGTGCATTGAGTCTGACGGGGACGAGAGCAGAGAAAGGAGCATGAAGATTGGTGGATTTTCAAATTTGAAAAGTAACTTGTAAGAAATGTAGTTTGAACTTTGAGACACTGGTAATATAACAGGAGTGATGGGAAATGGATTTTTCTAAAACAAAATTAGATGTCATGATTGATCTTTACTGCTCTGTCAGTAGCAGTAAGGTAGGGAACACATTATCAGTATAACTCAAACCCTGACAAGATAAAGAATAGATCATAAAAAAGAAAAAAAAACAACATCTGCTTCATTTTATTTATTTATTTATTCTTTGGTGGACTGGGCAGGACATTCATATGGCCCTTGACCAGAGAGACTGAAAATCAATGTTATCCTCCAGTAACAATGGCATGAATAGCACCCAATCTCTGCTGAGTGAGTACACATTAAACACCTCACTGTTCCAAAAGGACAGATTGTTTTCGAACAAGAAAACAAAAGAAAAAAAAAGGGGGCTCCATTAGAGAATTGGACGCTATAAACAAGCCTGAGATGAATACAACACTTCCTCTCAATTAATTCCCTTCCTACTCCCTCAAAGGAGTTTCTGACCACCAGATTGGAGGGAAAACAAACACTAATGAGTTTATTTTACTGATAGATGCAACAAACAACCAGTCATCTAAGTAAGAAATCTAAAAAAAAATACATTTTTGTATTATTTGTCTATATTTAAAAAAAGAAAAAACGCTCCTGCTTACTATATTGTGACTCTCAGCTTCAGTCAGCCCCAACCCCCCCCTCCCCTGTCCTGACCAGTTTTAGAGCCGTCTATAGTTTCAGTCTGGCTTCTCTCCGGTGTTCAGCGCTCCTATACTGTTTCGCTACACTGCCACCGTTTTTTACTGATCCTACTGTACATCATGTTACAGCACTCCCCTCTCATTCTCGCCTTTTTCTGCCTCTGTCTCTATCTTCCAGCCTCTCTCAGGGACAGTCCGGGGTCGTGGTTTCTCTCACTGGTTAACCGGTGTCTGGCACTCCGGAGGCGGCATGTCATTGGCTGCCTGACTCGTCTCACCTTGGTGGTGCATATTTTACCACACGGGACAATAAAAGGCAAAACAGATTTCAGACTTCGCCCCAAATTCATTGACTGGAACAACTGTATTCCCAAGACCTTGAGACATTTCTCACCCTGACGGTTTTCAAATCCACAGTGGTAAAATGAAGTAGGTCGTTTTGTAAAGTGAATGTGGGAGGGAGGGGGGTTAGAGGGGGAGGATGGAAGAACAAAAGACAAAAAAGAAAGAAAGAAAAAAAAACTCAGATGAGGATGTGGTGTGACATAATTATCTCTTGTTCTTTTCACGGAGGCTGGATTCACAACCTAACAAGCTGCATTTTTACAAATCAAACCAATATCTTGTTCCATTTTTCACACTCACAAACATGCACATTTTAGCAATAAACCTAATTTGAACCAGAAATAATTGAATGTTTTGCAGCAAGGATGAAAAAAAAGAGGAAAAAATAAAAAAAAGAGAGAGATAGAGACGTCTCAACAGATGGGTAGAAAAAGAGGGCAGGAGAGCTCACGGCTTGTAGTCCTTGGAGGAGGGGCAGACTTAAAAAAACAACTTTGAAGAAACAATTTCCTCGCAATCCATCAGTGAGCCCACGTCGATCCGATTGATAAACTGCTAATTACAAAATCAATCGCTATGAATTTTCACAGCTGTCAGACAGAGGGGCTCCCGGGAGAGTGATCTCCCAGAGACCTTGTTCCAACAATCCGGACACCCTCCTCCTCCTCCTTCTCCTCCTTCTCCGCTCTTCTCCTCAACCCCCATCTCTCCTCTCTCCCACACCCCACCTCCCTACCAAAGCTCTGTTGTCTGAAAGCAAAGGCCCACCATCAGCATTTTCATTTTTCAGCCCCGGACAAAACAAGGGAAAAAACGGCCCAGTGACCCAGGCGCGCATTGATCAGAGCGGGACAGGTCCTGCCTCCTCAAAAGGAGCCTGTCAATAGCAGCGTGCCGTCTCGGCATTGGAACAAACGAGGCCTATCACTCCCTGATACTCATTCCATTCGACTTAACACATTTTATTGACAGCCCCTGTGCTCCTAATGAAATGCTAAATTTATCTCCCGTGGCTGCTGTGCCCTGCAGCTACTGTTATGGAGATAGAGAAAGAAAGGGGAGAGGGAGCGCTGGAGAAATACCACAACATGGAAGGTGTTCAATTAAAAAAGCTCACTCCTCCATCCCTCTTTCCCGTACACTGCCCTTATCTTCTCTCCATCTCTCCATCTCGTGCTGCAAACTAAAGGTTACACTGAAAAACTCCTGAAAAACTAAGAAATGTCATTTCTGAAACTGTGTTAGGCAATACCTTACTGTTTCTGGATATTATACTGTCTAGTGTGCATTACTCAGAGGACCGGTCAGGAAATATCATGAGCGAGTAATACACTGGAAGAATGTCTCTAACATTTTCATGTGAAGTCTTGATTTTTTAAAAATAAATAAAGCCATAACTTTTTTCATATATTATGTTCTTTGTTATTTCAGATAAAAAATACTAAAGGATTCGCTTATCGTTATTTAAAAGTAATAAATGGTCTCCATTTATTGTGAAAAAAATCTACAAATGATATTTTTTTTGGTCCTATTCCATCTACATATATACTACATACAATAATAATAATTATAACATTAATTAATAAAACTGAGAAACTGGGTAATATAAGATAATTTAAAAACAAAAACTAATCAAATCATGGAATGAAACAATGGTAATATCAAGCAAAGACACACAACAAAAAATATTATATGTATTCCAAATTATTGACTGCAAAAGTAACTCTATAAATATTATAATGAATATTGTTAAATGAAATGATTTACATATACATGTATGTATGTATGCATTTATGGTTAATCAGGAGACTTTTGTTCAGTTAGAGCAGGAGTTATATTTCTGTGATGATTTTAATTATTATGTTATTGTGTAAATACTGATGTTTAAAATACTGAATACAATAATTTTTGTGACGCTTATTTAAAACATAATACAGTTTTTATTAAAATGTATATAAAATTAGCTTCCTAAAATCCTAACAGCTGAATGTAATTTATGATGTGTCAGCGTGCTGAAGACACCTCACCTGAGTTGGCGAGAGCAATGGCCTTGAGGGTGACGAACTCCTCCTTCTCCACTTTGAGCTTCTTGCATTTGCGCACCAGCTGCAGGATGGAGACGTAGAGGTCGAGCAGGCCCGTCAGCCGCGAGTGCTCCTCGTCCATGATGTAGTCCTCGGCGTACACCAGCTCGTCCTCGTATGGCAGTGAGCGGAACACAATGCTGAGGATGAGGATCTCCATCCAGGCGCTCTGCAGTAAACTCATCTGGTCTCCCAGAGAGAGAGAGGAAAAGCCTGGAAGGACAGAGGAGGAAACTTTATGAGGACATGTATCTATGGGTGGTTATACATTATTATTCACCTATTCATTTATCTAAAAAATGTTTTTTTTCTACTAGAAAGTATTAAGAAGTAAAACAACAGACAGCTCTTTGAGTTAACGGTAAACCAAACATGTCTTCTCAAGCCCCCGGTAGTCTGGAGTACATGCCGAGGCACATGTTAGCGAGTGGTGTTTAATTTTAAATGCACAGTGGAAGGTCCTCTTTGAAGCCGGTGTCAGAGCACTTGAGTGGGCTTTACTGTAAGTGAGGACAGTAAATCGGTGCAAAGGTCCGAGACACACAAAGCCATGTGGTTACCCCTTGTATCCTGTCACACTTCTATTGGTGTGATGGGGATTAGCAGTGAGACACGTTCTCGTTGGAGGGGTTGAGGACATGACATGCACTGTGTAGTGGGAGAAGGTGACAAGGGGACGCACACACACACACACACACACACACACACACACACAAACACACACACAGCAACACACACACACACACACACAGCAACATCCACAGAAACGTGTAAAAACAAGCATGACATGACCATGTCACCTACGTAAGCACATAAATGTGCGCGCATACACAGAGCATGGTTCAAGCCCAGCCTGAAGACCCGCTTAAACCCAAGTCCCCATTCTCCAACAGCAGCTGGATGAGGTGATTGAGCCTGGGCACATCGCACCGCTGTCATTTCCCCTTCGACACCTCTACATATGCTCAGAATAGAACATTAAATAAAACAAACTGCTCGATCCTCAAAAGATGAGCTGTGAGAAAGTCAAACAAATTAAAGAGAGTAAAGGCATAAAAGAGAAAGGAAGAGAGAGAGTGAGGAACAGATAGCCAGATAGCCATCTCATCCCTTTTCCCTTCGTACTTCCCTTCAGCTGTCAATAAACTGCATGAACCCCCCCGCACACACACACACACTTTTTCCACTCCATCTCCCACCTCCCCTCCTCCTGCACAGCATGCCTGCAGGCGGTCCATTCTGACAGCATATTAGGCTCTTCAGCTCCGCCCCTGATTAATATGATTGCTTTTACAAGTTTGCTGCCACGCTACCTGCCACCGCGTGATTAAGAGGCGATAGATTACAATATTGACCAGGGCGCTCACCGCACCTATACCCCACGTTTTCTCTTAAATATAAATGATCTCACTGGGGTGCAGCCACCAGCCTGATGTTTATCGCCTGCTGCTAGGACACCATGAGCACGCACACATGTGAGAAGAACAAGAGACATGATGAGAAGCGTGAGAGAAAGTGAAAAAGAAACAGGACAGAGAGAGAAAGAGAGAGAGAGAGACAGGCAGAGAGAAAAGAAGAACCAGAGAGAGTAGTACCTGAGTGTTCAATTTCCCTTATCGTGGTGATGACCACTGCAGGGGAAGAGCTGGAGGATACATTAATTAACAGATTGTGATCAGAATGTGAGGGCCTTCACATTTTGAAGGGGAATCAATAGTCAGTAGAATAGAGTGCTAACAGAAAGGTGCTGGTGCCCGGCTGGACTGGTCAGAGGTCTGAAGAGCCCAAATTAGACCCAACAAAGCAAACTGCCGAAAGCACTCAAAACACTTGACTATTATCAGCGGAGGCAATAAGCCATATTTTGTAAAGGCCTCTGCCATTACACATATCAAGACCGCATCTTAAAATCTTCTGTTGTGTTATTTCCTTGTCTGCATACATGGCCATTACGTTGGACAGAATGTGGACTGGCCGGAGGGAAATTGTCATGCAAGCGTGGACGCGGTCTTGATTGCCGCATCAGGTTGGCATCACAATCACAGGCAAGGCTTTGTCTAGCCTTTTAATGCCAAGGAGGACTGAAGCGGAACTAAAGCGCTGCTCCCAATGTGACAGCCCGTGTGAAGGCCTTGTTCAGGGCTTGTTGGAGAGTTGTTCTGATACAGCAGACACCTCTCAGCCATATGCACACATGCAGCCCAGCAGCCTACAATTACCTTTGACGCTAAAAGTCCTTGAATTTAATCCAGTGTTGTGAGACGGAGAGGTGGTGTTTTTCCCCTGCTCCATCCTCTCTCTTCAGGGCCTAAATTATCGCTCCAAATGGGATCTCGTGTCGTTGCCTTGCCTTTTTCCACTCAATTTAATCGAGTAATGAAGTGACTTCCCGACTCCGCAGGTCACACTGCGCTCCGGCCGCCGCACTCTGAAGGTGGCCCGGTTAAGTGCCGTCGGAGTGGGTGATTTCCTCTAATGAAATATCAATATTTACATCTTCATTTCCAGCCCACTGCCTTGGCGGGGTTTGACCAAACATGACACAATATTGACCAAATCAAAGAGGCCTGTCTACGCGCTTGAAGGGCCTTTTCCACTCCACTGCTGAGTGCACCGGTAGATTTCTGTCTGAAAGTCTTTGTGGCAGAAATACAGAGATAATAACAATGCAGAGTTTTTCTTTGTTCACTTTGACTAAAGCGCCCTGCTCATATAGAGATCATGTATCTCAAAAGGATTTTCACTTCCCAAATTACAAGATGTTAAAAAATGTAAAGCCAGTTCATTCTAGACAAAGGAACAGAAATAAATATAGGCGACAAAGAAACAACATTAAAGAGCAGCCCAGTGACCACTAACTTCATCAGCACACCATCATTCATAGCTCAAAGGGTGAAAACAAGACCACTAAAGACCAACAACAGAAGCCAAAACCATCATCTTTCCCTTTATCTTCCCAAAAGCCCTCGGCTGTGGGCAGGAGGGGGCAGCCCAAACCCACAGACGGCTGCTTCAAACCCCTCGCAGAGATTAATCAGAGCGTCGTTTCATCTGCCAGAGCACAGGACGGTCCAAAATGAAATGCTGGAGATTTCTGTTGAGCTGGAGTTCATATTCTATTAATTTATTATTGTTTCCCTCTCCCCGAGGGCCATTAGCGCGGGTAATAAAAAGAGATGTAATTACGAGGCACGGTGGCCCCCTCCAGCTGCAGCCCCCTCGTAACTCACCCTCAATCAGACAACAGAGCAGACAGAGGGAGGGAGAGAAGGGGAAAAAATGGCACGAGAGAGGGAGAGAAATGGAGGATAAAAGAGAGGAGAAGATATGGGCCAGAGAGGAGAGAGATAAGGAAGAGAGAAAGAGAGCGGCAGCAGTGAGCGAAAAGAGGACCGGTGCACGAGGGGGAAAGGAAGAGGCAGATAGAAAGAGGAAAGAGAGTAATTCTGGCTGGACGGGCTGATCTATCATGGCTGGCTATCAGAAGGACAAGCAGGCCCTGAAGACTTCTGCCCAGCGGCAATCTCACCTCAGCCAAGTCAAGTGCTCTCTGGGCTCCAGTTGGAATAAAACTGCCCCTAACAGGACCCCAGGGGTTCAGCACATCTTTTTTTTTTACTAACCTCAAACTGAGCTGAATGATCATGCTGCCATAAGCTTATTTTATATCAAAGCTTTTTATTTTACATGGCAGTTTTAAAAAAGAAAGAGGACAAGAGAAAAATGTATGCACCTCTGATTTGTATGGAGTCCTCTGATCTGGCAGAGTGACATGCTATGGTGTGAAATGTATAACCAATACAGGAGTGACGGGCCATTTTGAGCAGCTTCATAATAGAGTGTGTGTGTGTGTGTGTGTGTGTGTGTGCAGCTGCCAACCATGACTCTTCTTGAATTTACATGACGGCGTCAGGAGGACCCAATCAATAGCAGCTTGGTAATAAATTGCTGTGCTTGACATAAATAATTTGACCTGCAGTCCAGCGACATGTACAACACAAACAGCTCAGTTTGCTGCGAGCTTTCCCCTGGACACTGATTTGATGACACAAAGGCTGTTTTTATATTGGAAAAAATCATGTCAATACAAACTAAATTGACTCGGTTAAAAAGGGGTTGCAGACTGAAAATTAATCTTGTTTTTTTTACAGCTCCAGCGCTCACTTTCAGGAGAGTCCGCTATCTGCCTCTTTTCAACGTGATAACCAGCCCATTATCCCATTGTAAGTAGCTTGGGAATGGGTGATTTGACCAGTAGCCTGTGAACGTTATGAGGTTGAAGAACGTTAAATACAGTAATCCCCTTGTTTTAATCTGCACCCTATGACCTCCTGACCCTAACGGAGAAGTCTTTAGCCCTCCCCAGGGTCCCACTGCCCAACCCTGATGATACATATATCTGTATAGCCCCAAAGACCAGGACGAATCAGGCTTTAATCATTGCTGTAATTACACATAATTTATCTCTGCTGCCATCAAGCAACATTGCTTAATGAGGGATGGCGCTCTGCTGACGATCACTTAAAGGCACATCAGCATATAAAATTTCCTGCTGAACATTTTACCTCAAATATATAGCGCAAATTTCTACACAGGTGCTACAGCTTCAGACGTAGGATTTTGTACAGATTCGATTTAGTGACAATATAAACATAATTGCAATGCACATAATTGTGATGCTGAATGTACCTGCTCATGTGTCACAGTAACTAAACAAAGCCCTCCCCCACCCTGCCTGGCAGATGTCCCTTTCCTGGCCTTGTATACTCCTGACTGCCTGTCTGCCTCCAATACGCCCCCATCTCAATCTCCCTGCAGCTTTTCCGCCTTCCTCCTGCTCTCCTGCCTGGGTTCAGGCCTCAGCATCCACCTGATTGCTCAATCTATCTTTATCTCCTGTGTTGAAGCCTACGTCAGAGGGTAAATTGAATATACTAAGAGCTGTCTGTTGGTGTCTATATTTAATAAAGTGCACTGATGAGGTGCTGATTTATTGCCGGGCAGTATTCACACTCTATTACAAGGAGATTACGCAGCTTGAGTGGGATCAGGCTGGCAACACAGTAAGTAGATTTCACAATTTAATGGCAAAGAGAAAACAGGAGCCCGGAGGGGGCTGGAGGAGGGTGGGCTGATGGGTGGGTGATTATAGTGGAGGGTTGAGCTGACACAAACACGACAACATACAAGAGGCGCGATCTCTTTTTAACATCGCTGCCTCGATGCTAACAGCTAACACGCCAGGCGGTTGTCTGTCAAATGTGGAGCTGATGAGCTGAAATCCAATAAAGCACAGATGATGAATATTCCCCAAACACCAGTAATGAACAGAACAATGCAAACAAGACAATTTCATCGGATTAATCTGGTCTGAATCTAACACTGAAAAATACAATCACACGCGAGGAAGATGTTTATTTTTTCTTAAGTAATATTAAATAAATCCAAATGAATTTAAGACATAAAAACAAGTTCCAAATGCTGTTTGAATATTTTACATTCTCTGGATGACATGCCAGAGCAAAAATATGTTTTATTGTGCAGGAGCAAAGCAGCAGCAGTAACAGCAGCAGCAGAGAGTCAATGTTTGTTTGGCCCTTTAGCCTTCTGAGAATTCCCAGCTGAAAACACTCGGGCCTGGGAAGCTGGGATGGGAGCTGACAAACACCAAACAACAAGTACCTCTTGTATAAGCAGCATGCACGGCAGTTTTTACATATGAACACATGACATTCCCACCGCGGGTGGGAAAGGATGCGGAGTAGCATGAGGCCACATGGGTCACAGTGGTATCCTACCGCTCCTGAAGAAGGCAGCGATGTCAAGGTGATAAACAGGTTCTCATGTACTGAAGCTGTCAGTAAACTTAGTTCCTACCTAAACCTCTTGGTCAGAGTGAAATGTAGCTTTACGGGATGGAAGGGGGCCAGAGGGGTGGACAGTGGACTGCTATGTGTGTCAAAGGTTGTTAGCACCTTAGGAGCAACAAGCCATCTGTCAGCATCCCCCTAACACTGCTCCTAATGACCCGACTCCCCTCAGGCAACAGCCGTGTTAGACTTCATGGTGCTATTTGGAGCAGTGACACTCGTGTCCGAAAGCTCTACAGTGATTATCAATTAATCAAAGGCAGATTCAGAATGAGGGCAAGGCTGCGGACTGACGATGGCAAACTTGTGAAAATGCTCTTGATATGTGACACCAGCCTTTAGTCTACCTCATTAAACTAATGTAACAAGTGCACCAGATCTGATTGTGTTCTTATTCCATCTAAAATTGTAGAAAGCACACTGTAAAGCACAGAAAACTGACCTGATGGTATGCTCAATAGAGTCGGGATGACAAAGTTGACATTGGACCTTGTCAGGCAAAGATACCATCTACACTAATGATGGCTTTGATATCCTCCAATCGCCCTCCAATTAAAACTCAATAGGGCCACTCTACTTCACATTATGCCGCTTTAGAAACGCGTTTTCAAATGTTAGCAGAGAATAGGGGAAATTAAAAATCAATTGGGAGAAGGTAAGTGCCAATTTTCGTGACATTTAAATTGTTACACTTGGACTTTAGTTATTGGCCCATCTGTCAATGGCCTAATCAATGTGGTCTACTACATAATGAACTGTTAATCTTTTTAATTCCATTGCCCGAGGCTGCAAAAATCTATCAGAATGCAATCAGCAGTTTTTCCCCCCTGTTCCTTTCTTGTCCCGGAGCGGATGGAGGGAGAAATATTGTAGGAACCGAGCATAGTAGGCTGCCCTGGGGTACCGTTGTTGCATGGAGTGTTAGTGCACGGAGTCTCGCTCAACCAGTGAACCGTCTCTGATCAGGTTCAGCCATGTACAACTCAATTATGCAGCCATTTCATGGCCAGAGGACACTCACTGTCCTAATACAGACACCACCAAAGGGACAGACACAGACCGAGCACTCAGCCAAAGTGGAAGTCTTTATCTCGTCATATTGTCTTTTTAATCTAAAAAGAAGAAATGTGTGATTTTATGATAGAAGTTTTAAAAAAATTACGAAATATAAAACAAAAGTACAAGTGTGATTGTGTGCATTTATACCGAAGCAGATCAGAATAATCTACTTAAAGTCGACCATCTCGCAGGTGCAGCACATTGTTTATCGTATCCGTTCAGTTCCAGGTACTCGCTCACAGTTGGAACAGACTCAGGCTTACTGCCTCAGGTTTTGGGTTAAACGATCATTATCAACGCATTTGGAATAACAAGTCCTCTCCCGCAATCAGCGGGGCAAATCCCATTAAAGTTATGAATCTATCCACTGTGCAATACGTGTTAGTATAATCTGACACGTATAGTGCAGTGGATAGATTGACTGTACAATACGTGTTAGTATAATCTGATTAACGTGGCCTTAACAGTATGACACACAAAATCCGAGTTGGAGTGTACACATACAGTATTAAAATGATGATGCACTCCAGGATTGTTATATTAAGTACACCTCCTTCCGGTTACTTAGTGGCCTCAGATGACCTGTGAAATATTGTAATATTATTATTATTATTTATTTTTTTTTTTCCCCTGTTAAAGATAAAAAAGACAGACACTGTTTCTGCTGTATCTGTGCATATGTGTGTCTCAGTGAACGGTGCGTCCACGTTTGCACAGTTTATACTCAGCAGTCAGCACGGGAATGCTGTCATTTTTCTGCATGTCTGGGACGCTGGTGTAATTTTTGGGTCACAACGATGAGAGTGTGTTATCGGGTCAGTTGTGATCCAGTCCTGACTAAGCTCCTTGTTAAACTCTCAGTGTGCTGACCACGCAGGGCCCCGTGTGGAGTGATCCAAACTGTTTAGACACGCAAGGGGCCGGGGCTGAGGCCATGGGCTGAGAGCATATCCATCTCTAATCTCCTTACTATCAGATCTGTACCTGATTAATACCCCTTCTTCTGAGAAGTACTCTAATACCTTTTCAGTACAAAACGCACCTTCCCGAGGTCAGGTGGGGTCCAATTCACCTAACTGAAAATAAATGAACCATTTTAATCCATGAATTTGGATTAAAATTTATCTTCTGAATTAACTGATATGACGCAAAGTGTGGCACACCTGTATGTATGTGTGTGTGTGTGTGTGTGTGTGTGTGTGTGAGAGAGAGAGTGGCAGATTGTACGTGTGCATCAGTGCTGTAGTGATGTCGCACATTTCCTGCTCGCTGACAGCTCCGTGCTTGTCCAAGTTATGCTGATGAGAAGAAGAGGTTATGGAGGTGCCGCTGAGGGACACATTCATTTAGTTTGTTACCCCTCCATGCCTACAGCACTGTAATGTTATAGAGTTATGGGGGTCAAGCTCAAGATCAAGGAGAATCTGCCTCGGTTGCAAAAAAAGAGCGGCTAAACAATGTGTTCTCTGTCAAAATCAGAGGAAAACTCTTGAAGGAAGCAAAATCTCTGCTGACGTGAGGTGCTGTATCCTTAATTCAACAGCCTCTTATAACCTAACACCTCGTCTATCAGAATGCCTATGGGGCAAGGAACAAACATGATTATACCCATCAATAATTCAATGTATGTGTGCTTGTGCTTGTGCGCATTCGTGTGTGCATATATGTGTGTGTCTGTGGGTGATATGATGTCTTGTTTGATTGGGCAAGGCCCCAACTTTGTCCTAAATCTCCCTGGTGATTACAACCTACATTGGCACCGGGTCTGTGTCCCCCTCTCCATTCAATGCAGGGATTTTTAGATGCACTCTATTGATTTGTTTCTTGCACATCTCTGTCCATTTTGCACCACCTCTATCCTCCACACACCCTGAGGCTGTATGAGCTGCTGTCATTAATTATCTACATTTGTGTGTGCGTGTTCGTAGAGGGTGTGTGTGTGTGACATGAGACAGAGAAAGAGAGATGAAAATAAATCTGGCTTTAAAATAAGTCAGAGCAGACAGGTAAAAAAAAAAAAAAAAAAGATGCAAGGAGGCAGAAATCATTTGTTTCATACCTGGGATGTGCTTGGCCCAGCCGATGATGACCACCAGCTCACGGTCAGCCAGGTCGCACAGCGTGGTCAGAGCCTTGATGTCACTCTCGGGCATGGTGGGGTCAGGCATGGCATAGATCTTCTCTGGCTCTGCCACCAACAGGTGAGACACTATCTTTGTGACTGAGGATAGAAGAGGAAGGAGGGGGTGGGTGGGTGTCAAAGCAAAGCAGAGGTCAAAGGTCAGATCACTGCAGAGCTCAGTGAGGCACAAAGATGCACCGTGCTGATAAACATTGGACATTTTATTGAAATTGCAGAATGGTGGTCTCGCTTTCACAGCTTCTTTCTCTTTCTCATTATACGAACTAATGGATGGAGCTTGAATTGTATGAGTGAAGTGAAGGCACTGAAAGCTCTTATCCCTACAGAATGCATGCGAGTGGAACAAAATGTATGTGTGAAAATGTGAGTGTCCTCGAGCACGTTGTCATTGTTTATAGTATCGGTCATCTGCTCACAGACTTATCATATTTCAGCTCTGACCGGAACAATAGCTGGCCTATATTTCTGATCAATGAAGTCTTAACTGTCCAAACACGGGAGAGACAGTTTTATCAGTTTTACCTGCATGTTGGCCTGGCAGAGGAGGGGCGGCGGCGGTGGGAGACAATGGGTTAGTGATGGAGCAGTACTCACGAGGCTTTTTGGTGGGAGGGGGGAGCGTCAAGCCCAGGTATGGGTTGTTTTCTGAGTCCAACCTCCGCTTGTACTTCTGTCTGCCCCCTCGCACACGGTCCAGACGAACCCCTGGGTTAGAAAACGACAGGACGGACACAAGATAAACAAAGTGCATTTTTTTCCAGACTAGATTTTATGGGATATCAAATACATGAAAATTAACTAGGTCATAAAAGGCTAAGCACAGTTAAGATGCAAAGATACACAAAATAAATCCTGCATCTATCAGACTAGAACAAAAATGTGATCAGAAATTACACCCTCATGGGTTAGATCATGCGTAAAACCAGTAATGTGAGTGCTGGTTTGTGTCTCGTATATAAGCATTTTAAAAGGACTGCAGAGTGGCATAAGTGTGTATGTCTGTGTGTGAGCATGCGCCCGTTTGCGTGCTTGTGTGTCTGCGTGCGGATGTGTCAGAAGCACGGCTGCCTTCCCATATGTGGTCCATGCCTGGCTGGTCTACTGTGACACAGCTGAGCCCAGAGCAGGTCTAAACATATGAATATTTAACGCAGGGTCAATGATCTCACAGACTGGCCCTCTAATTATTTAGCTTTTGGGGTGAGGCAGACTGCATACTAATTAGCTGCCAGCTACATGCCTCTTTGCTCGTGTGTGAATGTCTGTGAGAGTTCAGGTGTGTGCTCCAGAAAAAGAAACTTAACCAGCCTACAAGCGACAACGTAGTCCCACACACACTGTACAAAACCTCCGCTGTCATACTGCAGATAGATAACTAGGTATTGCTTTCTCATAAAAGACCCTTATTTCACCCCTCTTTCACTGGAGTAGCACTAAGGCCTTATCACCCCCAGCCACAGCTAGGGGGGCCAGGTTGCACACTGATACTGTAAATGTCAAACTGGCCTCATCATAACATAAGTTATTTATTATCTCATTATTTGATAAGAATGTTTCCATTTGGATGTCTTTTCTATTCTATTAATTTTCAACATAGTTAAAATATTTCATCTATGCTGTTCTATTTATTTGATACCACCGGGCAGGTATTTGGTTATTTAATGCAATTGTATGCAAACATTTATATCCTGCATTTGGCCCAGCATGTCACTGCTGCCGTACATCCTAAATATCCCTGATATCTTAATCCTGTCAAGAGGGAGAATCCCTTCAATTTACCTTGTATGCATAATGTAACCCCCTACCTCCCCCCATACAAATTTAATACTAAAGGGCAGATGAGAAAAGGCTCAATGAAATGCTTGCGGTGGAGGAGGAGTTAATTTGTCAGCTGCCTGCGTCCTTTGAGCGAACAACACCCGCAGCCAGAGCACTTCCTTGATGATTTCATCACTTTATAACAGGGAGAACGGTGTCAAACCTAGGCATTGTGTGGCCACTGCAAATGAGCCTAATACAATTTGCCCATCGGCGAGTGCTCTTGGAGGGGATGAGTTTGGATGTGTCCCATGCACTGTGAGTGGAGGTCGCTCGGTGAATGGGGGTGGGGGGGAGTGGTAGCCTTCGTTTAACAAAGAGGAATTCAACAGCGGATTTATGCAAAATATCTCCTTGATTTTCACCACTGATATTACATGGCCAAAGCTCCCCTCCCTCACACTCAATGCATGGGGTGTGGGGGTGTGGGGGTCCACTAAACTGTATCATCATGGAACTGCATAAGAGATTTCTTGTATTTATATAAATGATTTGATTCCCTAGAAACACAAATCTGATTAGGATTGTCTTTCAATTTCCTGACACTGACAACCCACTAACCTAATTACCCCCAATTCCCAACAGAGCCTCATCCTTCCCAGCAAGCACGAGGGAATCATCTGATGGCAACTACCTGTACTTTATACACACACAGCCAGACGCCATAACAATTTCATTTTTATGTGTAGCATTTCTGTGAAGGTGTCTTGAGAATAGTCTTCAAACACCCTTCCACATTCTGCTCGGATAAGTGCTTAAAAACCTTCTTCAGATTGTGCAGAGATGGCAACGTTGCTACTGTAGGGATGGAAAATTCCTCTCATTGTCAAACGTGATGTCATCCCTTTCTACGGTTTCTTCCGGCTCTCCCGATGAGCTCGGCCGCTGCCAGGTGGCTGCGTTTCTGCTCTCCATGATCCTCTCTGCCGGTTGAGTCATGTGCCTGTGTCAGCTAGTGTAAAGCCAGCGATGAAGGTAGATGGGTGCCTCTTTTAATTAGAACAGTCCTGGCCATAATTAACAGATGCTGACAGGAATTAAAGCTTGGCACTAACCTGTCTCATTTTACTGTCCAACAGGGCCAGATACAGGCAGAGAGGAAGAGAGAGTGATTAAGAGCAGCTAGACGGATTCATTCACTCATGCTGTCGGGCACTATGATCAGGACTTTATGGGGGCCTTTGTGAGGTTCATATGTCTCTTTGGTGGCACCCGAAACTTTAAGTGGTCTGACTCTGATCAGTCTGTTGTACTCCTTCCAAAGTAAACAGTAGGTGTGTTATAAATGTGTGAAGAGAGTTGAGTACCATCTCATCCAAAGTCATCTCACTGTTTTATGGCCCACTACAGTGCAGCGAGGGTAGCAGTGGGTGAGCTCGGGTATCATCTCTTCAAAGCAGGGTGCAGGGGGAAAGGGCTTTTGGCCAAGGCGGCTGGCATTTGTGCACGGATTAACGCAGGCCTCAGGGTGGGGGTTTGGGCCAGCTGACCTAGGGCTCTTCTTTCTCTCCAAAAACAATAATAATCCCCTTCAGAGCACACTCCTACAAAAGGGCCTGTCTTCACTCACTTTGTGTGGCCGGCCCTGGTAGGGGCCCTTATTTTGAGTCCCTCACCTGTTCTGGGTGTCTCTCTCTGGGGAAAGTGTCAGGATGTCTGGGATGGTTGGCAATGCCAAGGGGGGCTTAGGCGGACCCTATTTTAGCTGGGAAAATCAGAAGGCCACATGGCAAGGCATGGTGAACCTTGCCTTTCAAGGAAGCCGCCCCGCTAAACTGCCGTCAGCACTATTTCAAAGGGCCCCTGTTGCCAGCTTTGCATACTTGTAAGTGTGTTGCAGCATTTTTAATCATGAGTGGTGATGAGCGAGGGTAGCGGAAAAATTGTCACGCATTGCCCCCCTCCCCATCTGCTGACCCCAGGAGCTGCCATAGTGACATATACTCCATTTACAGGTTAGTTACAATATCCCTTGTGACCTGAGATCTCTGCTTGTAATGCTAATTGAAAAGCCCAAATAGTACTTAAACTACACTTTAGATTGATCTAAATTACAGTATCTTTTTATGTCAGCAAAAGCTTTATTATTACTCCTGTCATTACTGTGTCTTGAAAGCTGTATTTGTTGTCCAGCAAGGCATGTGGACATTTACATGTCTAGTATTTCACGGACTGTACAGTTGAGTTGAATGTGGTTTGTGTGTATGTTCTGTATGTGACTATGATGGGGCTATTGTGGGATGTGGTTGTTCTCTGCATGCCAGTCTGCTGCACAATGTGAGGTGTATTGTATATCAACACAGACACACTTTGCTCCTTTGTTCAGCAAATGTTCATGACTGTCACAGTGTTCTCTCACAATAAGACAGGATACTTTCTACCTTCGCACACAGCACGTATACACAGTGACGACCACGGAACAAAACACCTATTGTCTTTGGTCGGCGTTGCAAATGTGTAGATAAAAATAAAATTAAATGTAACATCACAGAATAAAGGGGTTTTCTGCACTGGTGTGTATGTGGAAGAATCTGTGTGTTAGAGAGTGAGGAAGTCTGTGCAGAGAGCAACTGCTACTGAATGATGTCAATGTAATCTCTCAATAGTATCTTGTCTTCTCTCCTGCTCTAAGCTCTGATCCGTTTTCATTGATCAGAGGAAAAACCTGTTGCCCCTGACATTTGATTCTTCTATTGATCACTTCCTCCTTTATACAGTCAAGGGAAAGTACAGCGACTCAACACGGGGTTTAGGTAGGTCTACTGTAATCGGACTGCTGATCTTCAAAGACCATTTTCATTATGCCTTACCACGCTCAGATATGATTGGTCTGATTGTAGCTTTTGTGCTTGCTCAGTAGATACTGATATCCTATAAATTTTACTACTGTGAGTATAAACATCTAAGCTTAATTTACTCAAAGGATGTCTAATATTGTTATTCTTTCAGAGACAGTGGTGGATTTAATCTTCTGTTTCATTGGGGGGCAGCACTGTACTTTGTAGGAGCTGTAAAGTTATAATTAGGTGAGTTTCCATTGAGACACAATGTGACCTTTCTGCAGTAATGAAAGTAAGTGGTAACCTCAGTCACATGAGTGGTGGCCATCTCCACACCCTGGGCCCGAGCATTGCGTTGAGCCGGTGGCTTCATGGAGCTTACAGTGGACACAGACCACATGTCTCTCTTTCCATTTCATTTTGGTGACACTTTAAAGTGCTGGGCCTCAAGGCAGAGCTTACACAAAATGCACTTCACGTCTCTGTTAATCATGGCAAATGTGTTTATTAATGTTTATTGTGACCGAAACCAGTTATTTGAGAGGGATCTACGACAACACCTGCGCAAGATTTCAATACGTCTGTGACAATAGTTGCAGTGTGATGATGACAGCCGCTAAGTAAAAGAAGAGGGTCATTCTTATTCTGGGAATGTGCTGAATACACAGAAGTATGCATTAGTATCTCAGGCTTAGCCGAAGTCTGCATATTTGAGTTTTACACTCTTTTTACTCTGACCTGACACTGGTCATTCATTTATAGCCACGGCTACATATTTTTGTAGTCTTTTATTCTCCAAGATGATATATTGGCATAAATTTTTCATCAGATAGTAATGCGATTACTCTGTCTTTCTGGCACTGAGGCTTTATCTGGCTGCATGCAGTCCAGGGGATTCTGTTACTGTGTGGAGATCCATACGGGCTATGGCTCTGGCTTCAAGTGGCGACTGGATATATATGCATCCATAAATCCCACTCTCCAACGAATAATGGGAGGAATAATGGCAGGATATATGTACTGTATATACTGCACAGAGTTCGATAGAGAACTTAGAAGTGGAAGATTTTTTAAAGATATTTTTTATTGAATATATTGTGAGTAAAGAGGGAAGGGGGAATAAAATGTAACAAAGACCTCTACTTAGAAACAGAACAGCAATGGTGCTCTAAGAAGTCATTTATAGTGTATTTATACTGCTGTATAACCATAAGGGACAATAATACTTTACACAACACAAGTGCTACCTGACCCATACTCATCAACACTTGAGGAAAACACGTTTCCTTACAGAGTCCCTGAGCTACTCCCCAAGCCACGCATCTTTCATTATTAATTTTGTGTGGCCTTTTTAGAGCAACCAACAAGTGAGAAAAAGAGAGGCCAGTGAGAATGCATCCACTAATGCAATGGGGTAACAGAGAAAGGATAGGTGTCTCCCCCGGAAGAGCAGCCAACCCTCAGAGTGGGCTCAGTCAGTGGTGATAGAGAGAGAGAGGGGGGTGGGGGAGAAACCCGGCCAGACAAATCCATCGGAAGCATGTTTAATTGTCACTGAATTCCCTGCTGGTGTGACTTTAAAAAAACCATCCACAGGAAGAGAGCTGAGATGTTCGGAAAACATTTAGTGGATCAATATGCCGAGGAGAGCTGAGACTGTGCCGAGTGTGTGCTCAGGGACCCGGCCTGAGCCTTTCCAGGCGGAATACTGTTACATTTCTATTACTCAGACGGCAGGATCAACCTATTCAGCATATTTCTGTCCCCAGCTCAACTGCACATTATTTACTGCTATGTATCTAGGGGGAGGACAAGGGGGCTGGGAACTGTTGTCTAAGCCAACCACTTGTATTGTATGCATCTCTTACTCTGGGCTTTTAGAAGAGAAATACTGTGGGACTCGTTGCTGATGAAGTCTAGGACTTAGCGTAACAACTATCGTGTAAATATCTTGTGTGTAATGTGATATTCCACTTGCAGCTCCTTTATCTGATCAATTTCGCAGTCTTTACTTGTGAATGTTTATGAAAGTTAAAAATCAAAATACGTACAGTATGTGTATCTGTGTGTGTAGAATAATAAAAAAATGTTCTTACTCTTCTTACCTTCTTTGAGCATCCCCACTTTGAGGCATTTCATGAAGCGACAAGCCTGACATGATTTGCGTCTCCGTTTTGTGATCTCACACTCATTTGTGGCGGGACAGCTGTATTCTATGTTACCTGAGGAGAAGAAGAATACAATCAGATGATTGATGATCACTGATGAATGAATTATCATTTAATACAAAAGGTTTATGAAAATAAATATTGGGTATAACATGAGGCGGAAGCATTTCAGCAGGCACTAAAGAGAACCTAATGGTAAATAATTTGGCGCTGCTATTGATGTAGTGTGTATTCTCTGTGCTATCAGATGGTCTATAATAAATCATCTTTTCATTTTCATCATTCCAAGGCAGGCATGTACCATGTTCCTACAGAATCCATTTTTGCAGTGTGCAGGTAGTTCAGGTGTTCTCCAGCGATTACAGGACCGTCCAAGCAGTGAGGGCCATGGCAGGAGGAGAAGCTGAGCTAGGGTATGAGGTAAAGGGTGGGGGGTGGAGGTAAAGCTACATTAGTCCTTGAGGACCCATCAGTAGATGCCACCCTGGTCCAACACTAAATTGGCCTCATTAATTCTGCGCGTGTCCCCTCCGGGCCCCGGGCGCAGGCCATGTCCCTCTGCACTCAGAGGGGTCTGCCACTGCCTCAATAGCAGGCTAGAGAGCCAGACATGCTGCCCCTGACCACTTTACATAATACTCCTGCAGACCCAAACCTGTTGTTACCACTGTTGCCATTGTTGACTATTTACATAGTGTACAGGCAAGAGGCCTTATGTATTATTCAACTGCAGCGTCTGATTCCAGGACGGAGCAATGAAAAAGAGTTTCATTGCTACACAATAAAAGAGCCGGTTCTGCTCTACTCTAGCATTAGCAAAAGAAAGGGCAGGATATGTGAGGCAATTCCTCCGCTTCTGTCTGATTCCCTACATTTTACTGTATTCAGGGGTTTTCAATAAAGGGTTTCAATATAATGGTCTAGGAATTTGAATCATCTTCATTTTGAATGGGCTTTCGGCTTTAAAGCTTTTGACATTGGTATTTTTTTTAAACTTTTCTTTTAACCTAGGGTTTATGTCTTTGTCGGTAAAGTGAAATAAATTGTTGAGTAGTAAAATCTAATTTAATCATTAGAATTACCTCAGCATTTTCTATAATCCACTAAAATACATGTAAGTAAATAATATGTCAGTAAATATGCTTTCTGTTGAATCTAGTAAATACACACATACTGTACAAGAAGCCCTTTAACAGATGAAGCTTTTTTTTTTACTGATGGACAAAACACACAAACACATTAGGATTGCATGCCAACATCGTGTAGCTGCTCCACAGCTCTGACCCTCGCTTCATATTTCTGTACAGAGAGACAGAAAGCTGTGTAATATTCCATTGGCGTTCCTCCACTAGCCCTCCAACATCCTTTGACAACTTATGCAATTATGTTAACATTATTGGACAGATCAAGTGGAGGGTCCCAAGATGTTATAAATAATTAGAAATTCGGCCTTATATCTGGGTTAGAAATCATTATGCTAATTCTCTTCATCTCTTTGGGATTGGGGTAAATAAAGGTGTGAGGGAAGCGGCTGATGAGCTCTGATTGTCTTTTTCGCAGTCTGTTTTCTCTGTTGTCATAGCAGAACCAGACCATAATAATCCTATCCATTTCCCATATGCTGGGGGGAGGCAATCAGTGCCACCCTGTGCTGAAATCAATTCATGGAGGTCTTTTTGGTTTGCGTTCCCATTATACACTAACCAATCAGCAATTTTCTGGGATGTAAAGTACTAAATACATTGAAAAAACAAACATGTTTTTGATTACAAATCTGGTGGAATATTCTCACTTTATTCACTATTCAAAAACAAAGCAAATATACGTGCTGTGTTGCAGGTTTCCTCGCACAGCACAGTTGCCCCTGTGTTTCCCTGAGGACGCTTTGTTTATGGCGGTACTTTTCTTTCCTCCTCCCCGCCCTTCCCCTTCTCAGGGGTGCCATGACATGTGCATAAACCGCACCTGGTGGCTAACTAAGAGAGTTAGCCCTTTGATATCACACACTCCAGAACCTAAAACAAACATATGCTCACACACTGCTCGGTCCACCTGTCCTGTCAAGTCCTCTCTGTGCGTCTGATGTTCTGTCAAAGGGGGCTTCTCGTAGCTCATTGCAGAGAGAAGGGTGGATTAACTAATTTTTCATCTCTACGTTTGGTTTATATTTAGGAGAGGGACGGCTTCAGTGTCCGTGTACATAAAGTAGGACCTACTGAAAAAACATGCCTACCACCTCTTAAGTAATCTAGAAAATTATCCAAGAAATTTTAAAATGAAAGGCACGTTCCAAATGTAAATAAACAAACAAAAGTGTAATAATTTATAGTAAAATATAACTGTAATTTATATGGTTAATTGGACAGTTCATTAATACAAATGTAATAATATATATTTATATCTTATGCATTTAACGTTTTACTTTGAACAGAATAGGTATTATTACTACAGGGTGTCCTCATTATTTTTATTTCTATTGCGTCGTTGCGTCTTTATGTTTATGAATGACATTGTTTGTGGCAGTCTTTTAGTCGTTTCTTATTTCATTTATGTCAACTTTCCCCTCGAGGGTTGAATAAACTATGATCACCTGAATGTAACTAAACTGTCTGATGTGAAATAAACTGAAATGAACTGGATTTAACTGACTTTGTGACTCTGAACAAGATAAGTGAGTAAAAGAAAACAGATATATGTATTTAACTTAATTTAAATGGAAATTTCGAGTTACATTTAGATTGAAACATTGTCTTTAAAAGGGGCTCACCTAATAAATGTTTTACAGTAACCTTGTCATTCAGAGATGATGCCTGGAAATCCAGGCTATGGCCAGTTTCACTTTCAGAAATGAAGCATACTGGCGGAAACCCCTTTAACCCGAGGGCCATGCTCGGGTTTATCTGTCTTTAGAGAGGTTATGGTATGGTTACCAATAACATTACAGAGTGAAGGGAGAAGAAAAAGATTTCCCTCCTTCTTCGCTTGATAAGTATCTGTCTCAATCTATTTTATGGCTTTTCAGGACCCATGCCAGGGCACAGAGGGGAAAGTCAGGTCTTGTAAGTAAATTACAGTAAAATGGCAGGTATTTCTCATCAAAATCTAAACTGACTTTTACAGGCTTACTGTCAAGGTCTATTACTTCATATAAAAGAGGGCCACTGAGTTCAGTTGGTTTTCAAGCAATTTTACACTTGGGTTCAAAATGGGAAGAAAACACGGTTCAATAAGAGATTTATGTTTTTGATTGGTGGGGCACGTGAGGTGCAGGAATGGAGGTATGATTAGAGAGCAATGAGAACAGGGGTATTTCTGGGATGGATGGAGATCCAGGTTGACATTAATTTGGGCCCGGCCTTGACTAATGTAACTATCTCCGCGTAAGAGTTCAAGGGGCTTTTCATTGGATGAACAGGTGACAGAAGATGAATTTTCCATCCGCTTTTGTTGAAAAGGTAAGGGCATGAGCTGAAGAAGTGGAGGCCAGGGTGGGAAGTGAAACATAGAAAGTATATTACACAGTGAATAAATGTTTTAAATGCAACTAGATTGAAAGAGTATATTGTAATATATTTTTAAATGAATTACAAGTTTTCTATCAAGACTTAGCTGCTCTATCACCAGAAAATACACAGACTTACACAAGGTGAGCACAAGGTGATAAAGAAACTGTCATGTACATGGTTAACATTAACTTAGCGTGTTGTTTGCCCTAAGTGCTATAGAACAATGTGATAAAGGGCTGGAAAAGACAGCTCCTTTGTTTTCCTCTCATTAGAGAGGGCCGTCTCACACTCCACCCTTGACTGCCTCGTTATTCCTTTAATTAATCAGTTCTCATCAACGGCACCCTCTCGTTCTTTCAAGGGCTCTACATCCTGCTATTTACTGCCTCCATTTTCCTCCAGCAATCCTGCATGTGTTTCTTCTATCATTTCGGAAGGATTTCACCTCCCCCAAAAAGTCCCCGCGTCCTCCTGCCTTCTCTGCCTGGGACCCCTGTCTGATTATTATGCCATTAAGCCTCTCCTCCTCTCCTCTGAAAGAGCAGCAGGGTCCCTCTCCAATCTAAAGAAGTCCTGGGTTTTTTTCCCCTCCTTTCCCTGAAATTACCCGGCGACGCGTGCCTGAGTTTCTAATTGGCATGCCTGTCCCTGGAGACGGCCCCCTCCCTTCTTCCTAATGAAAAGCCTCGGCCTTAATTACACTTTCCAAACGCTGATTGTTATTGACAAAACTCCTGTGGCTCGGACAAACGACGGCAGATTAGCTCCATTACAGGCAGCCCTCCAAGAAGAGAAAGAGAGGGATTTCAAATCGACAATGCAAAGTGAGGGGGGGGGAAGAGGGGCTTTCATTTTTTTTTCCATGTACCTTTCTCTTAATTGTTTGGGCCATTGCTCCACTTAAGACATCTCTTTCTTCTCTGATGCCTCTTTTCTGTTTCATTGTGTTGCCGTCAGTGTACTTTTAGTGAGGGGACAAAAGCCCAGTTATGTTACTTGAGAGAAAATGTTCATCTTTTGTCAATAGACGGGATTGCTGATGGCAGCATGGGTAAACAAGAGGATTTGGCCTAATGCTTTTGTTTGCCTGCAAAAGGTACATAGACTGTCTAAAGCTGATAGGGCTGTAAGGTCCAAAATCAACACCTATCATCCAGACAGACAGCCTGCTCTCCATATAATGCCTGCAATCATTTGTTGATGAAAATGTACTCAAAGCAATGGATAAAAGATGTCAGACTCATTTAGTTTAAATGTCAAATTCTTGTTTTTCTCCCACTCTTATTCATCTCATTTCACTCCAACCCTTTGGCTCATTTTGCCCATTTTATCTCGTTTTTCCACTGCATTTATTGCACTGCTAAGCCGACAGAGCTTAGACCTGGGCAGCTGTGCCTGTTGTGCAGATTCTTTTTTTTTTCCAGGCTCAACAATATCTCCGTCTTCCTGATTAATCTGGAGCGGAGCGCACAGTTTCACAGTGGGGGGCCTTTCATTGCCTCTCTAATGAAAAGCTGTGATACATCATGCCTTGCAGATAGCCAGTAGCACCCTAGTACCCTGGCACGCACACACACACAAACACAAAACAGGACAGGAATAATAGACCACGTTCTCTGAGCCCCCCAAGGCATCTGGGCAAACAGCCCCTCAACTCCACCAGATCTGACCCCTGAGTGATGATGTCATGTCCACCATACACCATCAACCATGACAGATGATGTAATCATACCTGCACTATTGATCTGTCCCGTCAAAATTTTCTTCTGATTTCTATTTTTTTTTTTGAAAATCAACATTTTAAAATTGCACAGTTATTTCATGATCAGTAAATAACTGCATTTTTTATCCTATAGTGGTAACACTGTGATGATATCAAAAGCAAAGATTATTTCTATGGAGGTTGCTGGTCTCAGGAGGGAGAGAAACATCTTTCACACTCCAGTGGATTTTTTTTTACATAGTAAATCGCATGGGCTGAGTATGTGAGTATGTCAGTGTTGTTATGAGGCCAAAGGTATCTTGTATGGAGGGTGTTTTTATGTCTGGTGATGCGGCGTCATGGGATGAAGTAAGTATTGAGTGTTTGTCGGGGGAGGAGGTGAGAGGAGAAAAAATACCTTGTATTGTCCTTTTAAAAAAGGCTTTGCAGGCCTCACAAGAGGCCACCCCATAGTGATACCCCGAGGCTATATCTCCACAGACCAGGCACAGCCTCTTGGGGAGGGAGTTCAACATGTATTCGCACTTTATGGACGAGTCCTCCATGATGGTGCTGGAGCAGTCGTCATAGCGCTTGCGGCAGGTGCCGGCTCCAAGCCCGCTGGGGGTGAACATAGGTGGAGAGTCCAGACCGTTGGAGTGGCTATTCATGGCGCTGACATAGCCACCGCTGGCATCTGAGTTGCCGCTTGGGCTGTGGTGGCTGACCGTGTCGATGACCGAGGAAGGACTGGATGGCTCCGTCTTGATGTAGGACCCACAACTGGAGGGTAGGTGCCGGTCATCAGCGGCCATTCTATTCAGCAGCCTGGGGGAAGTATGAGGTAAGAGAGTTGGGGATTTGGGGAGAGGGGTGATGGGAAAGGGAGGAGGAGAAGAGGAAGATGATTAGCAGAGGTCTTCAGAGAGTAGAAATTAATGTCATCAACCAGTTGAGTGAGATAATGGCTAAACACCAAAATACTTGATTGATATTAAGTACAACATATGATTGTGTGGCAAATTCATGCTGATTACAAGACAATTGTTTGTTTCATTTAACTAGACATGGTAAACTTTATGGAGTTAATGAATACACAGTAATTTAATTGCTGAAAGATAAGCCTTGTATTAGACTACACAGTTCAAATGCGCTTCTAGAGAAGATAAATTGAAAAATACATTTCTACATAAAGACAACAAGAGGCAGAAACAATAGGAGATGAGACATTAGGTATGTTTGTTGTGGTCAAACAGTCAGAATTAATCAGCCAAACATTTAAATGTATTGTATATCTACTTTTGCTGTGTCTGTGGTTGGTACGTCTTTCCAATTTTATGTTCTCTATACCACAATGTGTCCTAACCTTGCCCAGATACCAGTGAATCAGAGGCCATCTTAAGTGGTTCATTGGCCACGCACACATGAAAGCGCTTCCGTGTACAAATACACACAACTACAACACGCACATCCACACACTGCTGCACACGTGCCAAACCAATACAAACACACAACAGACAAGAAGAAAGTAAAAGAGGGAGACGGATAGGGATAGAGAGAGGGAGAGAGCACTCAAATAACTTAACACACAAGTGCGCACAAACACAGCACATCAAGTCAGGAGCATCTCCATAGTTTAGAGAGTAGAGTGGACCTTGGCTTGTCTCCTCGAGTCAGCAGTCAACCAAAAGGAAACATGATGGCAAGATATTGACTTTTTCACTGTCTGACTAATAACTGTATTTTGGACTACATGCAATATGATGCGGTAACGTGTGCAGACTAAAGTGCAGCCTTTTGGCTGTGGCCACAAAATGCACTCTGAAGCCTTCCTTGGTGATAAAATCTATTTCAGTCCTGCTCTATAACCTTTAACTTGAAATTGCATGGGGAGAAAAACGGTGGGAAAAAAAAACTTAAACTCACTATTTTGCTCCAGAAAATACAGTGAACTAAAGAAGTGGTCTGGTCGAGGAGATGGATAACTCAATGTATTGGGGATGCATTGTAGACACAGTGACCTCTTAGGGTCAAGGCGAGGTCACACACTTACATACACACACACCCCTTTGCATTAGGTACCATGGAAGGGGTGAAAGGTCACCTGCACTTGCCTGCATTAACAAAATTGAGCCTTGCATGGCTTATGCAAATTCAGACACAGGGGCTCCTTGTGAGTGGCAGCTCGACAGCCCAAGTTGTGCCTTAGCACATTAGTTCCATTAGCATATTGCCAACTAATGGTAATGTTTACATATTTGACATGTCAGTTTACCATCAGCACAGGGAGAGGGGGGTGTTCCCTACTGGGCTGTATCTGCCTGATTGGACGATCACTGCTGTCTGTCTCGGGGTGCTTCAGAGGAAACAGGAAACGAGAGGCCTCCACTGTGTCCCCTATCGGCCGGCCGGACTGCCTCTTGCTCTCTCGGGCTGATTTAATTGTGAGGGTGGGTTACGGAGGAGTTCAGGCCCAGGGGTCAGTAGGTCAACCTGATTTTCTCACCCTGGCTTCCTGGGCCCGTGGAGATGGGGGTCAGCATGTCAAATTAAATCTCATTCCCAGGTTTCCCTCCCTGCTGTCATGTATATTCATCGGAGCTCCAGGTGCCTACCACTTCTGGAAATTCACAAAAAGGTTAACTGCTAAAATAAATAATAAAAAATGCCCCCTGTTAAAACCGTTGACCTTGTGAAATAAGCCTTTTGCCTGAGCACTCCTGGAATTCTTCTTGCAATATAAAGCCTTCGCTATGCACAACTGATACACAACTACGACTGTGATAGAGAATATGCCGTCTAAATTACAGTATTTCTTGTATTTCTAATTTAAACAGTGCAAAAAATTACATTTAATACTGCCGGTACTGTGCATTGTGGGTGGTTATTCAGATTTGCTGTTTAAAAAATGATCCACTTGTACTCTTAAACGTCCTTGCAGACAGAAATTGAAAAAGTGAATCCATTTCATGCCTTTCTAAAATAGAACTTGCCGCTCTTGATAATGAATGCAGATTGCATCCCCATAAATTAATGCACGGCTCTGTGTTCATCTGCTTTATGTTCTCTGTTTCAGATGGATATGTGCACCTGTGTGATAGGGCACCTGCACTTGGCTTATTAAAGGCTATATATTAAAACGCAGGAGCACAAGATGACTCCATTTAGCTTTTATTTCACAAATTCAGAGTAAGCTTAACCCTGGTTCAAAGGCCATCTTCAGGGTGACACTTAGCATAATTGCATAAGTGTCTTAACTGTTTCCCCTCCAGCTCAATGTGGTCATTTATAATAAATGTGCTGGCTAGAATACCCTTAACTCATTCTGCTATGACACATTATACCACTGCTATGCTTATGTTTTTAACAAGCCTGCATATATTGATTAATGATACTGAGGGAATACTAACCACTTGAACCTGGCGTATTAATCAAACAGTCTAAAATATTTCTATAAATATTAGTAATCTCTAATGGGACAGGTCCAATTTAAATCTATAAATACCATTGTATGGGAAAATGAATTATGAACATTAAATAGTTTGACAGCAGCAATAGTTGTAATAAATAATTCAATATGTGGGGCAGGTGCTAATTAGCTTGTATGCTACACAGAGAGCAGACAGGAAAGGGTCTGCTGAACTAACTGAGGCTTGATGTTATAAAATCTATAGTCCTGTCTTCCTTCCTTCCTCAAGGTAAGAGCATTTCAAATTCTGCTGCCTGGCTGCCCAAAGGAGCAGTGCTCGTCTAAGATACAGTATCTCTCCCTCTCTCTTTTTCTCTCTCTGTTCTCCCTCCTTTTGTTCCCTTTGTACCGATCAAAATTCATGCTGAGTAGTGGGTTATGGGCCCGCAAACGCACACTGCGCAGTTTGGTTTTAATCTGATTCCACCTGGCCCCCCTAACAGCATTTCAGATCCCTAATATCATTCCACTGGTGCTGCTGTGACCAGGATTAGCTGGCCTAATGATCTGGCAGCTCGTCTCGCACTCGCTGTTCCTCCACTTCCGAGAGGAGAACCGAGGAGTGCTCGCTCTCTAACGTCTCGACGCTTCCCCTCGCCTGCAAGCGAAACTCTGAACATCGGATGACACTGTCGTAAGAACGCAGTACATTCAGGATCTAATTGAGTCAATTTGTAAGTATTCCTGCTGAGAGCTTCCTGCTCACTTCAGGAGGATAGTGACATCCTCCTCTGTTCTCTGGGTGACTACAGCTCTCTTCGTGTTTCATGTGTAAATCACAAGCACAAAGCCGTGCTAGACGCTCAGCTCAAACAGTGAGTAAATGCTTAATGTCCTTTTCGCTCTCAAGGCCACCAGATGCCAAAAACACAATTTTCTAACATTTGCTACCCTCATCCCTGGTGTCACATCCTTGCTACCTGATCAGACTGGGTAAGTGGAGGGGAAGGGGTGGGTGGTGGAGGTGGGGGTTGACATCTGCAGGCAGGGTGATGGTGATATCAGATGCCCCGGTAGGGGCAGATCTGTCTGGAGGGCCCCAGGCGATGTGGCCTGATAAGCCACTGGCCCCAGAGTCAGCGCTGGTAGGACGAACTCAATTAGCTCCTGACAGACCTCCTCTCAGCCCAGCTCAGCCTCCCGCCACAGCCAGAACCCACTGGCAGCTGCCACGCTGACCTCTCCTCCAGGGGCCACTGCCACCTCTTACCGCTCCAACACACAGCCTGGGATTCATTTTTTGGGAGAGTGAACGCCACGCTGAAATTCTGCGGAGCCCCACTAAAATCGCAGCAATACATGGCGTAATGTGTATGCCACCTAGGGTGCTCGGTGTGTGTTCTCGCAGGGGAAAATGTAAATGAAAAAGGACTGGGGCTCAGGGAGGGGTTGGGGAGGCCCTTTGGGAGAAAGGAGGGGAATGGAGATTCCAAAACACAGTTAGTTGAAATATGGAGGATGCCTTCCTGTCTAACTGGCTCCAGGTTAATGACCATCAGGGGAATAAGGGGCCAAAAGACTCTTGGGGCGATGCGCATGTGTGTCTGTGCTTAAGTGCTCATAGGTCTGAGTGTGTGTTTGCGTTGCAGACAGAATATGAAAGATGGAAATACGGCGGGGGGGGGGGTGGGGGGGGTTGGTTGACGGCTGTGGTTTGGTTGGAGGCAAGCCCGGCACTCCATAGGGACCTATTCTAATCTATGAGGGAGAGGCCCCTAATTTTGGAGTTTCTCATTCATTAGTCCTGTTCTGGCAGAGAGAGGAGGAAGCAGAGGGGGTGGACCTGAAGGGAGGGGAGGGGCCACTTTATTATCGGATATGCCAGACACTCAGGAGAAGCTGACAAAGATTTATGATGTGCAGATCTATGGAGGCAAACAAAAGGGAAGTCGAGAAGACAGAAAAACAGGAAAAGACAAAGTAAGCGATACATGAGGGGAAGGGAGAGAAGGGACAGAGAGAGAGCTGTGTTTATCGTACCAGTGGAAAGCGAGGGCCCCGGATCAATAGTCCGTAGGATAGGGGCTCGTGCAGGGTTACCACTGGGGGGACTGTGCTGCTCTGTGGCCTGGGCAATTAAGTTTTTCAGTCTCCAGAAGAGGATTATATTTAGCCGCTCCACAGCGATGTCACTGTAGTCTTTATAAAGCCATGAGCTCACTCCACTACGACAACATGAGCCCCATGCTCCAGCGGCACCACAAGATAGCGCTGGCCAAGAAGCAGATCACATCTATTGATCCCCCTTCTTGCTCCTTCCTGTTCTAGAGATGCTGCTGGCAGGAAAGAGAGGGCCTCTTGTGATACAGGCACTGCCGTTTGTCTGACGTAAACTGTCTGGGCCGCACTGGGCAGATCTAGTTCTTATAAGGGGCTGAGTTCAGGATGTTGAGAGACGCAAATGGCTAATGATAGAGCTACTGTCAGTGGGGGATGTGAGAGAGTTGTCGCTTGTCTAAACTTCCTCCTACTGTGGAGAGTGAAGAGTTAACCATCGTCCATGTGAACCCACTTGGGGAAGCTCCCTGCAGATTTGGACAGCTCACCATACTGTATGTAAAAAAGAATTTCAGTGATAAGTCTAGTCTGCCATGCAGTACATTTGGGATCAAATTTCTAATTCTGCCTTTTCATTAGAAAAGATTAGTTTCTATTACCTCCATTATGTGCCATGGCCATGGTGTAATTTAACAACATAAAATTACAATGGCTCATAATAACTAGAAAAAGTAATTCTCTAGAAAAGGTCCCCTGCTGGCACCCTTAAAAAACAATGTTTTATATATTAAAAGTCCCCTCCAAAGCTCGCCACAAGAAGACTGGTGTGGTTAATGACATCAGACACAACCTGGTGTTGTGTGATACGTTACTGATACACTGGCGCCAATATCACAATACACTCTCCTGAAATACTGAGACATAGTTACTAGAGGCATAGAATTGTTTTTCTCTTTTGAATGACGGAACATGTGAAAGCGTTACTAAAAAGACACATTTATTCATCATGTTTTAGCTACACAACTCTAATACACGGAAATAAATACACTATATGTTTGATTTCTGCTTTTTGAAGAGCTGACATTTAGCGGAACTGCATGGTTTCCTTCTCAGTTACACAGATGCTGTCATGAGTCGTAAATAAATGTTTCGCAAGATATTATTTAGCACAGATTTGCTTGCATCAACAAGCCATCATCAGCGTATCATGACAGTATGTCATGAGTCACCCTGTGATTCTCAGTCATTTATTTGAATTTACATGTGTAATATGATAATATAGTGAAACAATAAAGTCAGAGGAAAAGACCAGAATTTAAACACTCCTATAAAAAAACTAAACAAAAAGAAACTTGGTAAAATGCTCCCAAATAACTGACCTGTCTAGACTAATATAATTTCTGTTATGCTACAAAAGTCAAGCTTTTGTTTAACTGCCATAAATTATGTGGAAAGCCACCAGATATCAACCACAGCACACCTCTCACGTACTCTCAGTAGGGTTCCTTATGTAAAATAAAGAGGGGGGATTATAAAATATGAATGATGGAAACTTGAGAAAAAAAATGTAAAATGAGTGCAAGTCATGTGTTCACCGTCAGGATATTTATGGCACAAACAGTCAGAGAAATGAAATCCAAGATGCTGGTTAATTTCATCAGAAAGATGAAGGATATTTTTGATTGTGTTGCATGCTTTTTTTTTTCTTTTCTTTTTTTTTTGCAGTGTGTGTATCACAAACAGAAAGAAATATTATTATAAAGGGTTAAGGCTATTTAACACAAGTCCAGTGTAAATCACAGGTTTAGACACAGTGACTGTGCGTACAGGAGGACGGAGGCATAGAGTCATGCATGAAATTACTTCATTAATCTTCCTGTGATAGGCCGTCCTTGTTTGGGGGTGGGGTGGGGTGGGGGGGCTCTACCTGTTTAAAACAAAGAGCCCATCCTGCTGCCATCATAAATTGTCCTCTTCATAAGAAGAGCCAAATATAAACAGACAAATACACATGCACACACATACACAGGGCAGAATTAACAGGCCAAAATTAGCAGGTTTATCAGGTGTCCAGAATGATTTTGACGCAATCAGACGTGTAAATGTTTGTACGGGTTCACAGTCAGTGTGTAATCCGGGTACATAGGGAAGATTAAAATAACGTGCATTATAAAACATGATCATCATGTCAAAAAATGTAAATTGATTTCTCACGTTTAAATTGTTGCTTGTAGCACACGATTCAAACTGTTCTAAACTGAACTGACACTGCTCAAACCACTGCTGCTGTGACTGTCTGCCACAGCAGCAGACACAGTCATAGCAATAGCCTCTAGCTTTTTACAGGCTCATCTCAACCAGCTGCCACACATTCCCCATAAATAGTGCTGGTAATAAAAAGGCGGGTGGGTCTAACTGATTTATACGGTAGTGTCCACCACCACACCATTCAGGAATAATTAAACTTTGGGGATATTTCCTGAATTAATGTGTCTCCTTCAGGGGGCAATCTAAACATACATTTCAACATTCCCACGTCTGGTGTCACCGGACGTACTGGGAGGGAGGGACTCTCAAAGTGGCAGGTTCAACAGCCAGCCACTCAGTGTGACCATTCGATTGCACTTAGTGCTGTAAGGGCGGTCTCATAAGCAGGCATTTTAATGTGCACATGTTTTGTGACCAACAGTCAAGTACAAACAGTTGTATAATTTGATCATTTGTAGGGAGACGAGAATCAAACAGTCTTTTACACTAACAGATCTGTCACTCATCAGACCAAATGATCGAATTACAATATAACGTTTTGTGTAACGGACATATTATTTTACTCGGATCACTGAAAAGATTTGTCAAAGTCAAAGCAGCACAGGAAAACTGTGTTTATTTTTTTAAATAATTAATTCAAATAATATTTCCAAAAAGTGAAATGGGTGAGGGTGTGCATTAATGTTATAGGAGTTATATACTGTAAGAGCATTGCTAATTCTGTGTTTCAGGCCTTTGGAAAATGATTTATATTTTCTATATTTGTATTATATTTCACACTGCCAAATATTTATTAATTATATTGTTAAGTTTGTCGATTCATCCTGCTCTTCTAAATCTCTTATAACATAATTTAAAAGCCAAAATGTTTTTTTAAAAACTACTGTTGTTTTTTTTGTGTGCCATTTTTGTAATATGAGCATATTTGACCTGGGTCAAGAGAAACAAATACGTCAATAGAAATTCCTGTTCAGCACAGAAAAAGTAGGTCTATGGTGTCTGGCTTTTTGCACAGTGCCATGTTAATGGCTTGTTGGTCACATCTCTTGACTTCCCTTGGGCAAATCAGGGAGGAGCAATAGTGGTACCCTCTCTCTCTCTCACTCTCACTCTCTCTCTCTGGAAAGCACACCCATAACAAAATAGCTACTGTAGTGTGCAAACTGCATTGAACTTTTTAATTTAATAGTTTTCAACATGTCATCAAGCCGTGCCCTGTGTGTTTTAACATTTAATCACAGCTTTCCAAAGACTGATGAGAAAGAAAAAAAAAAGTGCTTGGTGTCTAAAAGCTGTAATGGATGCAAGGCTCACCGGGCCATGCAGAGGAGACTTGGTGAAGCTGTCAGTGGGAATCAGAGCTGCAACTGTGACGGACGGTTTCAATATTGATTTCATAAATAAACAAAGCTAAGCATCGATCCTAATGTTATTTTGCATTTCAATTACTGCTCCGAAACATAACCTTCAAACAACTGGCCGTTCAATACCAATAGCCTTCACTGATAAACACCCATATAGTTACCCACCTTACATCACGTTTTCTTACCAAGTGTGAATTAGTGGACCTAGAATTTTCTCTCCACTACATTTAAGGTGGATCAGCTGAAAAGCAGCAGCATTATAAGAAGCATTAATATCACAGAGGACACACATGCTAATCGTCGTATGAAACATGGCAAACTTAACAAACACAGAAAACTTCAAACTAATTAACCACTCTCCTGTTTTCAGTATTTTTTCAAGTGTGTCTATATTAACAGTTATTTTAATGACTCAGTTATTTTTCCCAACTTCTGTGATCTAAATGGTGTGTGTGCGTGCCTACATGCATGCGTGCATGTGTGTGCAAATGAGGAGGAGCCCTTCAATGTTGGAGCAACAGGAAGAAGTGCTGACGCACCGTGTCAGTGATAGCACTCTGCTTGCCACAAGGGCATGAGAGCCCACGTAGGCTAGTATTATCCTTCTAGACTAATGGACCTGGTTATTTTTAAACAGATTCTCACACTGCGGTGGAGGTGTCCAAGGTTACAATGGATGAGAAATCAGGAGGAACGCATGCGGTGTGTGACGGTTGGCGGCTTCTGTGCGGGTGGATGTTGTGAAATAGCCAAAGAGGCATGGTAGCTAATCAGTGAGAGGTGTAAAGGCCAAACATCAGATGGGGTCTCAAGAGACAGCATGTTATAATAACATGGCAACAGCTTCCTAAATTGACCAATAATATGACATATACAATGTAATACACTATACAGAAAAAGTTCACTTACAATATTTTTACACTGATTTATATAGATACACATTATTAAACAGAGTGCACTGGAATCCAGATGAATAAATATAAAAAAAGACGAGGTCAGGTTTCAGAACAGAACAAATCTGGATATGCTTTTGTTACTCTTAATTTCCCAATTAATAGCCTGGGGATAAAGCACCACTACAAATGAATGGGTGAGTTTAATGTGGCAGCTCCTTAAAAGCCACCCTAAGCGTTAACAAGTATGAACCTGAATACCTCTGAAGCTACAGAACAGTGAACATCCAGAGTGTCAATATACTCTGCATCCCCATTTGGCCTGGAGAGGGACAACATGCTCCACCCTCCCCCCCGCTCAGCCTGAGCTGAGTGACATATTTACAGTGAAGGTAATGATACTAGATACCAGAAATGAGAGGGCTCCAGCGTGGCCAGTGGACTCAGGAATCTCTCTAATGAATTGGACAACAAAGCCCTGTTGGTACAAGGAAGAAGTATTTAGAATTGGGTGACAAACTGAATTTTAAAACATTAGGTTTTCTTTTAAAGGCACATATCCCAACACCTCCTAAAAACTCCGGGAGATGAGGAGGGTGGGTATGGGAGTGGGACAGGTGGGTTGGCCGGTCAGCTGGGGCTGGACGCTGCAGCTACAGAGGCCACCAGCTCCTGGCTCATAGCGGGGTGGCCATTCTCGGCCAGAAGCCTCTTCTGGTAATGTATTCCGAAACCAAATTACCGTAAGCTGATCCCATCTGGATAGTGTCTGTGCACGGCTGCTTTGGTTACCCACCACTGCCTCTAGCCTGCGATAGCATCTCCATGAAGACAGCAAAAATCTGATTAACCCAATAACAATGAAACACTTGGTCAAAGAGCAAAGAGCTTTTAACTTAAGATACACTAATGCAATTCCCTCGCCTTGTTTTCTGAAACCTAATAAGAATCAGGCGGACGGACTGCTACAGATGGGTGTTTGCAGGCTCTAATGCAGCAAGCTGGGAATGAAGTCAAATAAATTGAAATCTAATTCATCATTGTGTGCTAACTTCTTTCTGTTTCTCTAAAAAATACATTAATTTCATGAAGGGAAATTGGATAGACTAGTTAGTTTATAGCAGTGGCTCTGCCAGGGCTTAAGGAAAGCGAGGGTGTTGATGGAACATTTAGAAGCAGAAAGAAGTCACATCTCAATTCACTGCCGCTCAGACTGTGTGTGTTTTCTAGCAAGCACCGAGGAACTCACACTGACAACGCTCAGTATTGGCTGACTTCTGAGTGGCGCGAACTGCTACTGCAACACAAGATCAACAACAAGCCTGTCAGACTCATACAGTAAGTGGCTCGTCCCACCGCGCAAGTCAGGAGAATATTTGGACTCAAACAAGTCAAAAGTAAAATGCAAAGCAAGAGTAAATAACAGGTTGTGTCGTATAGTGGGCTGCAAACAATAGAAATGCCAATTTGGAGCAAATGCACATCACAGAGAATGAAACTTTCAGTATAACCTGCGATAATAACATCCCTAAACCCACATTTGTAAATATCTCCAGTGTGCAAAGACACAAGAGGAACGTGCCTCTCTATTCTGAAGGCAAAACTGTTTCCATCTAATTCCCAGGCAGTGGCGATGCCCTCGGGTCAATCTATAGAGTGTATTACTACAGTGATTCCACAACAGTGCTGTGCTAATTACATGGAGCACATACGTCCCACTAATCCTCTCACCCAAGCATCACGGGCACATCCTGCCCACAGTGAGGGGTTGCAAATACCGCTGTACAATCAGCAGCAGAGAGCCACTGCTGAACCAAAATGAGCAGCACACGTAGGCCAACGTGAGATCTCACAAATAACTAACTGTTGGTAGGTGGACATGTAACCAGGAAAAAAAATGTTATTGTGACAGATGTAAAGCTCAGGAGGGAGAAAAAAAAACTACTACATCTATAAAAACTAATTTTAAACAAATTTACAATAAGTCGGTGAAGTTATTTTTACATGAAACACAACTCAGCTCTGAAAGGGCAAATACACTTTTCACTGTTATTTAAAATGTATTCACATGAATATATTATGGACATGGGGCACAAAAATGCTTTCTTGTGTAACAAAAACTGCTTTCTTGCGTTGAGTGTCATTAAATATTAATCAGTATTTTCTTTTATTATACACACATTGCAAATCAGTACACACTAACGTTAAATCTCTAATAACATTGCAATTTGTAATAATGTAGCTGCAACAAGTTATCAAGGAAAAAACAAGAAATAAACATTTGCAATATATTACTGAAACATATTTTGTGTGTACATATTTAGGAGCTTCATATTTTTACATCTAATACACTGACATTTGAGTGTAAAATAAAATTAAAAATACATTTCTGTTTTTTTCCAGATTACCAAAAAGAAGACAAAGTCAAATAAAGTCAAGTGAAAACATTTTAAACAAACATAATTGAAATGTTTTTCCATGTTGCAATGTAAATGATGAGTTTGAGAGTATAAGAAAGATAATTTGAAAATGAAAAACGTCTCATCAGACTTAAAGATAATCAAATATTAACATTTTGAAATACACATTTGTAGTGGGGTGGTGTAAAGATCTGTTTAAAAACTAAACATCAATTACAGCAGTTTTGCCTTTAAATTTTATGAATACCTTCATGGAATGCTACAATAAAAAAATATAATAAATACACTTGAAGGTATGATACCTGATGTGTTAAAGAAATATCTTCTCTGTTACTGTTGTTTGAGTAATTTTGTGTTAAGGTCTATCTGAGAGAGAACTGAAATTGAAAAATCCATTTTAGTAGAAAAACAAAGGAGATTATTGCACGTATGTCTAAGATATTAATATGTTTCCTAGAATTACTTTTTGGATTTGCAGTGATTAAAGCTCAGACTAAAGAAGTCGAGTAAGGCAATAAACACTAACAGGATTCAGCTCTCTAACTTTACACTGACGTGTTTTCTGTTAAGAATTTTCAGTGCTTGCAATTCTTTAAATCTAACAAATTAAATAAACTCCTGAATTATGATATAATTAAATAACGTTCAGTATATGAAAAGTTACAAGAAAACTCAATCTGGGCAAATGATAAGAATGCACAATTTAAACTGGATGTTTTTAAAGAAACAGATAAAAATAAAAAATATTAAAAATGCATGAAAGTTTAAATGCACTGATGTCTCAGTCAACTGTAAGATTGGTCACCACATTTTTATAATATACTACTTTACCATTAATATCTGAAAACATTGTATAATATGTGATATAATAAAGATTGATATCAAAATTATCTAGAAATTAAAACAAATCTTTACACGAGGCCAACGTTTCAGTCTGTGTTTTTCATACATTAACATGGACGTGTGGGAAGTAAATACATTAATATTGTACCATAAAACTGTTTCCAATAAAAAAAATAAAACAAAAAATAAATATTCTTTACAACTTAAGAAGTTTATTTTGTATGCATGTAAGTTATCTAAGGATTTACAAAGTGAAAGTGTGGTAGGTATTGTGAGCTCAGACTGTCCCAGCAGCCAGGAGCTGTTGAGACAGCAGCTTGCCTCGCGTGCCGCTGGCTGGGACAGACCTGCCAGCTCACTGAGGTTACAGGGTCCTTTCATTCGTCTTTCTCTGGCTACAAATATTACAGTGTGTAATTTATCCCCTCCAATTCCACGGATTCACGTTAATCTCATCTCCTTAAAATATTATTCTCACTCTCCCTAGGCGGCCTGATCTAAGAACAAAGCCATCAGCAAACAACCTCCTAACCCAACTGGACAGGTACCCCAAATTCTTTAGGGGGGGAAAAAAAAATACGCACTTTGCAGAGAGGCTAAGCTTAATCAATCAGCCATGCTCTGAATGAAATTTATAAAGACTGGCATACATGATGTGCTCACACAATAAATCTACACACATACACAGTTCCACCTGCCCTGTTGCTCTACACTGTCAAGTCCTATATGATTTAAGAGCCCTTAAAACAATGAACAAGAGAAAGTGCATGTTTAAGAGTGTGAGTAGGTGTGAGAGGGAAAGTACATCACTGTTAACAAGAAAGAAAAGAAAACAAGAAAAAGTTCACTGCCTAGACTTGTAGGGTTCAAGAAACAAAACTAGAGCAGACACTGTTAAAAGAGCAAGGGTAAAAAAAAAAAAAGAAGAGAGGAAAAAGGGGAAAAGAAAGACAGTGAAGAAATAAAAACTGCATCACAACAGAGGAGTTAAAAGGGAAACGTGAAAGAAGGAAATCAAGAAACAAGGTGCACCTACTGGTTATGATAGCTGAGAGGGTCTGGAAGACAAAGTTCTGAAATGTCCATCAGTCCAGTTTTAGCATTCCAGGAATGAGAGGAAGAGGAAAGAGAAAACAATTGAGACCCGCTTCTTCCCCCAAATGATAGCACAGCACCCTCAGAGACAACGCTGCCGAAAAACCCCCTCCAGCACCGCTCCCCCCAGCCTGCACAGGTATGTTGGACTCTGATGGATTGAGTGGGCGCGTGTGTGCGTGAGCATGTGTGTTGTGTATGTGTGTGTGTGTGTGTGTGTTTATGTATATATGTGTGGGAGAGAGGGAGCCAGAGAGAGAGAGAAAGTGTCTGAGTGTATGTAAGTGAATGTGTGTGTGTGTATGACAGAGAGAGAGAGAGAGTGAGAGAGTGAAGGGGGGAGGGACAGATAGACAAGAGAGGTAAAGGGGGGTGAGTGAGAGAGAGAGAAGCGCAGGCAGCAGCGGGATGAGCGCTAAGATGGAGAGAGCATGAGAGCGCGAGTGAGAGGAATGACTCTTTCCATGGTCGGGATAGGGCTCTTTAAGACTCAAGGGCTTGATGAATATGGAACAGCTGCTGTTGGCTGGCTCCGAGGGGCAGGACTTAAAGCGACAGAGGGGCCGGCGGAGCACCGAGGAGGAGGGATCCAAACGCTCACTCGCTCGCACACTCCGCTATGCAGAAGTACAACACACACACACACACACACACATGGCTCACACACACATAGACAAAACAACCTATCACATGAACAACAGAGATTCAGCCAGGAGAACAGTGAACAAGCAAAGTTTGTGTCTGGGTTAAATAAAAAGAGTTGTGAAAATGTGGATGGTCAGAACTCCAATCTAAGCATGAATGAAGATGATAAATAAAAGTAAGAGTTTGGGTTATCAGTGTGTGCACCTTGCATTTGTGGAATATTTAAGAAATATTTGAGAAAGCTTGATTTAAATATTTCTGTACTGACTTTTAGAAAATGCAACATTTACATGTGTATTAACATTTTGTTTATGAATTTGCAATTTTTTTCTCTACATCTTGTTTGCATGCTTGCATTAATATGCACTGCAATCAAACAGAGTCAAAGCATTCACCCGACAGCGACAGACGACTTTACCAAGCAGCTGGCATTTCAGAACTTAACTATCACGAAAAAAAAAACTTAGTGGTAATCCACTCTGTGCATTTTTAAGATATTAAAATGTACAGTTATATAACACTCCATAAAGTAAAATCTGACACTAGCCTAAGCCACACTATAGGAACTCCAACAAGCAGTCGAGTGCATCTGCAGCACTTCACTTTCAAAAAGCAATAGCTTTCAAACCACTAAGGACAGTAAATGTATTTATTGAGCTGTGTCGCTACCTCCATTTGCCGGTGTTACATGTGAGGTACCATTGTGAAACCTTTCACCACCTGTGAGAGATGATCTCAAGCCATAACTCATATTCTGGACGCCCATCAGCTTCTAAAGCAGCGGAAAATCCAGCTCTGTTTTCTCTAACCCCAGCTTTAGAACCGCCTGTGTTTCACTGTTGATCAAGCTCAGTAAGAATGCTGAGAATGCAGATACCATTTCACAGTCAGTGAGGGTCTCCATGTTACTGTATCCCCACATTATAAGAACAGAGCTTACCATGGCATCTTATTGGAGAAATGAGCAGTCCGGCAATGGCTGACACTTGGCTAAGTCAAGCAGAAAGAAACAGCAGCTTCTTTAAAACTCACAAGGTGCCTGACAACGCTCTTCAGTTACTTCAGTAAAAATAAGAGTGAGCGAGGAGGAATCGAGATCCACCAACAGATTCATGAAAAAAGGTGCGTTAGGTCGCTCTGTTGCTCTCCAGTTATGTCTACTGAACAGGAACTGTATAACCCTTGGAGAGGAATCCAGTTCCATTCATCGGCTCACGTTTCTATAATCAATGCAAAAACATCACGCAATCCCTATTGATCATCACAGGCCTATTGATGTGCAGCAATAGTGCCTCCATAGATCACACAGCATCTGGTCTCTTTTTCTGACAAAAACAAATGACTAAATAAATGAAAATCCAATTAAGATTGATGCCAAATCAAACACCTGTCAGTTTAATTCCTTAAAGAGGAAGAAAATCCCTATCAAACACAGTTCTTAGACTTCAATAAGCCTAAACAAAATACAGGACAAACAAGAAAATACCTGTCCATATTTGTACATCTCACAAAGCACAAACAAGACACAGTATACACTGTACTCTATTATTGATTAGAATTATAATACATTTTTAAATCCATATTTTTAGCTATTTATTCATGTTGCGGTGCTCCAATCTAACTCGCATGGGGTGTAAACTTCTTTTAAAATATTTCAAGAATAGCTTAGAGCTGTCAAAAAAAAAAAAAAACTCAATTATGACTGCGCAAAAACACAAAACATATTCTAGCAGTACAAACAGCTGATCCAGCATGGTTTAAGTCAAGACTTGTGACAGACTGCAGTATTATCCTGGTATCTAACCTGTGGACTGTCTTTCATGTTGATAACTGCCTTCACTTGATAAATCACATTTCTGCATATTTTTCCTTCGGCCTCCCAAGATTTTTCGACTGACACCACACAGACTTTTGTCACGTAGTGTGAGCTATGAAAGCCCTGCTGCTGCTATCGTTGCTTCTTATCAGCTCTGTTATGAAGAAAAAAACAAAAAAAACTCACGGCATGTGACAGTTGATTTGACAGGAAGGGATCAGATACAAATAAAGAATAGAGCTTCACTAGGCAAACGCTTGATCACATGTGGCATGACAAAGTTAGCAGAGTATGACAACCAGGAGAAGGACTGTGTTGAGTATATGACAAGTGGATTTTTTTTTTGTTTGCTTAAATGATTGAGATTTGAGGCATCACACATATCTGCAATCATTCGCTATGTGCAGCTCACGTGTGTATGTGGGAGTCTGTTTGTTTACATGTAGTGCATGTGTGGGTGGTGCAATGAAAAAAAGGAGAAAACAGTGAGTAAGACTTAAGTTACAGTAGGTCACAGACTGTTCACCTAAAGTGAACTGAATGCTGTTTAGTTTGATCTATTAGTGTCATGAAATAAACATTACACAGTGCTGACCTTCTACAGAACAACATGAAGCGTCATGATGGTCTGATAATGTTGCTTTAATCAACTTTCTAATTGATTAAATGTCACTGTTACACAAAATATCATTCAAGTCTGGTGATGTAAACAAGTTTAGCCCGGGAGAGAGAGAGTAAGAGAGCATAACAGCTCTTAAACAGCTTTAAATTGCACCTTTGCAAAGATTTAACAAATAAAAAATGCAACAATTTTCAGAATTTCTCTGGAAATAAACAGACAGCCAGGCCTCATAAAGTCGCCATATTTAACCTTTTCATGCATACAGTAATGGTCAAATCAATAACGTAATTCAGTCACTATTCCCAGAGGACAAGGTACAGTGTAAGCACGTCCGCGTGCACTTTACATGCCTCAATTAGAGCTAAACCGCGCGTGCACACTGATGCAATTTACAGCAGCCACAGGTGCGTCGATGCTACATTTAAAATAGCATTAGATATATATATATATATTTTTAAAGTACACAAACTGGGAAAGAAAAAAAAAACTAAAACAAAACAATGTATGTCGAATGTGATACGGTGATGAATATGTAGTGTACCTTACTCGGACAAGTCATGTCACATCCCCGGCTGAGCACAGCGCACAGTAGTCGTGGTCGTGTCTCCAGGTTGTGGCGGTGCTGGTGGTGTGGCTCTGTGTGTCTGAGCGCGCCGTTTAACTGTCACACACCACAGCCACACTATCAACTCCTCCTCCGGCTGCGCGCCCTGTGGCTAAACCAAACACCTCCACCGGCAGCAGGAGCTCCGGGTGAGCGGGGTCAAACGTGATTCAAGAGAGGGGGGGAAAGTTAGAAATGTAAATGTATTGTGACTTTGACTCCCACTTTTTTTTTGTTAGGTTGCGTTTGTTAAAAAACAAAACAAACATAAAAAACATTTTAAGCGTATTATGCAACTGTTATTATTTTATTTTACTACTCCGTGAATTTCTCTAGGCACCACATCCGGTAAGGAAACTCACTAATTTCACTCTCCAGCTGTTTGAAGTCTGTCAGGGGCTCTTATTTTGGTTTATTTTGCCTCTCTGCTCGCTCGTGTGCGTGAATGCGAGATGTGTTGGGTACATTTTCACCTGAGAGAAAAACGGCAGGTGACAGCAGACGTGAAAAGGTTGAACGCCACTCGGCAGTCGGCTGGTTTCCACAATTGATGAATAAATAACAGGACAATAGCAGTGTTGCGTCTGTAGCAGAGATCACAGTCGCTGTATCATATAACAAAGGCGTCCACAAACTTCACTCACTCAATTTGATTTCATTTTTTTAGGGGTTATTTAAATACATGTATATTCTCTAATGGAGTTTGGTATGTAGTTTTCTGAAAGTGAGATACTATAATATGAAAAACAAACAAAGATCAATGCATGTATTATACATAAGACTGAAAATAAACTTGTCTAACCTTTCTGCATGACCTCTGAAGATCCTCTGGCCTTATTCTGGGATCCCCTGTCAGTATTATGGCAAAACATCACATATGGAAGAAATATCAACATGTAAAAAAAAATGTAAAGATACATCTTACTAGCAGTCCACCTAATCTGACAACTTCTGGAGCCTTTTTAATTTAAGAAATGTGATGTAAAAAATTTGAAATGTTGATATATTTTCTGTTTGTATCCTGTCTTGTGAAAGGTTTTCAGCCACACATTTTACATTCTCCATCATTGACTGACTGCCTCAGCTGTGGACCAGAGCATGAAGCCAGCTGACAGCAGTAACCAACTCTATCATCTCCACTAGAGGGAGGGCTATCTCACAACAAGGCCACTAAGGAGCTGCAGCAGAGGTACCTTTTATTTATTTATTTTCCCAGGGTGATAGTGTAATTCATAAACTGAATGAATGACAGTCAGGACAGTGCCAACAACCAGGCGCACAATGGAGACTCGACTGCATTTACTTCTGAGCACAAAACCTATCCATTACAAACGTGTAATTATTGTCCTTAATAGATTAATTCATGCTGAAAGATAGAAATGGGTTCCAGGCTATTGATGTAATCATTTCACTGAGGAAATTAAGTGACATTAAAAGAATGATATTGTCACCGTCAAAGTATCATTGATTCTTTCGAATGCAATTAACTGTATTTGAAAATGGGACCTGCACATTGAGCTGCACAAGGAGCACTGAGGATCACTTCATTTGTGAGAGATATAAAGACCAAATTATCCCATCAAAGAGAAAATCTATAAATGTAATGGCACAGCGCTTCAGCACTAAGGAATGACAACAGCGGTCCTGTTCAGTTCCCTCTGTTAGGTGTATTAACTACCAGTGAGCGGCTCTCAACAACCCACAGAAAGATTATCCAGACTGTGAAGGAGAATATCACTCAATTTATGAATTCACATGTGATTTTTTATCGGCGAACATAAACAATTCTCTCTTAAAAGTAGGAGCCATAAGATGTATGGCTATAATATGTAATGTCATTGAGATATTGTCACACACTAAAAAAGGAAATGGGTTCAGATTGTACCCAGCGTGGACCAACACAATACTGGGTTAACTTTACCCAGGACCTACAGGATGTTTTGACCCAGTGTCTGTGTTATTTTTATTGGTGTTACTGTTGGGTGACTGGATCAGGACAACCATTCTGTTTTTCTGGTTTTCTACACTTTAGTACTGGGTGATCCCAACCCAATATTGCTTCAGTGCTTTTAAATAGAAGAATGCCATGGAGTTTTGTCTAAACTACAGTTGAAACAATTTGTCCATGAATCTGTTATTGGATCAACTGAAAATCAGTAGGCAGCTGTTATAATAATTGTTAAATCACCAATCAAGTTTTTATACAAACATTTCAAGCATCCTGTAGCTTCGAAAAATATGAGGATCGGCCTTTCCTCGCCTTATAGAATTTTAAACTTCTATACGTTTTAGGCTGTTGGTCGTGCAAAACAAGCAATCTGAAAACGCCTCTTTGGGCTTCAGGAATCGTAAAAGATATTTTTGACTACTTTGTGACATTTTATTGACCATTTTTTTTATTGTGCCAGTTAACCAAAATGCGGCAGAATAATTGATAATAAATGTCATTGTTAGCTGCAGCCGGACTTCAAATCTGAATCAATTTCGGTTCACCTAAAAGAAGAGTACTTGTCTCTGCCAGTGAAATATTATCCACAAAAACATATTCATATATTTGAGTATTCAAATCAACTGATTGTCCCCATAAAATGTAATTTCATTCTTTTCTTATGGTTTTCTGAATGTCACCATCAAATAAATTATGATAATGGCCAACATCACTGTGGCCTTTAAAAGCAAATTTCTCTCATAGTTTCTACTGTCCTCTGTTGTACATTGATGGCTTGACTGAAATGGGTGCATGACAAGTTAAGCTCTCTCAACACACACTGGTTCACATTTTTCTTTGTTGTTTGTTGCTTTAGAGTCAGTGTTACCTTTAATGTAGTTGTATACATGTACTCTACATTTTTGTTTTTGGCGTGTTGTTGACTTTCCATAGTTCTGCGGTGAGTTTTGATGGGTTCCAACAAAAGCATGCTCGTACAACAGTTACTGGTCCACACAACTCCCTAACTCAATTGCACTGTTGGTAATCCAGTGAAAAGAAATTCAGTGAAGAGGAAGAGGCAGGCAGAGAGAGAAAAACATGAAACATAGCAGACACATCTACTGATATGATGTCCAAGCGTCAGATGAATCAGGCATCAATCTCCAGTCCTGGTCAAAAATGCAGCATAATTCAAACCCAAACATTTTTCTTTGCGTGATTCAAACCAAATCAGAGGGTCCAAAGCCTCGCTCCCTCCACCTGCTGTCAACCACCAACCCACCCACCCTTGCCTAAATTTCATTTAGGAGACATCTTTCTCCCTTTCCCCCTCTCTCTCTCATGCTCTCTACATCGCTGTCTCTTCTCTCTCTTTGAATTCAGTGCGCCGTAGCCCTTAGATTTACTTGCTTAACAAATATGGACAGGGGACCTAAGTGGTTTTTGAAATCTTCGAATGGACTTTGGAGTGCCTGTGCTGTGCTGGGTGACAACAGTGTCTCTGTCTCTCTTTCTCTCTCTCTCTTTCCCTCTAACCCATATGCGTGTGCTTGTCTGGTTGTCTGTCTGTTTATGTTTATGTCTGTGTGTGTGTGTGTGTGTGTGTGTGTCTGTGTGTGTGTATGTGTGTGTGTGTGTGTGTGTGTGTGTGTGCGCGCGCGCGCACGTCTACGGCTTCCCCACGCTCTCCCAGACTCCCTGGCTGGGAGATGGCAGCGCTTGCTGGAGCGGCAGTCTGGAAATGAGATAAGGATGTCTGATTCATAGGATCTGACAGGAAATCTATACTCTGCAATGTTTATAATCCAGCCATTACTACACAGCCAAATGAAAGAACAATAATCCAATCATTTACTCCATATTTACCTGAGGCAGATTCTCGGCTTTAAAGGCAAAGTGCATTGCGCGGTGACGGAGGCTGTAAAACTATGGCTGATATGGGTGAGGCTGAGGAGGTTGTTGGGGGCAGCTTTTCTGGCTCAGAGTGAGGGGCGAGGATGGACTGTCCTCTGGGGAGACGTGCGTCTGCAGGAGAGGGGCTGGTTCACCTGTGTGTGTTCGGCAGGGTTAAGGGTCACTCATTACTCATCATTAAGACCCCATTGATTTATGAGTAACTTACAAAAAAAAAAAGAGTAACTCGACTTTATGAAATATGGGGTTAAAGGTTACAGAGATGAGCTCTAAAATTTGGCAATAGGGCTTCTACTATTACAAAGCTTATGCAGTTTAAAGGAGAGGTGTAATTTGGCTCCCTCACGCTGATCCTGTGTCATCTATAACAGAGAAGGCCATAGAGGTAACGTCTGTCCATAAGCATGGAGGAATTCAGCAGTGTGGGTTTACTTATCATAGAGTCTTTCATGGACAGTATGCACCGCTCTTCATTGTGTACGAGGGGGGAGGTTTATCTTATTTGGAAAAGTGAAGGGGGCCTGCCCTTATCTGTCAATAAACAGTAATTAGATTTTGTGGCTGATAGCGTCGATTGGTTTCTAATCTAGCTGTCGCCCTAGACGTGTGTAATTAAAATCCTGATTGATAAAGGGGCAGAAGACCGCCCACACCACCACTTTACCAGACCCTACCCCCGACCCCTTCAAAACACAAACAAGAGAGAGATATGAAAGAAGGCCTGGGGAGAAAACTGCACTACCTATTGATCAGCTCTATCTGCCTTCCTATCAATGCCCTTTTCCCACAATGTAGGGGCTAGTACAAAGGTTTCCCACGTAAAACTTCATAGCTAATCTTCATCCGGCAGATTTTATCCTCCCTGATAAATAAAACCAAAACAACACAATATTTTACCTAGGAAAACTAAAATCTAGCTACTTGCACTCAGAATATTTAAAAATATTTGCATTTGTATACATGTGTGTTTGTGAAATTCCCTGTCTAAAATAAGAAATCAAAACATGCTCACCACTAATGAGGGAACGCTTACTGTGATTGTAATGCAATCAAGGAAAAACACCCCTCAGGCCATACAGAGATGAAAGAGCAACAATGCATTTTATCTATTTAACTAATGGGCCTGTGAACACAAGAATAAGGTCTAGACAAACACACATACATACACAGAGGCATGCACACACACACACACACACAGGTGAATGTCAAATGTGCGTCACGCATTAGACAAATAAGGTAGTACCTTCAAGTCAGAGGACTCCCACAGAGAGTAGCCAGGCTGAAAGATGTTCAAAAACACTGCCTCCAGACCTCACTGTCATCAGGGTCCATGCAGACAGACGAGCCAGGAAGAAAGGCTACGTGCTGCTGGAGACAAAGGTACAATAAAGAAAGTGAAATAGTGAGAGAGGAGAGTGGGACAGAGAGAACGCACCAGGCAAAGAGGTCTCCAGCTAAGTGAGCTCCACTCCAACCTGTAAATATCTGTCTTATAGAGTCAAATCTTGCCTGGTTGTCTGTAGAATTTTTTAAGCTCTGTAAACTGGGATAGAGTGCAGACTGCAGGCCTGTGACCTTTCCTGACACTGGTCACCTGCTGTCACGTATGAGGGCTGACCCACAGCAGTGAATGATGGTTACACGCTCGTCATCTCCCCCCTCCCTGTGACACATATGCACTGGAAAATGCACACACACATTCTCTACACATTCTGGAGTGGATAAACCACCGCTCACTCAACAGCACACCAATGCTCCTAATACATCAAGAACATAATAAATCACAAATTAGAAGTGTGTGAGTGTGTGTATTTCGAGGGGGTTGGACTTTCTAGAAAGCACTGGTCCGGTGCTTAATTCGATTCTTAATGGAAGGCAAAATTTCCAAAGGAAAACTTTCATTGGGCACAAAATGACTTTCCTTAGTTTTCACTTTCTAACACTGTGAAAGAAATTGAGATTGATAAATGCTGGCAGTGCATTGCCAGCCCATGCATGGTGTACCTCTTTTAACTGATTTCTGTAATTTCCTCACTAAACAGTGATTAATAAATGGTTACCTAAACAAATGGGACACTAAAAATTGCTAAGAAAGCTTTTTAACTTTCAACCAAAAATCTAGTGCCCTGCTTGTCTTATAAAAATCCTATTTTAGAGAATAATGATTCACGTTTTGAAGAGTTCTGGTAGTATTATGCCTTATCATTAGTGCATAAGATTAGTAAAACCACCAAATGACACATACATAATGAAAATGACAACATTAGTTGCTTCATATGCACTGCAGCACGTATATATGCTCTGTAATTATTGTTAAAATCTAATTAAATGTATTGTGAGTTGTATAACTGTTTTATTAAGTTAAACTTACACAATGCAGCAAAAGAAAGTATTTCAAAATAAAAGTCTTTAAATAAAGATTTCTACCCTTGAAAAACTTAGTAAGAAACCTCCTGGATATAAAAAACCTTGTCTTGTGTGAGTAAATGTGATTGGAGATCAGATTCTCCTTTAGATTCTTCTTAAGAATGTCTTCCCTCTTGATAATAAGGCCATCTCCCCCTGTGGTGCCACAATAGTGGAGTGACCTTGTTACCAGGGTGCCATGTGTCACAGTGGGGGGACCCAGAGGGAGAGGATGGGGTGAACAGATCATCTCCCTGCATGCTTGGTACCCGTGCCCTACCCTTCCTGCTCCCACCACAGGCCCAGCACCAGAGAGACCGGTGCAGGGAGAGGAGCAGCTCCAGGCTCTGGAGAACATGACTCCAATTAAGCTGTGGAGGCCTTGGCTCACGCTCCACTGCCTCAGCCCAGTTGTCCTACGCAGGAAGACACACAGTCAACTCAGGGAAATGAACTTTGTCAGCATAGTCACGATAGTCACTGAGAGAGTTGGATTGTGCTTTGCAAACAATTTGTACCAGATAAGGACTCACAGGGATCCACCAAGAACCCACAGATAGAAACTGAGCATAAAATCATGATTGTAGCAATGTTGTTAAACAATATACAAATTAAAGCAAAAATCTCAGCAGCAACAATGATAGCTTGTTTCCTGTTTGGAGAGCCCTGGAGAAAAAAATGCGGAGAGTTAAGCACACAGTAATAGATGAGAGCGATTGAGAGGCTTCGTTTTCCCCTGTGATTAAAAATGTATGTTGCCACACGCAGCCTTTGGTGAGGAACTCTCCTGGAAAAGGAGCTGGTTAATATTCAGGCCCATGTCTGGCTAATGTCTTAAAGTGATAAATAGGAGGGGGTTGCTGCCGTTTGATTGTCTTCACAGGCAGTCTGGGAGCAGCAGCACAGGGGGATTTAAGGTGGAGGAATCCTCTCAAAGCTCCTCATTCATTCACTCTCAGACGCCCCATCATTAATTGGGCCTGTCGACATGACTCCTCTGTACCCAGGGCCACTGGCAGCTACCACGGTGGATGAGCTTTTTAAGACAGTTCAAAAGAGTCCTTGCCTCATGAAAGGCATTCAAATTACATGAAATTGCATTCATGTCAAGCCTTGCAGGCATATTCATACAGTACACTGGCATAATGTCTTGTTTCGTGCCTTGCATATCTGTGTAACTATATAATCCTCCTCTTGGGAGCAAATCACGCTTTAAAGAGTATGCTTAACAAACTATTAATTTTTCATTTTTTTAAATGACTGTATGTACATTTATACATACAGTAAATTCAGTGCTGTATGGAAAAAAACAATTCACATCACTGTAATGTAATATTTTCTCATTTAAAGTGGCATATTATACCCAGGGGTACCTGAAATTATGGAAGATAATATTTCCATGACAAACCAGTTTTGTTTAATGCAAAACAGGATGTAACATTCCCAAAGAAAACACACAAATCTAAAGGGAGTGAGCAGTATTCACACTGAAAATAAAAAATGAACGTACGTGCAGTGGAAGAAGCAGTTTGGTAGAAACCAGATGAATCTGATCATGTATATAATCTTTCACACAGACGTTGTAACTGAATGCACAATAAAACCTCTACGGTAAATAGGGAGCTGAACTACAATATGTGTAGCAGTTATCCCTTTGGCACAGTTTCCACTTTGACAGTTATCTCCCCACTCTGTGTAAGTGTAGCTATGCAGGACAAGGTGAGTCCAGCCTTCAAAACTTTGTGATTTCTACTGATGTGGAGTTGGAAGGTGATCGCAGAAGGTGGCCAGATTTGGTTCATGATGTCAACCATGTGATACTTTAGTATTTATAACCATTAGAGGCTGTATATATGTCATGAAGTACAGCAGGCTCTTTTTCAGGGTGGCCACTGGCCTACTTCACTTCCATCCTTGTCTGACTGTTTCTTCACGCCAGGACCGATAACCCCTACTACGGTAGGGTTTAACTCTTTAAAGGGGTTCCTAGCTTCTGTAGGTGATCTTCATTAGTTTTTATTTAAAAATGTTTAAAGGATTTAAAGGCAGTGCACAGTTTGGCCCTAGAATTACTGTTGCCTGGGTTTATTTACTGAAGGAAAGCACTGATTCTCAAGCCACTTCAGCTCACTAGACCTGACCTTGTACAATAAAGCCGTCAAATGCTCAGCAGAGAACACAGCTCTGGGCTGGGATTGACTCCCTGTTTGTTTCCAAAGAGGCCTCACACACAGCTTTCAGTTAGGGCCACCAGCGATTCCTGCTGTCTCGCCATCAATCAGACGAGCTCTTGCGCTGTCATTCTATGCATTTGTTCACACGACTGAAACTATTCGCAGTCTCACTTTTTTCGCGCTCACTTTCGCTCATCACTCTTTTACACATTTCACTATCTTTTGCATTCACACCCGCTCAGTATCCTTCCATTACTGTTTCCCCTCCTCCTCTCCCTGTCGTGGAAGTGGTTTCTGTTATGGCAGTGGGAAGGCTACCCGCAGCGGGAGAGATCCTAATTAACAGACTATTCATTTGTGTGGAGCGGAGGGCTCCCGCTTTCTGAGCACTTGTTTTATGGTGGCGCTAGGGAGCCCTGTCCAGGGATTTGGAGGGGGATAATTGCCTTTGCCGCAGGCTGCAGTAATCTGGTCGGCTAATTCATTATTTTAATAAGTTAGCTTCTCCTCGGGGGTGTGCTAGCTGCGCTGCGCCTCAAACCTTGGTGGTGCACCTCGTTATTGTGGCGCTCTTTTACACCGCCGCCCGCACGGGGTTAATAACTGTTATTAGCCTCTCTCCTCAGCCTGCAATTTCTCGTTTAACTGGGGCGATTCAAACGAAACCTTTGCGAGCGTCTAATAATCAACCTCTCTGGAACCAGGGGTAATCCCTATGAAGGGGTCCATATAGTGGAGAGGGGTAATGGATGCAATCGCCTGAGTGCCTTTGCCTCCGCTCCTTTCATTATGGGTCCTGATGTTGTTTTTGTTGTTGATGCTGCTGTTGTTTTTACTCAATTCCTCCAAAATCATCTGAGGGAAGACATATTTGAATTGAGCAAGGGGATTGCATCAGAGTTATACATACAAATAAGATGATCATTAGGTTTGCGTAACTAATAGCTTCATTTAGGCCATAATCTTCCATCTCTCTAATGGGCTATGCAGTCAGTGGGATGTGTGCATGTGTCTGTGTAGAGACAGGTTTAATGACTCCAGTGCAGTTAGACATTTTGTGCATTGGCTGATTAAAAACCATGTCGTTTCAACAGGAAGGGAATAAAGAGAGGGCCTCATGAATAGAAGTATTTGAAAAATCCAATATTGGAGATGGTGATGGCTAGATGTTTGAAGGAACCTGCAGTTAAAATCCAATTATGAATACAGCACAAAGTGGTTAAATGGTTTTGAATGCACCTATTGGTTACATTATTTCACCACGTGAAGAAAAGAGATGTCCTAATTCACTTTAGTAGAAAATACAATGTAGACAAGGAAATCCTATTATGTGTCCCCAGATATCCCTGCTTTGCATCTGCCAATGACAAAGTCCATCACTGTGACTAAAGAAGAAAAAACAGACTGCTCTTAACAGTGAAGTTACAGACAAAGAAACTCAAAATGTTCTGCCTGGTGCTGCCTTTAAAAACTGCATTTTTCTTAATTCAGACATGTTTAACAGGGCAAATTACTAAACGCACAACTAACTGTATCTTAAAAACAATCCATCTTGAGTGTATCCTCTGTACACTCAGGAGAGTGCAGGCCTCAGTCCACATGCTCTGTGTGGCTTATGTTCCATCCTGTAGACTGGCTTGTTTAGCTGTCATCATGCTGTGACCTGCCAGCCACTGTGAAATGAGCTCCTGGATATTAAAGAGGCTATCTCTTCATCTATACTTAACCATAATGGAGTGACACATCACATGGCCCTGGGCCCTGTAAAGGAGAGGGGCAATAACATCTAGGGTGGAAAATGTTGAAATGAGCAAGGCCATATTCTGTGGTCAGTCATATGACTGAAAGAACAACATTTGCACTAATATGCTTTCTCATCAACCCAACAGCAAGCTATTAAAGCACCTGAAGTATTGCACAATGTTTATCCAAGAATGTGACAGTCTGCAAATGGCTTTGCGCGATCATTTAGCACTTTTATCTGCATCTAAAAGTTAAACCTTCTCTCAGCCACGGCCCCTTCTGCACACACTAGTGGTTTTGCTCCATAAAGTACGCACATGATAGTAAATGACCTGGTTCACTATTAACTATTATCCACTTAATGTCCTTCCTGGCTTGCCACATGTGGAGCTTTGGCTGAGCGCTGGCCTCTGGGGCTGCCTGAGGCTCGTTCAGGGCCATGGCTTTTCAAAACCCACACTGCCATCTGCTAGACCAGCGGCCCTGCTCCCCTTCCCCGGCTGATGTGGCTGCAGCTGGGACAGCAGTGGCCTGTGACTGTCCCACACCCAGGTGTTTACCACAGCTTCATGCATATGGATTCAGAGATTGCTATAGATCTGTGATAACATATGTGGAAGCTGACACACGACTAATAAACACTCTGCTATGTGGACAGTAATGCTAAATGCTGTTTGTGCACAGGGAGGAGTTTACTTATTGATTTTTGTCCCCTCTTATGGATATATCTCATTTGACACTCTTCTGTGTGAGGCAGTATTGATCAATGATCAGCTGATGTTTTTTCAAGTGCTGCTGGAGTGGCATATTCAGCCCAGCAGTCTTGCCCACCTTAAAGCCGCTCAGCTCAGCATGACTGGCTTCTAATGAGTGGTCCCTCCTCTCATCACACAATCCTGAGTCCCACCCTCCCGCATTCATCAATTCTCATTAGGGAAAATCATCATGTGGAATACCAACTTTTGGCCAATATTCATCACTGTCAGCCTTCATCCACGGCAGCACAATGACAGACGCAGGATCTGGGAGTGCCTAAGTAGCACTGACTTCGCTCTTTTATTCCCTAATCTCAGCCTCTGTGCTTGTGGAACCCAAGCAACTCTCTGCAGTGCACACTCCCTGACAGCAATTACTTTATGCAAAAAGAGTGGAGGAGTTCAGTGAGTGGCGTGAGTGAGAATAAGCCTCCTCTGAACTGGCTGTTGGCAGGCTGCAGCATTCCAATAGGACCAGCTCACTTCCCATGGGCACTAAAGGGCAGCGAGGAGGGAGGGGAGATGGCAGAGGACAGCTTTGTAGCACTGTGGCAGTGATCTTATTGCCCATCTAGTCATCACTCATACATCACGGCTGTAAAAATGATTACATAATTACATAAATTCATTGTCATTGTGCTAATACTGAATAGTGATCCCCCAAAGAACAATTAAACCTTTGCTTTATTTAACACTGTGAACATATTGCAAATATTTTATACTTAAAGTTCCAGGGGTCTCTATAGGGCAGAAATTGAACAAAATATATATAACTATGTTTTCATTAGTGTATAATCACCTAAAAATAAAAATGTATTTATATTTTTAGATTTATATCTACAGACCCTGCAGGTCTGCTTCCATGCAATGTTTCTACAGTAGCCTAAATGGACAAACTAAACACTGGCTCTAGACAGGGTGTTTCACATTTTGCATGCTTCCTGGCCACTATAGTTTCTCCTTGCTTGGAATGGTGTTGCAATGTGTAACTACACTGCCTTCTCTGTCAACGAGAAGATTGATACCGCTGTCAAGTCTGTCTGAGGTAAATATGAAGCTACCACCAGCAACCAGCCAACCAAAGGGGAAACAGCTGTGTCCAAAAAACTAACTAAATCTGTAAATCTCTAAGAACGACACATGGTGATTTTAGGGGGTTTACCTTTCTTGACTATAATATGTGAGGTTGCCAGGCAATACCACATCCTGCTGTACAACTACAACTTTATTTTTACAGTTCAGTTTTTGGACAGAAACAATAACAAGACAAAACGGCTGCTGGGTCTAGCTACTTATTTACTATACAAATATGAGCGTGGTACACATCTTCATCTGTAACTCTGGGCAAGAAAGCAAATAAGTGTATTTTACAAAATGGTGAACTATTCCTTTAAAACAACGCCGTATCTTTCTCCCATCGACTGGGTGCATCTACCCTTTAGGAGCTTATCTACGTCACAGACAGTTTGCCTTCGCCAGCAATGTGTTCCCCCTCCTGTAAAAATTAGCTTGTGCGTGTCATTCTCATAACAGCAGCAGGATCAATACCTTCATTCCCATTTTAGCTGCTCTGCCCCTTTGCCCACCCACGCCCAAGAATAGGACAGCTTGCAAAACCCAGCCGCCATGTCAGCTAATCACAGCCCTATTGCTTCAGTCATTCGTGCCCCATCGTTGGCCCACACCGGCTGCCTGCCCAGCACAGCAGGAGATTTTACCCAGAGGTCAGTGGGCTGGCCAGCCTGTCTCAGTCCAAACTTCCCTCCTGCCAGGTGGATCAGAGGGAGGCAAGCGGTTTGCTTCAGCGCTGAGAAAATGAGATCACACCGCCACTATAGGGGGGCTGCCTTTGGAAGACCTTCATTCCAGGCTACAAGATAATAGTGAAAAACCATTTGCATCAACAAAGGAGATATTATAATAAATCAGACACGGTGATACATTTTCTTAATGCCTGGCACTAACAGGTGTTAACTGACTGTCAGTAATTAGCATTTGCAGAGCTAAAGAAGGTTTCTGTGTTTTGTTATGAACGTGTATGTTAGTAAACAATCTAATCTGCTCAAGGGATACAGCTTCTTTGAATTCAGGCACATAAACACAAACTAAATAAATAATAATTATAATAATAAATAAATCTAATTAAATTAGATACATTTTGTTTGTTTTCGCTTTGGCTAATATTCTCTAAACTGTGCAAAAAGTGCAAATGTCACAACCATTTCATTAGACATCACAACTCTGTCTCACCCAAAACATCTTATTCATGCTTTAAGACCTAGTTATTATGTCACAATGCCAATGCCGCCAAAATAAAAAAACTTATTGTGTCATTGTGTGAGCTGTACTGTTGAAATGTTTTTTCACCATGGCAGTCAACCCTGGAAATGTTTACAAGTCTGGTGTCTAGTGTTTTGTTCTGCTTTTTTGTTAACACTGACTGCTTACTGTACTGTACAAGAATGTCAGTAGGTGAACGTTTGTCTGGGAAAATTCACCTTTGGTCTTCCATGTAAAGTCATTTTTTAACAGAAAATTTGCCACAAAATGACATTCATGCCAGAGATTGCCTGAAATAATTTTTTAAAAATTCACATACATAGATAGAACGTGTGTGCTGCTCTGCATCTCATCTCTAATTTGCTAAATCTTGTATGAATACACACCCACACACACCAGTGGATGTAGATTGCATTGGGGAAGAGCTTGGAGGGCAACATATGATGGCCTCAGGCAGTGTCTCAGTGGTTGAGGCATGAGTCACTTCCCTCGGGGCTGCCACTGAAAACATAAACAAACAGCAGTCCTCCTCTGCAGGGATGCATTCAAAAAAACACCCATCCATCCATCCATCCATCCATCCATCCATCTATCCATCCATCCATTTCTTTCCGCTTATACAGGGTCGGGTTGTGGTGGCAGCAGGTTTAGCAGGGCACTCCAGACATCCTTCTCCCCAGTAGCGCATTCCAGTTCCTCCTGGGGGATCCTGAGGTGTTCCTAGGCTAGATAGGCTATATAGACCCTCCAGCGGGTTCTGGGTCTGCCCCGAGGTCTGCTTCCAGTTGACGTGCCCAGAACACCTGCGAGCTCCCTCTGGATGTCCGAGTTCCTTACCCTATCTTTAAGGCTGAGCCCAGCCACCCAGTGGAGGACGCTCATTTCGCCCACTTGTATCCATGATCTCATTCTTTTAGTCACTACCCAAAGCTCGTGACTATAGGTGAGGGTTGGAACATAGATGGACTGGAAAATCTTTCCCACAACGGTCCAGTACAACATCTGCAGTACTGCAGATGCCGCACCATTTTTCCATCAACCGTGAACAAGACCCTGAGATGCTTGAACTCCTTCACTTGGGGCAGCAACTGGCTCCCAACCCGGAGGAAGCATTCCACTGTTCTCCAGCAGAGAACCATGGCTTCAGACTTGGAGGTGCTGACTCTCATCTCAGCTGCTTCAGACTTGGCTGCAAATCACTCCAGTGTGTGCTAACTCACAGTCCGATGCCGCCAAAAGAACCACATCATTCAGTCATGCAGTCTTGGTGGAGAACAACACCCACTGAGAATGTATTTGACTTTGTGCCAAGAATACAGACACAGCTCTCACTCTGGTAAAGAGCTGGTCTGTTGTTCCATGGCCAGGATGGAATCCGGATTGCTCCTCCTGAATCTGGGGTTCAATAATTGGTTGGAGCCTCCTTTCCAGCACCCTAGAATAAATTTCTGTGTGATATCCCGATAATTTGAACAGACCCTCGGGTCCACTTTATTGGAAATGGGGACCACCACCTCGGTCTGCCACTCCACAGGTACTGTACCCGTCCTCCACATGTAACTGAAAAGGTGTGTCAGCCTTGACAGCCCAACAATTTCCAAAGCCTTCAGCATCTCAGGGTGAATCTCATCCACACCTGGCGCCTTGCCACCAAAGAGCTTTCTAACTACCAAGGCCTTCTCTCGTCCATACCTCTTCAGGCTCTGCCTCCTCCATCGAGGACTTACTGATTGAGTTCAGGAGTTCCTCAAAGTGCTCTTTCCACCGTCCAACAATATCCCCGGTCCAGGTCAGCAGTTCTCCACCCGACTGAACACAGCCTGGGTCAAGCCATGCTTCCGCTTCCTGAGTCATTGAACAGTTTACCAGAACTTCCTTGACAATAATAAAACAGGTATTAATGTTGATTTAGTTTATTTACAGGATCACTGTGGTTATCAAGCTGTTCAGTGGGCATTGCAGAAGGTAAGTACATAATATTGGTAGTAAAGTTAAATGGGCGGAATTATGTGGGAACAACAAACAAACATGAGCAGGCAATGTAAATCATGTAAACATGTCAGTCAGAACAAACTAGCAGAAGAAGAAGCTTACCTTGCTATCAGGTTCAGAAAGGTGATAGGAAACAGAATTAAATATCAGTCTCATGTCTGTAATGTGAAGCGACAGCCAGCGCCCGCTTACTGTAGCTTAGCCAAGAGTCACGTCGTAAGAATGATGTTGCCAGGCCACCACTGTGGCCAGTGTGTGTCTGTTCCCAGACAAGAAATAATCCACCTCAGAAATCTGCAACTTGTTTAACACTAATTTTTGTACGAATTAAACAAAAATTTGCTAAAATGTATTAATTTGTAAAATTTAGAGTAGCTGGTAGAGCTTTTTTTTTTTTTACCTTTGTACAGAGCCATGCTAGCTGTTTCCCCGTTTCCAGCCTTTGTGTAAAAATAAGATAATCTACTAGGTGGAGCTTCAAATAAACATATTGCATATACAGAAGAGTGCACTGTGCATATATATATATTAGTGCTGTCAAAATTAACGTGTAAAAAAAAAATTAACGAAATTAACGCGGTTTTGTTTACTTCCGGTGGCGTGGTAATAACCTTTTTGAGCGCTGAATTGTACGTCGACATCGCCGCCATTTTGGAAGTGGCAAAGTAGAGCTTTGTTTCCCAGATATATTAGTGTGTGTGTGAATGGAAGAGGCATTAACTTAAAGCCCTCACGGAGACTGCGCCCTGGGCGGTCGCCCACATTGCCCATAGCTAAAACCGGCCCTGCTTGTTTTAGTTTATGGTCAGATCTGCCACATCCAATATGGCGTAACGTATTGCAGCAACGGACCAACCTGCTCAATGAGGCGTCTATGTATATGTCTATGATCTATCCTAACTAAAGGAGAGTCTATGGCGGAAAGATGGATAAGGACGGACTTTTAGGGGGAACATTTCATTTTAAAAAGTTGCCCGACGGCTCGTTGGACAAAAACAAGGCAATTTGCACAGTTTGCAAAGCCGAATTTAAATTCCACAGAAGTAACACGACTTTAACATATCACCTCAAAGCAAAACACCCAGTCTACACTACAGGAGTGTGGCACTCCTCAGTATATTTCCTCATTCTGGCTTTTTTCTGTTTGCACTGTGCATATGTGCACCTTAAGCCAATAACATGAATGAATTTCATATACTTTATCTGAGTTTATTCTACATTAATTTGATCATTTTACATAAATAAATATTCATTATAAGCTTCAGTCTCAGAAAAATGCATTTAATTTATTGATACATTTATTGATAGATTAATCGCGATTAATCGCGATTAATTACAGAAATTTTTGCGATTAATTAGTTAATTTTTTTTAATCGATTGACAGCCCTAATATATATATATATATACAATGTTTTTTTCATACAAACCAGTGTTCGGACACATACGGTAGACACACATATACGCCCTTACACCTGACCCAAGTCCTTCATCTCTCAGTAATATGGAGCTCCTGAACTTTTTCTGGGTGTGATAGATGGATGGCAGAATATCCCTGAGGGACCGGTGATTAAACAGGAAGTAGAAAGAGTCACTGAACAGAGCAGGAGCTGGCTGACCCCTCCTTCTCAGCAGCTTACTGATCTGCTGCTACAGAGACTATAAGATAGGAGGGAAAGCATGAAAGGGAGCCATGGATTATCAATAAAGTCAATATGGCATTGTGTTACATGCGCCCTCTGACCTAAGCAGGGGTTACTAGCTCTGATATCAGTATTGGGATGGTACTATTGGAGAAAAGAGTTATAATTTATCCATATTTGATTGATATGACTGAGAAATATTAACTCATTTATAACTGAACCATATCACATAATGATAATCTGACACTGTAATTTCTTGTTTTCACACAATTTAATTCATAAATTGTGAAATAGATAAATAAATATAGATTTTTTTTGGTGTTGTTATTCAGTACGTGATGTCTCATTTATATGAAATTCTCACATTAGTATGCAAATTATTCAAAAATGATCTCACAGTCACTTTATCAAAGCATTATCTCTTCATACCTAATTAGTATTCTAGTCACAGTCAATGAAAAGCTTGTTTCAACATATACCATATCACCACTGCTTCTATACAGTAATGCCACTGAGCTGCAATCTGTGTTATACCTGCTACTTTAATTCATCTCCAGCATTCCCATGTTTAATTTTTAGCCTTGGCTGCCCACAGGGACTTTAACCCTTTCTGCAGTCTCATTTTAATCGGATGCTTTTTTGTTAAATGTTTAACTTAAATTGGGAGCCTCATAAATATTCCAAATCACTCGTCCTGTGTTTGATGAGGAAATGAGCCTCGTACCCGCCGCGATTCCCCAGGCAGGCAGGCAGGGAGGGAGAAAAAAAGCCCCTACAACTTAACTCTTGGAACTAGACCCGTGTGCTGCTCTGACAGCCTACATTAGCAAGCAGCAAATTGTTTTAACAATGTGAGGGCCGCCTTTGTGTCGAGATAATGATGATATCTCTTTTCTGTGTCGCTACATGCTACTGAGGTAATCATAAAGGTCTACTGTCATCACTGCCTGAGAGTAGCTAAAGGGACAACAGCTTGTGCTGAATATGAATCTCACTGCTCTGTCATAGACTTTGCATGCAGAAAGGCAAGTTTTGATATCTGTTGAATTATATTTATAGAATTTTCTAAGACTAACACTTGTAACAGTAGTGCACAGACATAGTTAATATCGTAGCTCCCTGGCAAAGGTCAAGCAGGTCTGACCTTCGAGTTAGTCAGATAGGCTGAGGCCTGTTTCAGAGTTTCTCTCTGTTTCTGTCTGTCTTTCCCTCCCATGGCTCTGTGGTCATTAATCTTCCACACAGGTGCTGAGGACTCCTGACCCTCTGCTCCACTTCCTCCATTAGCACCATGACAGCTCCACTGTAAGGTTCATATAACCAACCGTATTTCCATCCCTCTTCTCCCACACCACTTCAGCTGGCCTGGGAACTAAAATCCACAGTGTCCCCTTCACTCCTCTAAAGTTAAATTACACTTGTTTAAATGCAGTTTTATCACCCAGTCGCGGGCATTAAGAGATTCTGATTCAAAAAATAGTATTTTTCCCAGGCTGTTGGTTTTCACTATTGTCTAAGTTTTATAGTTTAACACCAATGTAAATACAAGCAACTGAAATATAGTTTAAGGGGAAAAGAAAAAAACAAAACAAATGCAGACAAACTGCAAACATGATACTGTATATTTAAAGGTATCACAAGGATTTTTAACTGGTTGAAAACTGTTTTAGTTTAATAGTGATACCTCTATATGACTTATATAAATAAACAAGAGCATCAGCAGGAGGATTGGCTTCTTCTATATAGTTATGCACAGCAATGCCTGCCACCGGGGCGTATTTAACTGGATTCCCCACGTATTTAGACAAAACAATGTGGTGGAAACATTATGGCTTTTGTCCACAGGGGTCGCCAGAATCAACACAAAATGAAAGTTGCTTGTAGCTGCTTTAACAAACTATGTTGTATAAAAGACACAGAAAACATACTCGGCTGTGTTTGACCTTCAGAATAAGTTTTTGTTGAATAGATGTTTTTGTCCACAGCAGGTAGATGTCTTCAAAGTATTCAGTTCTTTTACTTGAGCAGTAATGTAAGTGTACACTTTTAAAAAAGTACTCCTTATGCAGCAAAGAGGATCCTGTCAGATTTATATTATTGTATTATATTTTGGGGTTATTATTACAGATGTATGGGAAGCATTTTATTGTTATGGCTGATTATGGTAGAGCTAGATCTATTTCACTTACTGTTTACGATATAGAATGGCATATTAGAGTAGATGGTCATGTTTAGTGTGGAAAACTAACTTCACATTACTTATCAACCATAGCTGTCAAATGTCAAATATAAGTATAAAAAGGCTACTCGCGATAAAAGATAACTGGAAGAAATGCATCACATACTGACACAGAGTACCAGCTGCAGTGTAATGATAATGTGACAAGACCATGACAAGATTTCTCAACTCGAGAACAATATACCAGCTCTCTTCAGAGCCTGTTGTTTTCATCAGCGTGTCTCTGGATACGTCCCAGTCAGTGTTGTGAATCTGTGCCATGTTCTGAGGTCGCGACCCCTCCGCTGTAGCTGCCTCCTGCACAGAGTTTCAGTTTCACAGAGGAAGCCCCCACACAACAGCTGGACTGGCTCACACATACACATGCATAGACATTACACGCAGACGTAACCCTACACTAACACATGCAGTCAGTTGCTTTAACATATGCAACATCTCTGTATCCTCTCACAGGCTGCCATACGCCCAGGCCCAAGGCAAAGGAAAACACAAATGTCAGTCAGGATGAGGAAAGGTTACAGGGAAGCTAAGAGCTCGATACTGTTAATTTGCTCCCTGGGGTCCAAGGAGTCAACCAGCAGAGTGATCTGGCTCTGCTAACTCATGAGATATATCCAAAATACCAACTCCTCCGGCAGCCTGCAGCCATCAATGATAAAAAAATAAAAAAAAATTGAAAAAGAGCATCTTCGTGAAATGGATAGTCAGACTGTGGAAGGATAAGTGAATTACCTGCAACCTTTTCCTTTGTGACAACTCGACAAATTCCTGTGTTTGGTTCATTGTAAAAATATTATAAAAGTATTAAAACTTTTTCTGTCTGGTCCCTTGTGGAAACAAAGAAATTGTTTCCACCTGACTCCCTTGTAAACCATTTGAATTTTAATCTATTAACAATATTGGGAAAAACAAGTACATCCATAGTTGGGTCACTACATCCTTGAACTGACCAAACATAAGAGGAATTTTATGTTTAGAATACAGCTTGTCTCACAATTATAAAGATTCTTAATGTAGTGTACTGTCCCACACACTGTTAACTACATATGCAAAATATTCAGACAAAGTACCACACAAAGGTTTAACGGATATATTGTATCATGCAGTCATATGAATACGTATACAGTCCACTGTTGAGTGTCCTTTTGAGAGTGGAAACGCGGCGTGCGAGGTGTGTGTATATTCCTGGTGGTCCCATCCAGACGGTGTGTCTGACTTTCAACATGTCTCTCCTCCCCATCTCACTGAGGTCACCTCGTTGGTATCGCAAGCGCAGCAGTCACATTGTGCTTCAATGCAGACAGATTGCTTATAATAACCGTTAGAGACCTTTCATTTTTCCCTGTCAGCGATTTGCAGGATAATTTTGGCACCCTTTAAAGATTCAACTCCCCTAATAAGAGGATAAAAATAAACAAGCTAGTTGTTGAGGCACTATATTCGGACAGCATAATCCCATTTACAAGTCTGAACGCACTCTGGCCAATAAAATCAAACCCCAGCAACATTGTTATATGTGGCAATTTTCACCATTTCTAAAACAAGAAATGACTGAGTGCTTGGCTTTTAGACTGCCAGGATTTACTAAATGGATGAAACGTCACTTTCCAAATTTCATTACTAAAGACCTACAGTGAAAAATGCTCAGTCAATTCATGTACCATAACAAATATTAGGTACATTTATTTTTGGTTCAGCTATTGACCACTTTGGCAGCAGATTACATTATAAGTCTATTTTAATTTACGATATAGCTGTTTAAAAACAAGTTTCAGATTCTGCAGAAGTGCAGCATATTGATTCCTGCAGCTTTACTGTCAACCCTGTCCATCCATTGTGTCACAATTGATCTGACAACAGCCTGACAACCACATCGCATACCTATACAGTCTGCCGGGACACTTCATTTGTTTCTGTTCTTTTGATTTTCATTAAAAGTAGAATGACGATGTGGTTTGTGTATGAAAAGTAGATACTCAAAGACATTAAGCAGAGCCAAAAGATTAGGAAAATTAATCAAGTGATGAAAGTTTGAGGAGAGAATGCTCCCAAAAGGTGATGTATGAAAATCGAATACAAAGTATTGTAGGGTGAGATAGAACGAGTCAGGAGAATTAATCAACAGAGGTTGAAGGACAGAGGTTGAAGGAGTAAACTAATGTCGGCTCTGCCTTGAGTGAGATGGACATTTAAAAACATAGCCAGAGATCAATACACACAAGGCTATCTCAGCTGATAAGATCTATCCATTACTGTCTTGAAAGTTGAACATTTAATTCTGCTTTCTGATCAAAACCAAACATATCTACATCCTTTTGCAAAGAAAACGCTGTTGTCAATGGATAAATATTGTGACAACTCTTCTTACGTTTGAATAATACAGTATTATCAACTGAATATATAACCTACTGTATATGTTAATAATTTGTGAGGATAACCTGTAAAACGTTGAGGCAAAAATGGGGTTCATTCGGGGGCACCCACACTGGCAAAAAGTAAAATGGAAATGTGTGACATTGATTCCGGGTCTCTATTTATCCCATTTCCTATACTCTCTTTATGTATCTAATATTTCTAATTTACCACCGTCCAGGAAAAGTGACACAAGAAGCCATAAATTCCCTTCTAATTCCAAATAATTCCGATTACATGGACGAGTAGTTTTCAATCAGAAAGATAATCTGGATGATAGATGGTGGGATAATTGGCTGTCTCTGCCACGTAAATATTGTGTCGTTCTATTAATCTTGCCGAATGAAGTGTCAAGCTGTCACTCATTCGTCAAACTGAATTAGGAAATATAACGAATAAATAAATGCATGCGGGTGGCAGTGACTGTGTGTGTGTGTGTGTGTGTCTTTTTGTGTATGCAAGTGTGTGTGTGTGTGTGAGAGAGAGGGAGAAAGAGAGTGAGAGGAAGCGATAAGATGAGAGCAGGCAGCTGGAGTGGCCCTGAGTCAAAGGAATGGGAGACTTAGAGAGATGAGTGTCGTCTGTGCTTTAGTGTGTTTGGGTTTAAAACTATGTGAAAGACAGCGAGATGGAAAAGAGAGCAAAACATAGAAACGTGATGTATATATCGACAGAGGATAGAGGAAGGACGGTACTCTCCGTTCCCCTTCAGCGAGTATAAAATCATCTGGAGTATTACACATCTTAAAACATTACTGGGTAACAATACACTGCGCTTCATCTTGCCAAAGGCATTTTTATCAGGACGGATACCCTCAGAATTACATTGTCTTTTCTGTCCCAGGGTCCATATCTGTCACATGTCAAAGGCAGCTCCAGTCACTGAATATTTTATCCAACTATCAGGTGAATAGCTGGAATTGTTTTTAGCGTTAAAATGAAAAAAGACCATTTGTTCCAATGAACTCACAAGGATATTCACAATACATTTGGTAATGTATAAAAAAATGTTTACTTGCTAACTGAAAGCAGACTATAACAGAAAACCAACTGGGAATTTGCTGCGTTTTATAATTAATATGTAAGAGATCAGTCAAGAGGTGATAAATATCTTATCTACCCTTTAACCTGTAGGAAAGGAAGATAAAAAAAAATCAAGCAGTGACATCCTCTTAATTTAATTTATAAAGATCATAATTAACGACCTGCAGGCTGCAGGAGACCCCATTTCAGACTGGAGACAGAAAGGGTCTCAGCTATAAGAATAAAAATGAAGTTTTCATTGAATTCTGAATTAAATCTCAAATATCAGTAATTTCACAGAAAAGGTCAGCTCTAATGGAGTTCCTCCCTGCTTTTTAATATCTCATATTTCTCTTGAAGGAGTCTACCTGGCTTAACGTGGGCTGCTAATTGTGGCCAGTTAATTAATGAAACCATCAGGTGTTTGCAAAGGCAAACAAAGAGCCGGGCTCTCCTAAATCATCAGTGCCCTTCGACATGGTTATTATCCGGCGGCAGGTGAACCCAAGCCTTGACGCATGACAGATTAGATCTTCTCAGAGGATGGGCCGTCCATTTATCTGCCTGATAAACTCAGAGCCTCTCTCCATTTTCAATCATCAGAAAGGAAATGAGATTAACAATCTAATGACGCCAGCACCCCCCCGCACACACACACACACATGCACACACAAAACAATACTCATGAGCAAATGTCCATTTATCGTCGCTTTGATTATGAGCACAGGAAAAGGCTTCTTCAGTAATATATGATCAAATTATTATTTATGATATATCAGAAAACAGGGAGCTTTTTTTTTATTATTTGATGCGAGAATTATTCTCTCGGTTTCAATTTTGCCTGCTCTGCTGTGTCCCTGTTAAATCACACAATGCGGCGTGGGTTCACACTGTTCCACAGAGGTCCAGAGCCTGTCATTTCACAGCTCCCATACCTCAGACCTAAATTTACAGTGCAGGGCTTGTATGCCCCGCTGTACTCCCCTTGTGGGTCAGCCCCTCCCCTGCTGTCCCTGACACGCATAGCAAGCATCCTGGCCCTCGTAAAGCTGACATCTTCACTAAACTATGCTAACAAGGCCGTAGTGATTTGTATATGCACAGCCCAGTGGCACGTGGTGTTGGGGGTTGGGGGTGGCATAGAAGAAGGTTGAGGAGGGGAGATCACGGGTGGAATTTACTCGTGCGACGAGGGCAGCTAATCAAAGTGCCGCCACATGCAAAGGTTCCAGTGCACACAGACAAACATATATGCGCTGAGAAAAAAAAAAAACACATATCTGAAAGTTCACATGGTGTAAGGTGACAGAAGAGGCAACCACAAGGTCCAGTGAGCAGGCCGTGGAACATTTCAGCTCTGTGATTCCTCGCAGCGCTAGGATTTATAGACTTCAGGCTGAATGGCTGGTGCAGGTGCAGAGCACAGACAACTGCTCTGCTCTGCCGATGCAATATATTACTGAGCAACAAACACTAGCCAGGGTGTCAACACGAACAACTCTTATTATTTAAGGCTGTGTCTTTTAAAGGTGATGAGCTTGAATGGCTAGGATGGTGCAATCAAGTTGGGGGTTTGAATGTACACATTATTTACGAGAACTGAGGGGTTGATAAATTGAATTCATTTGTTTTACTCACCTCATATGGATGAAGATTAACTAGAAAGCAAACAACTGATATATTCTGAAGCAATGTTACGCTTTATCTACTGCACAAAACCAACTTTATATTTCTATAAAGCTGACTTTAAAAAAAAGAACACATACAGGTGCTGCATTAGTTGATCAGTCTGTCATGTCTCTGCCTGTATCTATTAATACCTGTAGTTGTGGACTGGAGGACAGGGACCTGTCCACTGCTCACTTGCTGATGATTGAAGACCCTGCATGTTCTTTTAATGCCCGACAGGTGAGGCTTATTTGAGGGCATCGATGAGAGCAGCAGCCCAGTCGTGACCCAGCCACTGCTAATTTGAGAGACTCACAGTTAAAATTATATTACACTTCATTAAAATGCACTTCTTTTTTTATCTGTGTAGGAATGACATTCAGGAGGTGCTTGGTTAATAAGATCATTCTGCTGAAAGATCCTCAACTTTGAAATGAGCGTGTAAATGCGTTAGTGACAAACCTCAGTTGAACAAAGACGTCTGGAAAGCTTTAAGTAATTTTCTCACTGCGCTGTTCTTGTAGTTTGCAGAACACACACCATACGACAGACTCTCTCATAGAGTCTTATGAGAACATGACCTCTCACCTGATTTGTTCCATACAACATGATATTCATTTTGTAAATTACCAAAAAATTGATGATTAAGCAAGGTGTACTTTAGAACGTGGCTACCTCGTGATGGATAAGTCATTCACATGTTCATCCATCTAACACACCAGGCTCACCAGGCACTGCCAAACTAGGAAATGCTGATCAAATATTTGTTCCTGTATTGACTATTTCTCGCTTAAATGTTTTTAGAATGCTTGGGGCCACCACGTACTCATCCAATCATCATCATTTCTAGCTCAGAAAGACACGACAAACCAAGCCAAGCTTGACTTTAAAATGGTTAAGAGGCATATTTACACTCATTCTAAGGTGACAAAAACATAGCACTTTATATGTTCAGGTGATTATACACTAATGAAAACATTTGTGTATCATGTTCCATTTCTGCCATATTTTGTAAATAAAGCCCTCTAAATCTTACACACTGGACCTTTAATCTACAGTATAATAGGATATCCCTTGTTTTATATTTTGAATAATAACATGAGGCTGCCAAGAAGCTAGTAACTAGAGCTGTTAATAAAGTAGTAGAGTAGAATTCGAATGAAATACTCAAGTAAAATAAAAACTGTATTTATACAGTGCTGGAGTAATTGTCTGGCAAGTATTGCCCTGTCAAAATAAAACTGTATAAATATATTAATTTCCTGTTTGGTAACTGCAGAATAGGAGGGGGATTAATACATAGTGTTGACAATTTGTGTTGTAGTATGAAATAGCAAATCACATGAGTCCAATCACATGTCAAGGTCTTTCATAAAATAGACTTAATAAAAAAAACAAAGTAAGTGTTTTTAATAAAAGCTTGTAATTGTTTTGCTTCTAATACAATTGATCTTTTTATTTATTATATATATTTTTCCAAAAATTGTTCTCCCTAAGATTTTCATCTTATCGCTCAAAAACTCTGTAAGGATCATCAGTGGTTTTATGCAAGATAAACAACATTGTAAGGCTTAAGATAATCTATGTAACCATGGACTTTTCAGGTCATCTCTCCCTGATTGTAAACATCTCTTTCTCTGTCTCTCTAGCCTGGGGTCAGCAGGTAGTGAGTCAGTAGAAGTGAATGAGAGAGCGCCTGATCTCCTGCGAACAAGGCTGTCAGCGTGGCCCTGAGTGGGCTGTATGGAGCTTCTGTCAGAGGGTGTCAAATTTCCACCGTCCACACTGTGGCCCTCTGTCCTGTTCGTGGCCGGATCTCAATGGGCCCTTTGATGGGCCACCCGAGGCCTTTCATCGTGCACCTTGCCACAGAGCACGAGGCCCGGGGGGGTTCACGATGCACAACACCTGGCAGGTATGCAAAACCACGTGCCCAAGACAAAACAAAAGCCACTCTGTCAAGCGTTTATTGGAAATTAATTTCCTCTCCCCCCATCTTTTTTGCATTCATAAAACACAGGACGGAAAAGAACAGGATGATGTGGGGCAGCACTCAGACATGGGCAGTCACAGGAGATGCGATAGGTTATTAAGGAAGCCTCGCTGGCAGAACATGCCACATTTTAGATTAATATCTCATAGAGCCAACTCAGGTTCTGATCATTTTTCAGATATTGTTTGTGTGTTTCATAGTCTGTTTAAAAAGGATGTGTGCCTTGTGATCATTAAATGTATGCAGGACAATGCAAACTTGGTGTGATAATGGATTGCTATAGCTGCTAGCAGTGAAGTTAGTGAAGTTTTCATGTGAGAGCACAAAAATCTACATCAATTTAAAACTGTGTGAGTGTACTGTAACTTGGACAGCTGCGTCCGTCTCAGGTCTTGTCTTACTTGGCCCTCTCCAGTTCCCATACACCTGCCCCTGCCTCCCTCCCTCTGCCTGCACTGCCCTTCTACTTTTTTTTGCCCCTGCCCCATATAGAGCAGGCCCATCCCCGGGATCATCCTCTTCCTCCCTTATCTGAAGTTCAAAGCCTGTTGACTGAATTATCTCTGGACGGTAAGAGAGAAAGGAAACAACTGTCGGCAACCCTCAGTCAGCCGGAGAGAAACTCTTCTCCAACAGCCGCTTGGTTAACTGGTCTTTAGTGCCTAATCCCAAGGTGGAGGGACGGGAGCGGAGAGAGAAAGCGCAGTGTAAGGACACATCAGCGTCTGCACATGGAGCTCTTCACAGACAAACGGGTTCAGTGTTTCCTCTCAGGGGAAAATAGTGTCATGAGATAGTGGATGTTCAGAACAAGAGCGGAAGCTAAGGTCTCAGGTTTGAGTGGCCACAGAGAGCGCTTGACTGAGGTGTTGAGAGGAAAGTTGTGGTGGCCTAGGCCCACAGGAGGATGGAGGGTAGATTTAACTGCTGCGCTGAGGGTAAGAAAGAACAAGCGCTGCACTACAGGATGAGTGGAGCCTATTGAACCCAGAACACCTGTGTTTACTGATCAAAGCAATGTCTGTGCTTCTAAAGGTATAGATCCGTCTTATATGCCCATAAACTATTTGAAACGACATTCGTGTACAGTAGCAACGGGAGAAGTGACACCTTTGTTGTGCAACTAACTTGAATACAGGTGCAATAATCAGACACCAGTATAAGTGGTAAATAGTTTACTACAGTATTTTTGTCATTTTGTTTCATAGTCATCTCAGTCCACTCGTTCCTAAAAATATTATTTTCATTATAAATTCATAACTATTACCAGCTTTTAGCCTGAAGCATATTCATACACATAAAAAAAAACCTACACATTTAAACTGATGACACCAACACGGCCAGTCAGCATAAACGTTTTACCGCCATATGGTTCGACCCTTAACTACAGTATGACCTGTTAGATATAGTTGATTTAAAGAAGCCCAAGTCCTCAACATCCACATAGATCTCCCCCTGGCCCTCTCGTCTGTCTTGGCTCTCTGGCACACAAGGTCATCCCCTAGCCAGTCACGACACTCCAATTAAGGCGACTGATGGACGCAGCTAATTGGTAGGATTTATAACGTCCTTTTATTATGCTTTATGAGGAAGGCAAGTGGAGGGCATTACCATTTATAGGCCCCAGGCTCCATGCTGGATTACTGTCATCCTCAACTGTCCAGCCTGACTACTGAATAACGCAGCCTGAGTAGCTGGACCTGGGACATCTGTACTGAATAACGCAGCCTGTGTCCGTTCCTGTTTCATCTTCTGATATAATGTATAATATATAATAATGTAATATAAAACAATATGCCATACGGACTCAAATGTAACACATGGAGGAAAAAGGATAGATTACATGGAGGACATAGGAAGATTGAAATAGAGACTGAAAAGGGAGGACAGAGTTAAGGATAGGGTGAAGCATGGTGGGAGGCTCCACGGGGCAGGAAGGCAGGAGAAGGCAGGCAGGGCTCCCATAATGAGTGTGTGGTTATTGATTGTATTGTCAGGGTGGCTGACCAGGGTCCCGTGTGCTATGGGCCCCAGTCCATCTGTGGACAATGCAGTCAGTTACACCTCACTGCTCCGTCTAATAAAGAACAGGCAGATTGATGTCACCAGTACGGTTGAACTCTACCTAACACTCACCAGCACCCCTCAGCGCGCACACACACACACACACACACACACGCACACAGGCACATGTGTAGAGTGGGACAGTTGTGAAGCAGTGAAATCATTTTTATTTCCTTTCCAGGCAGACAGAGAAAACTTATAGGAACTGTGGTTTACAGTTAGGCTGCAACTATTAATTGGCATTATCAAATAATGTGTCAATTATTTGACAATCAGTTTATTCATTCGGCCTATAAAATGTTCCAAAATAGTGATTTTCTGATGATTTTCTAGATCCCAAAGTGACATCTACAAAAAAATCTTACATGTAAAAACACAAAAAAACATAATGATTTTATCCTGATAAACAAATTAAATTGTTATTAGATCGTGGAAATAATAAATTTTTGTGTTTTTATTGACTACACATTTATCCAATTGACAAAAAATGATTTTGTGTTTGCATTTTCTTTTTCAGTCGGGTAGCAATCACTTAATGCTCTCCACCGAGGCACAGTCTGCATTATACCTTTTGATTGTGAGACAGAAGTATAAAGTATTGATACATTTATATAAATAAACAACAATAATTGCAATATTTATTCGGCATTAAAGGTGTTTTTGAGGCTATAAAGAAAACAAAAGCAGTCAATACGACAAGAAATGTGCATGTACAGTACATCTCATGTGGGAACACTTTGCCACTCTATAAGTCAAGTACACACTACTATTAGCACCAGCCAACATATCAGCAATACACGTCATTCTCAGCTAACTGACTGACGGCGTATCGGGTCAGGACCTCTTATATAAATGATGGAACAACTGCAGCTGTAATGAAGGCTCTGTGTTCTACTGCTTAAAGTTGCCTCCTTTAGGAGGAAGTCAGCGCCTCCACCTGAACATTTGGCTGCACTCGAGCCCCGTAGCCTCCGTGGCAGCAGCACGAGCGATTACTCCTGCGCAGCCAGCCAAAACACAAAAATCAATAAACAATCTCAACGTTTCTGAGGGCCTTTCGTCTGACTTAATAAATGTCTCAATCCACTGTTATGACTTCATTTTGCTTTAACGTCTTCTTCATGTGCATCTTTTGCCGATCAATTAGAGAATGGAGTGCCCCTCCTGTCACGACACATGCCCTCCATCCGCTGCTGCAGCACACACACCAAAAGACAGACACACACACACACACACACACACACACAAACATCCTGTGCCGAAGAACAAGGTGAACTGCTATTTTAATCCTTGAAATGAGATACTTTTTGAAAGCACTTACTTAAATGGCTCATTAGAGGTCTTGCCATCCACTCCTTTCAGATATTCTACATCTCCTGTTCCTGTGTTGGATAATTTTATCTTGTCTCACTTTGAGATAAGAATGATTCTTCTCTGTAGATAAAGATGTTTGCCACTTTTGCATATTACTCTGACAGGAATCCCATGGAGCAGTGTGGTGCCTCGGTCGGGCGGGTAATGAGACATATATGTTGTCTTAAGTGTGCAGAAGAGGCACCGTTTCCAGGCTGTCAGTGGCGATGACGACCACAGCATCTTTCTCTTCAGCTTGCTCCTGCTGTCACAGGCCCTATTCCTGGTGCTGGGGGGATGACAGGTGAGTGGTGCCTGAGCTCCTGGTCTGTGACTGGAAGCTCCAGGAGAATTTCACGCGCACCCCTCTCTTGTCTCCCATCGATTCTGCCACTTCCCATTATTGTCAATCAGAGCGGCAGCGTCTCAACGGGAGAAGCTGTGCATTGCCAGGGCAGCGGGGTGCAGAGAGCAGCTAGCTGCACGCCTGCCAGCCACTACACCAGCACGGGGCCACCAGGGGCCCTTCTCAAGAGGCTGCCTGGGCATGATGCCACAACTAAAACTGAAACCTTTTGCTTTACAACACATAATGCACATGGCTGAGAAGCACGGAGGGGTGAAGCCTCTGGAGCGGCTTTGTGTTGACAAAAGGAGCAGCTGAGGCCGTCGCTGCAAACATACTTTCACAGGGCTGTCAGCAGGAAGGCAATGCTGCTCTCTCAGACGTGACCGGCTTGTTAGAAAAATGACATAATAACAATGACAGGAATAATGGAACAGAAGTGAAGCACTGTTGTGCAGGTTAAGAAGGGCTGCTCCGTAAGCGATCTTCCGGTGTGGCCACGTCCTCCTGGTGGCTCCTGACCCTGAGTGGGCCACCAGTGTGGTGCCGTGCAGGCGTTCTGGTCAGGTAAGGCAACCATGCGGTAGCTATAAGCCCTGGAGATTGATGGGAGTGGTGCCCTCCCTCCCTGCGCTGTAAAAGATTATCCGCTCACCCGCTGGAAACAAAGCTGTGATGGAAATTCGTCTCGCATCATCAGCAACAAAATATCTACACGGCGAAGCGGGAGTCTCTCATTTTTCATGGGCTATATATTAAATAAAAAAGGGCATTAAAGAAAAAGGGAAGGGGGTGGTCTGAGTGATAGCACTAGTTAGTATTTTTTTTTAAATGGGCCACTTGAATCAGGGAGATTATACGGTTTTTATTGGCTGTCAGAAAACACAACTTTCTGCGTACTTCACCCGCTGAAGCTCGTAACGCTCTGATTAGAATGCCAGCAGAAATGAAAAGGGATGGTGCTGGTGTAAAGACACAGGAGGAGTAGGCAGGACAAGCACAGATGCCCTGGAATCTGCTCTCTCTCAAATACACAAGAGGACCAACACATGCACGCCAATAAAGCACAAAGTGAACAAGCTGCACACGAGCTTCAGATAGAATTTATACACCAAGTTTCACAGTGAGATCTGGTGTCGGAGACTGAGCCGTGCCTGTTCTGAACCGGATACATGAGACACATCAAGCAGAGTGTTATCTCTCGCTAAGTGAATATTGCATTCAGCTGATATGTGATATTTGAATTTCCCATTAGGTGGTGGAGGGGGTGAGGAGGGGTATGTGTCGGAGTGAAAAAGCTCAGTGATTCTTGCTCATTTCAGAGCAAGCAGTGAATGGAAACCTTGCTTCACAGTTGCAGTGTGTCATAGTGATGATAAGGATGAAGTGATGGAGGGGGGACTCCTGAGGGGGTGACTAGTAAGAAAACTGACTGCTGTTACTCACAGGGTCACCTACACAGGAGCTCACGAGTCAGTTTGAAGACTAACTATCATTTTATAGAAACTCAGCCTGATCATCGCGATCTTCTCCAGTGGTTTAGAAGTGTGTTTTTTTTTTAATGGCAGAACTGATAACCTCACGTGTAAAGCACCAGATTGAAATCGGTCATTATATTGACTTGAGAGACCCCAGTCTGTTCACGTCTGTCAGCTTGTTCAAACTCAGCTTTCAATTTCCCATAGCGGAGAGAGAGTAAGAGAGGGTAACATCAAACTCCCAAACATGACAGAGCTGGCTCTTTCTGACGAGAGGAAGCCATTGATTTTTCCTCCATTTCACCATCAATCTGGTGGAGAAGAGGTGGCTGTGGGTGCTCAGACAGCTGATGATGTGATTTGTAACCGTGGACCACCGGTGAGCGGAGAGAATTGCTCTGACTCTCAACACGCAGCAAAGTGACTACCGCCGTCTTCGGCATCCAGCCCCAAGATTAACAGTGGGGGATCTACTGATAATCTCCATCGGTCGAGGGAGTATTTTCTCTGTTCGCCACACTAACATTTGTATTTAACAGGACCACTGTCAAATCTTGCGGGGCCTGTGTTACTCCAGTGGCAGCTCTATGGATGGGAATGTCGTCCTGTTGGTTGGTCGGACATACCAAACTGAAATAACTTAACAACTATCGGATCAACTAGAGGCTGAATTGCTAAAAATTTGGCACAGAGATGTTCCCCTCAGCACCAAACTAAAGACATTTCCATTTTCCAACAGTTTGTAAATGTTTGAAGTCTAAACAAAGATGGGGAAGATGGCAAAAGTTAATATCAGCACGATAGCATTGTGAACATGCCAGCACACTGAAGTTTGCATTAAGCTCAAGGCACCACAGTGCCTAAAAGCCTCAAACCATGACTTTGAACTATGATTGATCAAGAATCAACATGTGTGATGATTAATTTGTACTAATTGATTAACTAACTATTTGCATAATAATATGCATGCAACAGCACGTCTTAAAAAATAGTTTTAGATTTAAAAAATAAATACTTCCAGTCGTCTTAGTGTTTAGGTACATTGCCAGTTTGACACCAGCCTTCGTTGCACGTAATCACTCCATCTCTCTACCAGTATTTCCTGCCTATATATATAAACCATAATACTACCAAATAAAAGGAAAAATATGCATAGATAAGTCAGTATTTCATTCATGGTCACTCATTTATTGCACACAAATTCAGCATTTGAAATAAATACATACTGCAGTTTATTCTATAAATACTCATGGCATGGAGGAATGATTATAACATGACCTATGAAATGAAAGCGAGACATCACATCGTCTTAAAAACCTATTTATATAACTGAAAATACACAAATGACCTAAGTAGAACAACAACATCTTTAAACAGCTTCTTATCCACAATAGTACATAATCATGTTCACACAGAGTTTATTTTAAAGCAACCTCATACTGACAGTTATTTTGACACAACATTATGTGATGATCCTACAAAACAGAGCCATTGCATGTGCATGAGCGCTGCACTGCAGGTTTGATTGAATTTTACCATTGTAATGTCTCTCTTAACATCTAGTGACACCGTGCAGGCTTTCTAAGGGAGGAGTAATCCTCTTTAGATCATTTGCAAAGCAATTAGGCATGCCTCCACTGCTATTAAATATAAGATAACAGCCTATGAGATAAGATGCTGTTTGTACTACGTATCAAATGTGGATAGCTGCCTAAGAGCCCTGATATCAGGGAGATACATTTAAATCCTTGTAAATGAAATTAAAAAATACGACAGTAAAAAAATTAGAGAGACATATCTACTCTACTATCTATCATGAAATTGAATTTATGTATTTAATGTCCCCAGACCTAAATCCTCAATTAATGGACCTATAATTACGCATCACATAAATACTACACATTATACAGTGCAATCACTTTAAATGCATGACTTCGATAATATCAAGTCTGACATTCCATTGAACAAGGCTAATATATAAATACTTTTAGCTGCCACAAAAACATGAGATAATGTAAAATATATTGATCGTTGCAAGTGCAGCATCGCCACACTGACAGTCGCAGGAAATCCTGACCACACAAGGTTGGATTTCATTGAGAGAAGGGTGCCCAGATCAAACCAGATCACTTTTGAAACCCAAAGTGAGTTGAACTACGGTGACACGCAACATGCATTTGTCAGCAGGAACCAGAGAGCCTCGTTTGCATATGTTTCTATCATCACTACACACTACACCGCAAGAACAAATGCCACTGACAAGAAAGGACCCAAAAAAAGGAAAAAAGGCAAATTCCCCACTGACCTGTGACCCGGGGGACCAAGGGGGCTGCCCTGCATGCATACAGAAGAGGTTCAAACAGAGTTTATGACTGCATTATCTCTTTCTCTTCCTCATCACCTCTCCACCCATCAGTGGACACTAGAAGCCACCACGCTGGAGCAGACAGACCAGGCATCACTCATTCACTCGCCTCCTAGGTGCCTTTGTCAGGTGATTGCTGGCGGAAAAGGAAAACAGATCAATACATCTCCCATGGGCCTGACAGGTAATCTTTACCTGGGATGAAATATGAGTAGTACCAGCCTGCTGGATTCCTTAACTGTAACAGGGCAATTGACTGGCTGCACGGAAGCCATTCCTCCACTTCCTGGCCATTGGAAAATCATTTTGGGGCATACAGTCTGGCTGAGGTGTCATTATGGTGACTGCTAATTACCAGAGAGGCAGGTGAGGTGTTTCCCCTTGTGATACTAATGGAACTATATCTGAACCGATGCGTCTTCTTTCCCTGTCAATGCCTTGGCACCAAAACACGGACTGACGGATAAGGCAACGGCAAGAAGCTCTCCTTAAAACACTACACAGTCAATACTTGTCAGCTTGTTCAGGGGCATATGTCTTAAAGAAACCACCAAAGTATTTATCAAAAGCTTCTTTTTGTTTAATTACAAAGCTCAACTATCGTGCTGCTCGTATCAATCAGGTGTATATTACTGGTGTTGGAAGAGTCCGCGGTGCTGCTGGACTCCCCCCGGTCAAGCTGCAGCGACGGACGTAGCCGGATGTGGGGGAAGGGGTGGGTTGCTCTCTGTCTCAACACTTTGACTGATTTCCGTGGCAGGATGTCTTGTGTGAGGCATCCATTTAGACGAGTGTGCACACACAGCATTTATAAATGTCATCCCTGGCCAACATGATCACATAAAGCCTTCTCAGACGGATTATTGCAGACATATAACTCACGTTAATTGGCAAATCTCATTCTACTAAATGCGATTCTTCTCTTAAATAAGGCTTTTAAGTGTCTGAAAAGACATGCAGCGTGTAGCTGATGATATTCAGTTCATTTCACTAAAAAGGTATCTTCTCATCATTAAAGAAAGTGCATACCTTGTTGCTGGGAAGATTTCAGATATGCCTTTTTTTTAAAGTCTGTGTAAAGGCAATTCTGAGATTTCTTGCAAAATACATTAATAATGTTGGAAAATAGTTGCTGAAAACACGAGAAAAGACTTTGAACAATATATTACTTAAACATGGAGTCAGAGGTTCAAACCAGTTTTTGACCAGTTTCCAGTCCAGGTTTTTCTGGGCGGTCCTAAAGGATGGCTCGATGACACGCTGAGGTCACCCTGAGAGATAGACATGAATTCATCTCGAGTGTTTCAAAGTTAGTCATGTCATGAAGGTTAATAACACTTAATATTTATTCTTACTTTACACAGACTTTAAAGACATTAAACCAAATTCACTTTACTATTTCAACTACCTACATTTTTTTAAAGACACTCACCATCAGAGAGGATTCATGAAGTACAAATGTTTGTGTTGTTTAAGACTACACAAACATTAAGGTTTAGGTCAAGCATAATGTACTCCACTTGACTCCGACATAAAAAATGCATTTTTCTGAAAACACTACTTGTTTACCAGCTTGGCTAAACTATTATGTTTGATCTCACTGTATGATGCCATTGATCTTTTAATGCATCTGATGCAGAGGGAGCCGGGGAAATGTATACCCCAAGGGTAGGTGAAAAGACAGTGTGCGACTCTCCTCTTCCGTCTCCAACGGCTCCTGCGGCACCATTCTACCGACTCTCAACCACCCTCTACACGGCCCCAAAAGCAACTAATCCACCACCACTGAAAAACTGTTCAAACAGATTTGCAGCTGGCCTTGAACTTAAATACATTTGGGGACATTTGAATATGGAAGGTAAGCTGAAGAGAACAGAGGCAACCCTCCGAGGACGGCAACTACACTCCCTCTGTGTTGTGCTAATGAGCACCTTTGTACAAACTGTAGCTTTTCAAACCCATGCTAATAGGAGGCCTGTACTTTATGTGGCACTCTACCAGTGGTAGCCTCTCTGAACCCTGTAGCAGCATGTGGTCGCTAAACATTCTGACGCTTTCCCGTCTCGAAGATGCACAACTATTGTTGCCACTGCCGTAAAGTAGAGCAAATTCCCCCCCATGGCCACCCAGCCTCAAGTGACCATCTTCCCGGCATTCCCGCTGACAAACACTGCGCTACTAGAGTGGACATAATTGCTGGATTGTGTGGTAGCAGGTGGCCTGGAGACTGTGTGTGGAAACAGGAGGAGCTGTCGAGTCTTGAGTCGAAACGAGGAACCTCTTGAAGCTGCTTTCTTCCTTGAGGAGATGGCAGAAGGCTTAACAAGGCTTGATTGCATTAACATTTGTCATGCTTAATATACTACCTGGAAAGACTGATCTAGCAGTAACATGCTGATTTGAGGAGTAATGATGTGCTTTGTATTTTTTTTTCCCTTTGTCTTTAAGGTTTGTGCAGCAGGAGGAGTTTTAGTCTTTTCAATCTCTGACACATAAGCTTTTCTTTTTTGGCACACTCTTCCAGACTTAGGCGCACTTGTCCAGCCCCATTCAGGGGTCCTCGTGGTCTCCCCTGGAGGAAAGATAAACTCTCAGGCTGAGCAGAAGGGCCGTGAACCTGGTCCCACAGCCTCTAGGGTTGAGGTGTTACCGGCTCCCTGTGCCTCCTCTCTCTGGTGATCCTTGTGAAATGGATTGCTAGCTGCATAGAAAAAGAAAGCACATATCATATTCTGGGCGTGTAACACAACACTCAGAACAAACAGTAAAAGATACTCACATAAATCACATTTTCCTTGACTGTTTCAATGGACGGCCTCTCAAAAAAAAATTAAATTTGGTCCACGACTCCTGGATCGCTCGCTGTTTTAGGTATATTAAAATAAAACTTTGAAGCAATCCTCTTCTAATAGGTTAAATATTAATGAGGTTTTGGTCAAGTGAGCCAAATCCAATTTGGCCCCATATGACTTCTGGACATGGTTATTAAAAGGCCAATCTGTACTGCTCCTATGGCTTAACTTCCCCCCTCCGGTTATGCTGTGTAAGAAGCTATGTTTTTAACTCCATTCATCACACATTCACATCCCACTGACTAACTTCCTTTTTAAAGATCCTCTTTCTCTTGATCTCACTCACATTTAGAGCTTTTTGTCTCTGGGAGTGAAGGAAAATATCTGAAAGAAAACCGGGGCCAATTTTTGCAGAAGGCAGAGGAACTCTAAAACAATTGCACTCCCTAACAGGCTTGATAAATAAATCTTTCCTGATCTACCCAAAAAAAAGTTAGCAGCGGTCACACAAGACATTTGTGAGGCAGTCCCAGAGCAGAGGACAAGGGAACTAGAAGTGACATTGTGGCTCTGGGCTGTCTCAAAGGATTAGGCATTACAGCATTCACTGGCATGTGCTTTTGCTCGTTCCCATTATATCTGCTTGTGCCTCTTTCCAGATGACTTCTTCTCCAAACTGATCCGGCGGGCAAGATAATTGATTAATATTTCTTGAGGGAACGATGACTAACCGTTGCTGAGGTTCAACCCAAACACTCAGGTTAAACATAGTCAACGGCAGGGATCAAAATTCTGGGATTTACGTATTGGACAGATACACAGAAATGGCTGAGAACATTTCGTTTCTGAGTGTGTTAACATGCAGACGGCATACCAGATATTAGTCTGTATCCTCAAGTCAAGGTCACAGATGGGATAAGCTGTTTTTATATTGTGATCAAGAGAACAGATTTAACAAAACATTTTAAATATCACAAAGCTGTACTAATTCAAGGAATTATTCCAGTTAATCGCTGTACCAGTTTAACGTTTAGCTCATTGTATGGTCAGAAAGTACTCAAGTACTTCTGTAAAAGTACAAATACAACAATTTTCTCCAAGTAAAACATTTCTTATATTTAAAATCCTACATCAGTGTAAGTGTAGAAGTATTATTAATACCAAATGCACTTAATGTATCAAAAGTAACAGTTCTCAATCTGAACAAAAACATCCCATGTGTCTGAGATATTTCATAAATATTGTGTAATTGGACTGTTGCATAAACATTTACGTATCATTTTACTCTTTGAACAAGTTGAGATAAATCATGTTTATATACAGTACAGGTAGTTTAGCCCAGTGGTTCCAAATCTATAGTAGGAGAACAAAGAGACACAAGATAAATCTGAGGGGTACAACAAAAGAAAGTACTGCTACACTTTTTTGTGAATCTCTGGGTAGTTTAGAGGGGAAACTGGTGAGATTGCTAACTTGAAAAATGTTTAGGAGCACTGGTTTAATCTTTAACAATACTATGTATTTTAGAAGATTCGCATATGTTTATTTATATGTAAAATCATAAAAGTACATTTCCCTGTTACAGAACTATACAGTAACAGGAAATGTGAATACCTCAAAATTGTACTTGAGTAAGTGTACTTTGTTACTTTCCATCATTGATTGTAGGTAGGTTGCAGGTAAATAATATGAAGCCTTCATACAACACTTCATTCAAATGATTATCTTTGTATATTAATGTGTATAATACTATCATGAACCATGTTTTACTCAGCTGCTTAAATAAAAGATTTAATTTGTGAAGAACACCTACACTCAACTGGTTTTACATCAAGGTCAATAAAGACATTACAACGCAAAGGTTTTCTGTCAATGGGAGAATTACAGTACATGCATTTATTGTGGGTGATAATGGGAGGTTGAATGGAACCATCTTACCATCTTAATAAGCTCTCATGTGATGCTCTCTAAAAACAATCATTACAGGCCTTCCTGGAGCACTCCCCTTCCCCCTGTTTATTAATCAGCTAATTACACATTGACAGTAATGGCCCTGCTGATTCCCACACTTAAATGAACAGGGCTGAATAGCTCTTTAATGATTAGCCTTTGTGTTTCTCTCTCCTGCTCGCTCTCCTTCTCTCTCTCTCTCTCTCTCTCTCATGCACACACACACAGACCTTTCTTTTCACAATTGAAAAAAAACAACAAGAAATTTAAATCAGACCCCCCGGTGAGAGGGTTTGCACACAAACGAGTCAAGAAGCACATGACAGACTGAGCCTCTAAGAACAAATCTGTCTCCACAAACAGAAAACAATTAGAGTGGTTACAAAGACAGCAGGTTCACGGTTACACTATGTCAACTTGTGTGGGTTTCGGTGTTAAGCTCAGCCTCCAGCAACAACAAAAACCACCATGAAAGTTTGGTGGAGCAGCACAGGCAGGTGCAGGTGGAGACGGAGGAGATGGGTTTTTTTTTTTTTTTTTTTTTGAAGGACGCGAGCAGGGTGCGGAGTGGAGCTGGAGAGGGCGAAATAGTGCGGTGGGCTGCATTTCTGTCAGCAGAAGTGATGGCTGAGTGGTAGCGTTATTTGTCTTGTGCTGCCATACGGCCCTCGCACCAGCCTGGGCATTAATGAGAGGGGGCCGGACCGCCGGGCAGGAACACGGCGGGCCTCCGACGCAGGTGATCTGTCACGCAGCCGTCTTGCTCGGGCAAGGAGACACATGAAGACAGAGGGGAGAGGAGAGGTGGCAGGGCTGACCGAGGGGCTGGCCTCCACATGGACACCTACAAGTGGCACTTTCCAACATGTAGAGAAAAACACGCTAACGGTTTGATGAGGTCAATCAAACTGACTTTAACCCTGCCTATTTACTCGAACTCTTCCTGAACTGTAGCACACTGAATAAGTTCAAGTTATGGTTTATTACCATCATCGCTTCATAGAGATAAAGATGAAGGGCATTATAGGAGACAGCAGGGGTGGAGTAAAATTGCAATAATTAATTAGTCTGTGCGTGAGACCAGCCAAGCCTATTAAAATCCATCAGAATCTTTACACGTACTGATTCTCAATCACTGGGCAACATGGGGATTTTCTGTATTTTTCTGTACTGCAGAAGAAAAATATCAATATTTGTAAAAAGTTATAGCAAATATCATCATCTTAGGTGACAATTTGAATCTGTATTTTTAATAATACTCGATAAGATATAACACAAAACTCTATATCTTGTAAGGACTTGATGGATTGAGTTGGATTGTTGGTGGTGTGAAAAGTAGAAAATGGCCAATTTAAGGCTGAGAAATGGAGTGGTCATCTAATCCAAACAGATACCTGGCTTGATAAGCTGCCGTTTTTTTCTTTTTCACAACAAGCTTCAGCACTGCCGTGGAAGTGCTAAAAGGGTAAAGAAAGAAGACAAAAGCAACAGCTGGGTACCGCCTCAGTAATTCCCAATGGAGCCCTGGAAGACACCTCCAGCCACAGACCATTTTCACTCCTGATTACAGAGTTTCAAATCAACCACTAACACATACAACAATCCACTTCCTCTGGCCAACTCAAACAAAGACTCGGCTGTCGTGTTCACTGAGAGCAGCGCGCTGTCTTTCTACTAAATGCAGTAAACAATCTTTTCATGCAAACAAGATGTTTACCAGAAAACAAGTCCACTCAACAAATCACTGAATCTGATTTTGTCTCTGTACACATTTATGCCAGAATGGCAACAAACCAAGATTTGTACACAGAGAGTGTGAAAGCTTGTCAGAGTGAATGTGCATCTCCTGACGGTGGTGAGATTACTGAGGAGAGACATGGTGCAGCAGGCTGCCAAAGTAAAGATTTATACAGAGCAGTTGCAGCCGCAGAAACTGACATTGGACGACATGGGATGCATGATAAATCATGGTGGACAGGGGGCACTAGACTCAAGAAGCAGGAAAACAGTGCTGATAGAGGGGTATTTTTTTAGATAATATATAGTGAAAAATGCCATATTAGTAATTAGGACTTTTTGCCTGGATGACACGCATGTTTGATTTCATTTGTGGGAAAAGAATAAATCAGTTATGGTGTTTGTTTTAAGATTTTAACGCGTGTATTTCTGCCTCTTTTACAACAGACGGTGAGCCTGTTAACTGTCGAGAAACTGAGGGATGCCCCTTGTTCCGCATGTTGAGTATGAGGGGTCCTTACGGGCCAGGGGTGAATCCTTTTTTACTTTTATGGGAAGTGGTAGAGCGCTTGGGAGGTGAAGGACAGAGTTGCCGGCCGTTCCATCACTCAATGCAATAAATGGATGCAATCTGTATCCAAGTAAAGCATTGGCTGTTTTTAAATTCCACCTCTTTTATCCAAATGAATGATGGACCCTGGTACAGTGCACTGTGCGACAATATTAATATACATCAGAGGCCTGCACCCCTCACTAAATCAGGGAACCACCAGCATTTGTTATTTAAATGACAAACAGCAGCTGCAGGAGTGGAGCACAGAGAGAGGACGTGGAAGAAAAGGTGGACAAACCAATTCAGATTTCAATCCGGGAAAGACACAAGGCCCCGAGCCATGGCTCTAATGAAAAAAGGCAGCTCCACTGGTCTAAACAGACACAACGGCTGCTGCTCGGTGCCACCTCCAATAGGACGAACTCCACATCACACTTCTCATCTTCTTTTGCTTTAAACAGAACAGCTTGCTAACATCCTCAATGATCACATGCTGATTTTCATGCCTCCCTTCCCACATCCCAGCAAAAACAGATTTCATTTTTAGCATTTATCATTAACAATACCAGAAAAAATAGTGATCAAATGAGCCACTGACATAAACATAAAGTTAGCCTCGCTGGTATCAGAGCACTTTTATTTGTCACCACATATAATAATGATAATAATTTTCATGCAAATTTAGATTCGGTTCAGTTTTATTTATATATCATAACAAAAGTTATCTCATGACACTTTCCATATAAAGCAGGTCTAGACTGTACTCTTTATAATATTATTTACAGAGACCCAACAATTTCCACCATGAGCAAGCACTTGGTGGTCAACTCAACATTTTCCCTGGTCATTCTCACACACTTTGGACGGGCTCCACGTCTCCCAGTTTAAAAACATGTTAGCATGCTAAGATTTTAGAATTAGCACTAAACACAAAAAACAGCTGACGCTGCTGAGAATGTTGTTGGAAACTTTCCATGGGAATTAACAGGAATTTATGGGAATAAACAGGAATAAACCAAGAATTTTTAAAATTCAAGATTGGCCCTGACAGGGAACTATATATAGTATGTAAACAGGGACATTTACTTTAGCATAATTTTGAGTAAAACAACCAGATTTCATGCAAGTACACTTGAATATCAGCTATTCCTCCATCACATGCACGCTGCTTATTTGAGGCCACACCCCCCTCATACGCAGATGATTTCTACCATGGACCACACTTTGGAGCCCAGAGCACAAGACTATAGAAGCCACACATTTGAGCCCATGGACGACATAAAGTGAAGTAAGTTTTGATGATATTAAGGGATAAATATATTTGATGTATGGTATTAATGTTTAACTTAATGTTTAAGTAGCACATGAACATTTATTCATACAGTAGAAAGCTAGCTGATAAGTTAGATGCTAAATAAGATATCTTAACTTATTTTATCATAATGTTAGCTTACTCCAAATTACTAAATTACCCCCAATTTCCAGTTAATTCCCATAAATTCCCATAATTCCCATGAAAAGTTTCAGATTTTGAATATTTCACAAATTCAGCATCTTCCTATGGAAAATTTCTGGCAATTTACTAGAAATGTTCCACCCCTTTGCAACCCTATTCTGACCTGATGGTGGCATCACACGTCTGTACTAAATCTCATAGCAATTCTTTCAACATTTGTGATATTTCACTAAAATCCACATGCTATGTTGGCACTAGAGGGAAAATATAGGATCCCCAAACTCAGAGCGATTCATCCTCTGGGCACCATGAATGACTTTACACAGTTTCATGGCAATCCATCTAGTAGTTGAGACATGCTGCTAACATATCTAAACACAAAAGGTACACAACTTTTTATACCACCAAAATAATCTCTCTTTGAGGTATGTAACATTCTGAATCTGCAGGTTTAATCTTGTATTTAACAACAACAAAACACCTCTAACAATAATGTAAAAGACTGATGAGGAGTCCAGAGATTCATCAGTATGTGTGGAGGGTGTTACCTGATGTTGCGACGGACACAGCTTCCGTTTCCCTCCTCCTCCTGGAGTCTCCCGTGAATAACAGTCCTGGAGTGACATTAGTCTGCCTGGGGCGGGGCGGAGGTGGGGGGGCGACACAGACAGGGAGAACAAACGTTACTCACAATATGATGAGGCAGCTCCCACCCACAACACAACACACACATAAACATGTAGAAATTTAATAATTTCACAAAAGTCAATAAACGCAAGCGCTGCACATTTAAGCTTAGATTCAGTATAGTGCATATATGGCCACATCTTAATTTTTCTTCATTAATAGATGTTTTCACCGGAGAGAATATTCGATGAAAAGACGTGCATGCGGCTGAGTCATTGCGGAGTTCACATAAACAAATTACACCTGCTCTGAGCCTCCTGTGTCATATGTCAGGAGCCCTGAAATAGGAAAAGCACCCCCCCACACACACCAGCTTAATAGCCCTGACTTCGGAGATGTAAACTTAAGGTCAAGGTCCGTTCCATCACTTGGGGGGTGGGGGGAGTCGGAGCAGCTGATGTGGTAGATGCAGTGTGTGTGTTTGTGTGTAGGAGCAGGGGGGGGACAGATTGAGTGAAAATGAAGTGAATTGAGTGTGTGAGGAAGCTACAGTGAGAAGATTTAAGTTCAAATCTTGCATATTCTTCAACTAGACCACATCTCACTGAGGATTTTAAAGAACAATTTGGCATGCTGTTCGACAATGCCAATAAACATAACTTGTAAAATTGATTTCATGACAGTCTGCAAAAAAACAGACAGAGCTCCTTGTTAACCAGTGAGACTCGCCTCGGACTGCAGGTTACATGAAGCTCACAACCCTAACAGGCACATGCTACAACAAGGCCCCGTCAGGGCAGCCTTTTAACAGGCAGCGTGTTCCATGACCTCAACACCCATAAATCACATGACGGGTGTGCAGGCTCGGGGTGTCGAGAGCTGTGCGGGGCATGCTTTGAGCGAAGTCTCTATGTTGTATAATCAATAGATATAAAAATAAATGGCCTGACCGTTATTCTCTCCCTGCTACCCCTCTCTAATAAAATCCCAGTAATGCATATTTCATTTACTTTTATACTTATTGATTACCTGTACTCCAGTTAGTAAATCACGCGTCTATCGATCCCTCAATCGTACCTCTGTCGGACAGCACATAACCAGCCATTTGCGCCCCTGATAAAGAGCTCAGGCATTGAACTCCTCACAGTAAATCTTTGCAAACTAACTTTTTAATTCCAAAATCGATCCACGTTTAAACGTCGCATTATTTCACGAGGCACGCCTGCGGTATTAAAAGTAATACCCTGATGCATTTGGTCTTAATGTGTGGAGGTCCATCCCTCCATCTCTCCTCTCATTACACTGAGGCCGATGCACTCCGGGGCCCCTGCAGCCTGGAGGGAGGTGAGGGCCCTCCCCTGCTGCTAAGAGCTGAGAAGCAGATCCGCTCCGGAGCCACCAGGAGCCTACAGAGACACTCAGCACAATGCTAATCAAACATAAGAATACCATCAGCTGGCTCATTAACCAAGGCAAAACACCACCATTCATCTCAGAGCCGAACCCAAAGGCTTTTTATAAGCATGTTACATGGCTCAGTGTAAAACTGAGAGAAGTTGTAAAAAAAATGCACAACAGTGTTTTTATTATTTAACATCTGTTACTTCATCAGTTTTAACAGCACAACAACAGATGTTGGCCAGTTGTTTTGTCCCTAAATCTACAGAAACTGTGATGAGAAAACAAAGATTGACTTAGAGGCAATGAGCAATGAAAAAACAAGTCATATGTAATGAAGACGGTCAACAACAACTAAATTGTATCAAAGACACAAGGACACGGAGGAAAAAGTCTCAAAGATAGATTTTTTCAGGTCATATGAGACACTTTTAAATGCAGCGCAGTCCCTCAGGGTACGAAGTAAAACAACACTGACACAGGGTCAATTGTAATTTTGGCGCCCACATCCAAAAGCAAATATATCAATTAAAAATAATAAATCAAAAGAGGAGTGAGGAGCTGCAGTTACAAACTGGCCATCTATTTTCATTAGCGTACACGCTGCTTCAGGTGTGAGCAGGATTTCAAGATTAATAGAGGTATTCAAATGAATCAGAAAGGATTAGGGTCTCCAGGGAACATGATCAATAGCTCCAAATCAATAATCAATAGGCCACTCACACCAATATACTAACTGCTGACACCGAGATCTCACAATTAAAATGAAAACTGGGAAGGGAGTGGCGTAAGACTATGATTTATCTCACAGCACAAGTGTCATTTAGGAATAAATAAGTCAATAGATAAAAGCTGCTGCTGCCTGGCTCAGGTGGGAGGCAGTTATGCATTTTAACGTGGCCACCGGCCCCGAGCATTATAGCCAAATCCCACAAAGCATTGCACCTATTCACGCACCGATACGAGGATAAACAGCACGCAACCTCATACAGCCTTTATCACTTAGCATCAAATCTCTGATTGTCGCCGTCAACTCGCGGCAAACAGGAGATGACAGCTTTTATTAATACAGTATCATTTCAACCTGACCGCAGTACAAGATTAATGCTCACACTTTCTCTGCACACAGAGAAAACACTTTTCTCTCAAGGGTGTTTGGAAACAAAGAAAAGTCAGATATATGGGAGCTCACCCCCCCCAAAAAAAAAAATCAATCCCGCGGGTAAGGCGTTGTAAAGAAATGAAAATAGAGCGAAGTGAAATCAGGAGTGAACATTTGAAAGTTTGTTAAGGGTGTGTGTTTCTCATTGTCATGCAAAACAATAACTGTAATCGTCCAGTGTTGTGTTTGCATGTGAATGTGTGTTTTGGAGGAAGTCAAAGGAAGTAAATGGGTGCTATGTGTGCAGAGCTGGGTCGGAAGGACAGAGCAGCTGTCTCACTGGAGAGTGGATTTGAGCAGCTTGGGGAGATAGATTCAGCTCATGCCGTCCAACGGGACACATCAGAAGCCCCTCTCGTCAATCCCCCCTCTCTCCCTCATTCATTTGGGAGTATGATTTATACTTTTTGAAGTGAAGGGTCTTGAATCCCACTATAAAGGAATTAAGAGGTCTCCCCTGAGTCTGCCATTCAAATGAGAGCATGGCAGGGATATGAGGGCTTTTTAATAGAGAGAAATTAGTATTCACAATGCCTCAAACTGGAATCTGAAGGAACCTTTCAGGTGGAGAAGAAAGGGCCAGTTTAGAAAAGAAAGCCCTAAGAAGTCGGGGGCTTTTCATAGCAGTCGTGTTTTTGCCCCTCATCAAGGACTGCTGTAGCGCTCTGTGAAATAGCCCAAGAGAGAGGGAGGGGAAAAAAAAGTGTGTGCGTGTATATGTGTGTGAAAATTAAGAATGCACCATAAATAGGCAGAGTAGAAACAATACAATGAGGAGTCCCACAGTCTCGAGGCCAAGGGGGCTAAGAGGCTTCTCAACAGTCCCCCGTACAGATCCAACGGTTCCAGGGAAGACTGGGAGCGATGTGACGCTTTGACAAACATCTTTTGGATAAACCTTTTTTAAATGTTTTTGTGCAGTTCAAGAAATGCAGGGCTTTCAATCTGCATTACAACTATGTCAACACATACGTAGTATTTCTCTATTTGGAAACACTGACCTTGAAAACTATTGAACTGAAGTATTTCTGCATTCGACTGCAGCTGTCTATTGTGAGTTCAGCTCAGACAGGCCAGGATTGACTCTAATAACACTCCTGTCCGTGGTCCTGGAGGCCCCAGGGCCTCATTAACAGCACAAAGTAATATACTTAAAATTGTTTTCGCACGTTGACACTTTACAATTACAATGACAATTACATAAGAACTGTTCATAAACATGATTTCAAACTGACATTATAACAGAAAATATGACATTACTTCTGTTTGGGGCCTCAGAGACTTTTTAAGGCTTTTCAAGAAGCACTAACCATAACCACCACAAACATGAGTAATCTGAGCATATAAGAGCATAATGTAGATTTCTGTGTCTGTGAATGACTTTTTAGCAAACAAAAGGGATATATACAGTTTATGTTTGTGCATGGCTCATGTTAAAAATGAAATATTACCTTATTTGGTGTAATATTAACTCTTTATAATAATATCCATACTTATATTGTCACTAAGGAATGTTTTTTTGACAATTCAATACTCTTATACAAATTGGGCTTTAATGGGGTCAAAAGAAAAGAAAAATAGGAGATATAGTATTATTATTTTTACATATACAGCCAAGTAAAGCTAATGCCAACAAAATGGGTTGAGATGGATGTGGAAGCACTGCGAAAATATGCATAAACATAACGTTAAATCTTCTCTGGTGTATTTGCAAGAAGGATATTTTAGTTTTGAAACAAGCTGAAATCAATAGTTGTATGTAGCAAATAATCCCTGTAAAGTCACTCAATACACATTTAGGTGTTTGTCCCCCTCCTAAACAGCCCAATCACATTTTGATGGTGAAGAAGAATGTTTAGGGTTGGCCCAAACACGCTTGGCAGTCTCTGAGGCATCATCTTAACAAAGATTACTCTGGTTAACAGCGACCTATGCTCTGTAACTAATTCATTTAAATTAGTTGGCCATAGACTTGTCCATCAGTATATTGAGCTTTGATCGAAAAAGACAGAACGGCGTCTCCGATAGGCCCTCGAGAGGCTGATTTGTTTAACTAACATGTGGCATCAACTACCTGTTTCTGTAGATTGAGGAGGAACATCTGAGACGGGAGCTCTCTGACACCATGTCAATAGGACACACTGGTAATGGGCACAAAGGGTTCAACTGGAAATTGAAAGTATCAATAACATTTAGATTTTGCAGTTTCACCATTAAAGTCTGAACAAAACTGAGGCCAAAAAGATCATAAAGTTTGGAAAAAACTTGTATTGTAAATACCTGGCTTCGATCTCGTTTTCCAACAGAAGGCAGCCAAAAACTAAAAGGAGATAATAAAAGTAGTGTAATTACTGATGGAAACAGATTGATTTAATACCACAGGAGCTCTATATACTGTAATGTTTAACCAGTATATCTTACTCTCTCTGGTAAGGATCTTGGGAGAAGTGTCTCAGTCTCTCTACAAACACTGGCATGCTGTTGCCCTGTGAAACACAAATCAAAGACACAGTCAGACACAGACACTATAAAAGACGGCATAACTGTTTTCAACTGAGGAAGATGCCAGTTTACTTTAACACTGCTGGGAAGCCGCCTCCTATCCTTCCTGATGCAGCAAGCAGCAGAGCCAGACAATCGTTTGAGACGTGAATGATACCGATACCCTGCAATGATACAAAACACATTTCTATTGTTGCAAAATAGTCAGAAGCGATCATTAATGTTTAAGAGGCATGCAGGAAAAAAAGACAAGGCAAGGCAAACTTGACTGCTGTTGGTAAGAATGAGCGTCTACAGCACAAAATCATTGTCCTCTACCTCTCTGAGAGGGCCGTGCAGGCTGCAGGAAGGTGGGAGAGGGATGGTTACCCTCGAGGGAAAGCTGGCTGTCTGAGTCCCAGCCGGGCAGAAGGCCGGCCACGCCCGTCCCAACTCCACAGTCCCCCTCGAAGAACCAGTCACTCTGCTCGTCATCGCCTACACACAGGAGACAAGGAAGATGTTACATTGGTTAGTACAGTATGTCGCTGCTGCATGTTTCTTGGATATTTCCAACAAACAAACTTTAATAAAATTACCAAAATAACAATTAAAATTGTGCTTAAGTACATCACTTAACCCACTCTAAGAAATTAGCCAAGGAAATTAGAGACTTCATTAAAATGCTGAAGTCAAAAACACCACAGCCGTAGATTTGTTACGTCCAAGAATGGAGTTGTAGGACATGCATGTTTAACCTCAGTACTGTGTTTGAGGATAATGTTAGAGGTAAATACTGAAACAATGTGACTGAGTGGTTACTATACACTTTTGCTTCATGAGCTGTTGTGTGCTTGGTGATCGGACAGACTTCAGTGGAGCTTCGACTGACACACGTGTGCGTCAATAATGACTTGCTCCTTTAACCACACAACCAGACAACACCAGCCTCGTCCCCAGACAACAAGCTCCTCTCAGACCTGTCAGTCAGCAAAGAACACGCAGGAACCATGCCTCTCACAGTCAAGGTGTAGTGACAACTGTTAAATCAGACGCCGCCTGGCCCCACCACGGCTAATGAGATTAGCAAAGGCTTCAGCGCTCATTAACACGACATGACAACGTCTTATTAGAGTCGCCTGGGTGCCCAGCAACCAGCCCATTGTATCAAAACCTCCCTCTCTGGCCCCAGCATTCCCTCAGTCGAGCAGGATATTGTCCAAATCTGACAACTCGTCATCTTTCTTCATACAATCCAGAATACTTCATCTGGGAGCTACAAATACTCTAAATCAATCACTTACTAGTTTGAACCACACAAAGAGATGAAGATGTCGTACCTAATAGTTTGCCGTATGTTAAAATTATTAATATTTTAATACCTTGTCTGCCCTCATCATTGGTGAACAGCCCAGGGTCACTGCTGCATGTGCTGCTGGTTTCCCTGCAAAGAAAAGAAGAACAAGATCACACGTGAATGATCACCACTGACCCGTTTCTTTAATACCAATGACATTTAAGGATGAAACTCCGTTTTGATTTGTCATCTCAAACCTGATGGGTTCTTTAGGTCAGACAATGTTATAGCATCTGAAAAGTGAACAATGTGGATCAAAAATTTACATGGCCCTGTAATGTCAATATTTAACATGTAACATTCAATAATAAAAATAATGAAGAAGTCCGGAGCTAGAGGTCGACATAAATGGAAATGACAAAAAAAGACAGAGCGTGCCGTGTTCTCTCTGGTTGCGATAGCAAACACAAAGGCATGAGGAGAGGCTCTGATCGAAGCCACTGAGTGACATGCACAATCTAATTGAATATCCTCCGCTGTCAGCTCCAATCTAATCTGGCCAGCGTTGTGGAGGATGACAGGAGAGCGAAACACATTCCCCTGTCCGCCCCTCCCTCTGGGTGTGCCCCACACTCAGAGCGACCCACAGACGTGCCGCTTCCACACAACAACTGGCAAACATCTGCTGTGTGGGCTGCCACTGTTTCCTGCTTAGGCTGTACTCATCGCTGATCCTCTCCACACCCCCCATGCAACCTCTGCTACACTGCCTCCACACCCTGTGTGACCCCACTGTTACCCAAGACCACCCTGAGTTTCTATACCTTTCTCACACCTCAGCCACCTTAAACTGGGACTTTCAGACATTTCAAGGTCATGGACGAAGGAGGTTAGGAGAAGGGTGGAGCCGATAAAGATGGAGGGATTCTCTCTGAAAGTATACAGTCACACTGCTGTCATTTCCTACTTTAGAGAAATGGAACACACACTTGTATTCAATAGCTTTCACTTTATTTTGATTCCCAGTTATGTTGTACTGCTGCTATAAATTCCTATTATTATTATCATCTACAAATGAAAATAGTCCCCAGCACTTTTAAATGTAAATGTTTATTTCCTTTATTTAAAGGAACATGCACATTTATCAATATTTCAAGCTAATGTTCAACTGCAGTCCTTTCATATATTTACGACCAGTTTTTTGTCACATTTTTTTTACCATAATGTCAGACATTTTGAATCCTTTTATCCTTTAAATTAAGGTAATTTCCATAAAACTACGGTGACAGATGAGAGAACCTGATGCTCTTGATTGCTTTGCATTTTGCTTCATATTTATTATCGCTGACCTTGCTTATGAGGAGAAAGCTGGAGGGTCAGATATGCGCTGATACGGTGCTTTGCCATATTGCACAGGTCTGCCAGCGATGGCAGGATCAGAAAAACCTCCACCCAGCCTGCACGTCTTCCTGGCCAGATGGTCCTGCATCATCTCCGCACACATCCGCAAGAAGCAGATGTGAGAGGGAGCAGGCCTCTCCGGGGAATCTGGAAGATGTCTGGCCTAGCCATGCAGTCCTGGACCGTCCCTCAACCCCCATCCCACCCCTTCAGCCCCCTCTCCAGACTGACTCCCCAGGCCTCTGCTCATCTGTACCCCACCTCTGGACACATGGGCTGGCATTTGGAGCGCACAGCACTCCAGCATCAGTAGAGCACACAGCCACAAGCTCTACAATAACTATCATTTTGGTTTTATGCTTCAGTCCACAAACCTTTCCTGAAGAACCAGTGGTGGTTAACTATTTCCAGCAGTGTGGGAGCTCTTATTGGAGGGGTTTTGTGCAAAGTTTGAAAAAGAATCACAGGTATAAACAATTAATTAGAGACACTCATTAAGTATTTATCCGTATTAAAGGTGTAATGTGATGTCGCTTGGAGCAGCACAGGGCCGATGTGAGACCGTTTCCATTAAGTACTGCTTAATTAATGGCATGAATAATTGAGACCCCCCATTTTTCTTGAGACCAAAAGAAACACCTCCTCTTTCTTCAGCAGTGACCTTTGTCAGGAAAAGTTGACAAACATTTTGGGCAAACTTAAGGTCTACAAAAAAGCACTTCCCCCAGTCAAAAATAAGATATTCTATTGCGGATTAAAAACAAATAAGTCTTCATTAGTTAAAATACCATACGTCCATGGTGAAACAAAGGCAAGGGCAAAGACGGTATTCCAGTGTTTTAGAGCTCAACTCCTCACATGGGCCTATTGTCTCTATACAAGCCAAAGAGTTGAAGCAAAACACAGTATCCAGATGAGCACTAATCATTAGGATATAATCCTCAGCTCCTGGGAGAGGCAGACCAGTTTGCACAGAGATTACAGGCTAGCCGCCATTTATTGAGCTCGGGCTCATTCTGCAGAGGAATAAAGAAGAGGCAGAGACAGAGGGGGGCAAAGCGCTGATAACAATGGATCTGTGGGCTCTTCAAACAAGCCGCCTCAACCCAAATCCATGCCCTCTTCCATGGGTGTCTGATTATAAGGTTATCCCACCATCCCTGAGCTGCAGTAATTGGATTAGTCTCAGAGATTTATGAAAATTAACTTCAGCAAATGCTGCACTGCTTACCCCCAAAAACTCCTCATAGAGTTTTCAAAATAGAAATTACAGCATGATAAAGCTGAGTGTGAGAAAAGCATGCACAATGGCTTTGTTTTTCCAGTGGCCGGGTTGAAGTAAACATCACCAGCAGCAGCAGCACACAGCTGGAGATAGAGGCTGAACCCAGGAGAGCGTCTACCCACAGGTGAGGCATGCTTGCTGGGCCAGCCTGGGTGCCAGGTGGCCTCACTGCTAGCAGGCTGGGCCAGGTCTAATCAAGGATGTGGAGCCCAACTGGAGCCGCTAACATCTGCTCCTCTTGCACTTGGGTGGCTGAAGGCAAAGCTCTGCTCAGTATGCACATAAGAGGAGTGACCTTGAGGAGAGACCAGACACTCCATATGAAAAAGGTTAATGGAATGAATGGCGACCGAAGAAATCCAAGTGCTTCAAAACATTTCAACAATGGCATCTGTATCTGACATGAAATGGACCGTACACTCTCAGAGTATAAATATTGCTGTTGTACCACTGTCAACCCCTCATCACTGCTGCCATTTGTTCATATCCTTTCTCTCAGCCACGGCGTAACCATTAGATTGTTCAGCCCTCAGTACTGTGTGGCAGTCTACTGAGCAGCAATCAAGAGCGTTGGCGTTGTGTAAGTGAGAAATGATTGACAGCATGCCATGGTGTTCCCATTTATTTCTTCTCCGGAGCTGTTTTCTGTCAGAACGGCTATTGATTTTTCCATAAAGTAAGAAAACAAGTACCGTTTAGGGGCTAGGGAGGTCAGCACAAATTAAACCAGAAGATGTAAAGCCTTCTGTCTGTCCCATTATCAGTTACCTCAAATGTCTTCTTCTCAAAGGAAATACATTGTGCAGCAGCATGGCAAAACATTGAGAATGGGAACTCCAGACTTAAAAAGACTCTGTTACTGAATGTTATAATGACACTGAACTGAATTTAACTGCACTGCGCACCAGATCTGCCTGTTTGTCAGCTGATTATACATGTGGACCATATGTAAGATATTAAATAACAAAACACTATAAATACATTCTACAGAAAAATACTTAATTTACAAGTCTGATCACCTTAAAATCTTTTTTTCTATGCATCCTGGTTTACTAAACATCTTAATAATACTCCATAAAGATAAATACTAGTAGAACTGAACAATTCGTCAACAAATCGATAAATCCATTGACAGGAATTTAAACTATTTTTACAACCAATTAACAATTCAAATCATTTTCATTTCATTTTAATGCAGAACATTTCATTTTAGCATCTCACGTGTGTGAATTTGCTGCTTATGTGTTTAAGGTCCACTATTTTGGTTTTCTATATTTATATATAGTCATTCGTGGTACTCTATTGATTTAAACATTCATGGTGTCCACCTTATGAATCCTAATGACTTAGGTCACCCGACTTTTCCTCTTGTGCCACCAGCAGGTTAACAATTGTGCTTTTGAGTGAAATGTTTCAACAACTATTAATTTGGCACAGACATTCATGTCCCCCTCAGAACAAATTGTAATCACTTTGGGGATCCTTGAACTTTTAATTTGCCACATCATCCGGTGAAATTATATTTGGTCCAATATTTTGGTTTATGACCAAAGACCTGCAAAACTAAGCTGTACTTTGTCTTTAGCATGTTTGTTTTGCACTGTGAGCATACTAGTGTTTGGTTAGCATGTAGGAGTTAGTGTCTCACTCTAAGCACCACTGTGACCGAGTACAGCTTCACACAGTCGCTACTAAAGAACTTTTAAATAGAATAACTTTATTGCTGAAATGGTGCTACACAAATAAACTTGCCCTGGGCATTTTAACTCCTTCCTGTTGTTCCTGAATGATTAATAAATTCATTGAGATTCAGATGAAATAACAGAGAAGATAATCGTTATTTGCCGGTCTTTATAGCAGAAAACACTGGGGAGAGGTGTCAAAACAAAAGAACAACAAATTTAGTCTTTCTGATTCAACAGTATATTATAATCTTTGCTTCAGTGTAATAATATAATGTCCCTCTTTGCTGCCAGTTACAGCCACATTTAGTTTTGCTAAATAAAATGCACACAAGAGGGTGCACTGTGGGACACTGGGACAGGCCCAGCTTTAATTACCCAGCCCAAGACAGGAATTCATTTCAAAACAAATCAATACCACACCAAGTCACTTATTTATTTGTGACAATATTTCTCGAAAGGAAATAATGAGCTGGCAGATGCCCGGAGGCATAACTATCAAAGATCCTTCCCTGGTGATCATTTCAGCTATAGGAGATGAGGATGAAGAGACTCTATCATTCATTTTTAATGTCAACTCAATACTTTAAAGTGAAGTGGTGTGATTGTGATACCTTTTTTTGGTTTAGTTGAGGACACACTGAATATTGACAAGTGGCTCGATGAAGACAGGCAGTATAGATCATCTTAAATGTCGCCTTGTTTAATTGCTTCTGTCTGATAGTAGTTATGATCATGACTTTTATGTTATGGGTTTAACTGCCTTGGTAACTTTCCATTTAAAGGGTAAAAAGGGCTTTTAGAGTTTTGAGCTCCTTTTTAAGTATGGTTTTAATCCTTACTCTTTAAACAATGACAAGGTTAACATTTGGCTTTTTGCAATACTATAAATCTATTATGAACGTGGTACTACTTGTTTTTCACAAATAAAGAACCTAAAAGCTTTTTTATATAAATCTAAATGAACACTAAATGTAGATTGGGCTCTACCTGTGTAATAACATTGTAAAGAATGAAAGGTTAGGTTTGAGTCCAATGTAAAAAGAAAAAGAAAATACAAATATTTGTTCTTGAATCTAACATTACCCTTCAGACATGTTCTCATCTGCAGCATCTCTGTGTTCCTTGGCCATCTTTCTCTTCCAGCACTCCTTTCCCATTAGCCTGGCTCCGTCAGTCTGGCGATCTGCTCCCACCCAAACACCGGACCTCTTCTTAGATCCTGACAGATGCTGCATCCTAGACGGCCTGTGTCTCTGTTTCCCGTCTACACCAGAAACCTTCAACTTCTGCTGCAGTCTAACTGTGACATCTGAGGTCATGCGTTTGACCTTCCTCCGCCTCCTCAGTGGCCGTCCCGGATTATTCTCGGTGAAGGAGTCAGACTCTGGCCAGGACGGCTGTCTAGTCCTGACCGGTCCTCTCATGACGGAGCGCCATCGGTTGGTTGAAGTCATGTCATCAGAGTCACTGCAGTTGGCCATGGAGGCAGCAATAGCTGATGAAGAGTTCTCCCTGTATTCTTTAGTCTCGTCCAAGCTTGACTCTGATGCCTCAATCCAGCATCGTCTATGCTCCAGCGGATAGAGGCATGATTCACGACAACGCTTGCGGCATCTGCGGCGGCGGATCTGCCGGCGTTGCTGCAGTGGACTTAGCACCATTTCCTCCCACAGCTCCCCCAGTTTATTTTGTTCTGAGGTCTGCTCCAGGGCAGACACCAGGTCCTGCACCAGCTCATCCATCATGGTGCTGGAAACCAAAGACACAAGATACAATTGAGTTAATTTAAGCGATGTCAAGACAGATAATTAAACACAGTGGATGATGCTACATCAAAATAAATTGCAATAGGTGTGAACAGGGTACATTAGTCTGACATACAACAGCCGTGTCAATAAACAAAAGCTTCCAAATTCTGGATCTGAGAAACAACCCATGTCTCTCTAGAAATAAAAGGTAAATATCAATATTTATATAAATATTCATACTAACTCTCAGCCTTTTACACTTATATTACCACTATAAGTGGTAATACAAATTTGGGATATTGTCTCAGAGATGCATAAGTTGTATAACTCTTTGCCCCAAAACTTACATTTAAAAGCGTAATAGTGTCGCCACACTAGACTAGATGTGTGCCATGTATCCTTCATGATAATACTGGTACAATTTTTGAATGCTAAAAAGAAAATCATGATGGCAATATTCAGACATAATGATGTCATACCATTACGCAAAAGCAACAGCAAACATGGCTGAAAGCCAAACAGCGGGCAGCTTCAGTAGTGTGGATACCATGCATCATCAATCTGTCACGGCTTTTTCTTCTCAGGGTCACGGGGTCGACCTACTCCAGCTGCAGCTACACCCTGGACAAGTTGCCAATGTTTGCCATACTATTTCTAACATAATTGTTATAGCACAGCTTAATAATATTTCTCGGTGCTTTGAGGACATTGTGGGGAGAGTTGCAAAACTTTGTTTTATAGCAGTATTGGATCTTTGTATGTTTTTTGCATCAATGCGATGAAGTATCTTGATTTTTAAAACTCAATGTCTGGTTATTTTAACCATAAAATGTTTCTGATGTGATTTATGGTCATATAAATCCATTTCTACCATTACTGAGAGCATATGCGTGCTTTGCATCATGTTCTACTGTTAAAATGTGTCATTTCTGCCTCCTTCATTGTTCATTCATTCACTGCTGAGCACGAATAGAACATGACACATCTAACAGGAAGCTCTTGGTGTTGAAATTGAATCCGATCGCTGTGGTTGATGTGGGACTTTCCTGCTCTCATCTCCAGCTGTGGTTGTAAGATCCGTACCCAGAAATACCAATCTGCACCTGTTTTTTTTTTCTTTTAAGTAATAAAATATCCCAAGGCTCATTTTCTCTTTTAGTCCAGCAGCAGTATAAAATGATAGAGGATCATCCACACTGTGAAATTTCCAAGCTCTCCTTGTTTGCAGCTATAAAAACACACACAGCTCCTTCATTATTAGCCAAGAAAGCGACATCAGTGCAGCTGAACAATAGCAGAGGCAGGCTGATCTGTCTGCATGCTCTCTGTTACATAACAGCATCTCACACGTGAGCTGTGCACAAGGACAGGCTGGACACCCTCACACCTCCTCACGCGCTAAACGCCTTTAAAACACACTAACCGTGTCACGCACGAGTCACGGGTATCACGATGTGATGGAATAACACGGGCTGTGTTTGAGCACTCACCAGTCGCAGCTTGTCTTGTTTTTGTTTTTCAGCACAGCTGACACACACCGAGACGCACTTCCGCCCTGCTGTCCAGCCAATCAGGTGTCTCCGCCTCGCAGTGACGCATCTGCAAAACAGCCCGCCACGCAGCGTCACAATGTCCGCACAGATAAAGAGCCACAGCTCAGCCTGCCCTGCTGCAGATAGCAGACACACCGAGCTTCATTACGTATTACTGTGAGACTCAAGTTGGGAAATTACTGTAAACTTAAACAAAGCCCTGTTTCAGCTTTACAGTAATGTGTCTGTGATAGGCTGCTTCACAGAAATGACTCAAACTGTGGTACTTGTACCCCTGGTGCACTGGTTCTTAACCTTGTTGGAGGTACCGAACCCCACCAGTTTCATATGCTCATTCACCGAACCCTTCTTTAGTAAAAAATAAAATATACAAATACAAATTAAAATAACAAAACCAACACAGTGCATGAACTCACAACAACTTACCTCAGTGTGACTTCTGCTGTTGCCTTTGAGAGACCAGTTCTACGGTGGCCCTGAAGTGCAAAACACAACAGCAAATCAAAAAACAGAACAGCAAATTCAGAAAGTTAACAGTGCTCATATTTTGAAAACATCTAAACCATGTCCTTCCAGTTCAAAGGACGGACCACCAGTCCAATCAGCGCCGAGTCATGTCGCCCGAGGGTACCTACCTTTTCCGTTTTGAATTTGCTGTTGTGTTTTTTGATTTGTTATTGTGTTTTATGATTTGCTATTGTGTTTTTGAATTTGCTGCTGTTTTTTTGATTTGCTATTATGTTTTTGAATTTGCTATTATGTTTTTGAATTTGCTATTGTTTTTTTCTGATTTGTTATTGTGTTTTTGAATTTGCTATTGTGTTTTTGAATTTGCTATTGTGTTTTATGATTTGCTATTGTGTTTTTGAATTTGCTGTTGTGTTTTGCACTTCAGGGCCACCGTACAGTTCAGATATGCGTGGCTTCACCTTGGCAAGTGCCAGTCTCATGTCATTTTCACAGCAAAGTCTGTTCCTTTTCTTAGTTTTTATGTCCAGCATCCTCAAAAAACGATTGCTCACAAAGATATGTTGTAACAAATGGTATAAAAAATTCCAGGGCGGAGGCTCCACCGAACCCCTGAGACCGACTCACCGAACCCCTAGGGTTCAATCGAACCCAGGTTAAGAACCACTGCCCTGGTGGTACACGACCTACTTACAGTGCTACTTTTAAATTGAAATAAATACATTAAAAACATAACACTATGCTTGAATTTATTTTTTATATCCAGCCTGATGTAGCATCCATACATCCGGTTACAAGATAAAATGTGATGTCAGGACAGAGATGGGAAGTAACGAAATACAAATACTTTGTTAACGTACTTAAGTAGAATTTTCGGGTATCTATACTTTACTTCTCTATTTATTTTTGACATTTACTTCTTACATTTTAGTATCCGTACTTTCTACTCCCTACATTTTCAAATCAGGGTCGTTACTCTTGCGTTTAGATGGTGATTATTAATAAACAGTAAAATTTCACCATCAGTATCAGTAAAACGCGCCATGCAGTCAATGTGATTGATTGGATTATGCTTAGAAACGTATGTAAACACACACTGATAAGACAACCCTATTGGTGCATTTGTCTTCACGTGCACAAGACGATGAACATAAATAGCCTAAAATCAGGCAGGGAACTCATTGGAAGGAACTAAAATTGTTTGTGATAGTGGAACCAGGTAGCGAGAGCGTTGGTGGAGGAGATTTCTCGGGTAATGTAGTAGAGTCGAGTGAAGAAGACCAGCAACGCATCCCCCATCCTTGGTCATACCTCCGTGAGATGTTTGCATACCAATAAAGTTTTTGAACACCATGCACATTGAGTTCGCAATCCCTCATTCTTGTACAGCAGTTTGATTTTTTGAATGTGTTTAGGAAAGATTGGCCAATGTAGCTTTTTGTATTGATTTCAGTTCATTTTTCTTTGCTTGGACAGACTGTAGGTCCTGTAAGCTTTTACCTAAAATGGTGGTTTTGTCCTTCACAAGGTTACCGGCACTTTATACTTTTATACTTTAAGTATGTTTTAGAGCCTGTAGTTTTTACTTTAACTTGAGTAAAAAAGTTAAGTCAATACTTCAACTTTTACTAGTCTTTTTAAACACAGGTATATACTTGTACTTGAGTAAAGAATGTGTGTACTTTTGACACCTCTGTGTCAGGATGGTGAGTGGAGGTCAAATGAATGGTTCAATCTGTGTCAGGATGGTGAGTGGAGGTCAAATGAATGGTTCAAAATCTCTGCAACTGTGACTCCAAACAGGAAATAATAGGAGGAGAAGTGTAAATCAGGAGTGCACCGTTACCACCAAATGTGCCGAAGTGTCCATGAGCAAAACAATGAACGCCACTTGCACCTAACATTGCCTTGCATCTCCTCCGCCATCTCGGTGAGTGTGTGTGAATGGATAAATGTCATAATTAATAACCATTTATCTCAAAAAACAGCCCTATAAGTTAAGTCAAATCTTCTATGAAAGAGTTTAAATGGAAATCAAACACAGTAAGATTTAAATAATCGTAATAAATCTACATGTATGTAACATTTTGAACAAAATCCCAAACCATTGTTACGTTTGTGAGATTAGTTGTAGATTACAGTAATTCTATTACGTCTGCACTTTTTTTAAAACAATGCACTAATAAGTGTTTTATGATGTGTGACAACTCTAAGTAATGTCTCTCAAAGCCAGTGTTATGCTGAATGAAGCAAAAAAAAAAAAGTAATTTACTACTTCTTTCATCTCTCAGATGAAGGCAGCCTAAATAATAAAAAATAAATAAATAAAAGTCTGTGAAAATGAGTACAAAAGCCATTTAATCTCTCTCATCTTCCTCTTAATAACTGCAAATTTCCCCTTGGGCCCATGGGAGAGGGCCTCTCTGTGCCGCTGCCACCTTATCTGTCGCCTCCATATTTCAGCATGCTGAGCGGCTCCCTCAGTACCCAGCCCCCGGCCTCCTCTAGCTTGGGCCTGTGGGGAAGCTGGGCTCCTGGGCCCGCCATTGTTCTGGCCTGGGAGGAAAGTCCAGAGAGAGCCCTGAAAGCTAGACAGTGAGAATATTAAAAAAAAAACTTGAGCCACTGCTTCATTAAGCGGCAGCCTTTCACAAGCAAACATATCAGAAACAGCCCCTTTTCAGAGGCAGTAATTAGCAATTTGGAAACCTTGCCCCCTCAGGATATACAGTTTCAATTTAGTCAGCAGCTTTAGATTCTTAGGCACTTAATATTCATTGTTTCTGCCGTCTTCCCAATTTCTCAACATACATTGTCTAGTCTTTCACTGGCGATAAAGTGTTTTATCTTTCATGTAATTCTTCTTTTCAATGAGCCCTTTGCAAGAGAAGTTAATTTTTTATAAATAATTTTCAAAGGAATTTGCAAAGAATGTGAGGGATGATAGCAAAGTGCTCTTCAGGAAGTGCCAGGCTGAATATCATATGGAGCTTTTGCATGATTGATTGAAGTCTAGCTGTAAATAGAGTGTGAGAAAAGTTCCTGCAACTTCCTGGAAAGTTATATTGCTGCAAAACCCTCTACAACTGATGACGTAGATCACAAAAAGAAAAGGATATTCAAGTTTAAATGGTATGTACTTTACAGTGGTGTCATGATGTTACATTATTTATTTCTATTCTACAATTACTGACTGATGAATATTGTTATCAGGAATTATTTGCATGTGTTTGCAGTGACGTGATAAATCCTTTGCATGGATTTAATGGCAAATGTTTGCAAACTGCTTATTAAGCCAAACCACATATCGTACCTCAGGGGTGCAAGACTGACACTTATCTTTGCCACCACGGCGCTTTTGTTTCAAAACGCTACCACTTCCATTCATTTCCAATCAGCATTGTCTAATAGAAATAATTGATTTTTGCCTCTTCTCCACAAAACGCTTGTGATTAAACATTTTGTCTCCAAATCTAAATTCCAAGATCGCCATCAACACTTGAGAAAAATACTCATTAAAGCAAAAAAAAAAGAAAAAAGAAAAAAGAAGAAGAAGCTAAGATGTGAAAGGAGGAGGCAGGGAATGAAATAATGAATGGAGTCCGAGTGAGCTATCTTTCCTAGGCAGAGCGCCACTAGGGATGCAAACTCTCAGCCACCAGAAATGAGCTACCTATCTGTGAAAAGAGTGACTGCTCCATCCTATTTGATTTGGCTCTCCTATCATCTCTTAAGAAGATGTCAGCCTTGCTTCTTCTATTGCTCTGAGCCTTTATCAACCCGGAGACGATTTCCCTGCGTAAAAAAAAAAAAAAAAAAACAGGAGGGGGAGACGCATTTCAGTGCCTTTCAGGGAGCAACACTAAAGAATAAATGTTATGCGATAAAAAGGGGGTTGTTAAATAGATCTGTCTATTTGTATGGTAATAATGATCGCTTAAAGACTCAGGGCTCCGTGACTTGTAGAACAAGGAAACAAATCTGTATTCAGGTATTGTGTTAACATGACTCTCCAAACGACCTTGTGAAACTTTCATACAGTAAAAAATGAGTTGGATTCTCCTGTTTTGTTTTGGGGGTTTTCTGTTCGTGTCAGTTTGTTTCCTTTTTCTTTTGCCGTGGAGGAGTCCCTACACTGAGCAAAGCAGCTTGTCTCTACCTGAGCTCTTTGCATTTTAAATGATATCTGTCCGAGTATTTATTGACAGATCTGGTACAGATTATCCGGTTGAGTATTCAGTATTCAATTCATTATGTGTCTAGTAGTTAAATACTGTATGTTTACTATTCTGACATGCATATTTATTCAAATTTATTTGAGCAATAGAAGCTGTACCACAATTTTAGAATACTCCAGTACAAGAAATCAAAAGTAGAGTACAGAAGTAATGTAGTACTTCAGCAAAATATCAAAAGTAAATGCAGAAAGGTCCTTTTCAAAAGGTTTATATAGACCTACTGTATATCTCATACAATAACTCCACTGTTGTTATAGATATAGAACATGAATTGTAATTTTTTAGCCAGTCAAGCAGAAGCAAAATCTTTAACAAAACATCATATTTTATAATAAAATAAATAGTAACTGTAGCAGATACTGTAAATGTAAGAGTACAATGAGTACAAAGTACAGTATTTCTCTCTGTGGCTTTGGGGAAATGCACTTAGTTACTTTCCACGACTGAATATTGTGATTTTGATCAATGTTTGTCAATGTGTGTCCCAGTTTAACCATTAAAACCACAGCAATACCTGCTGACTGTCAAAACGTCAGCCCTGAGGTCTTTCATTAGGATTCAGGGTAGGCTCTAGTTTTCTGTCCCCTGGTGACAACAAGCTATTAACAAAATTATCTGGAAAGCTGGCCCATAAACCTCAGGAGCATTCTTTTGTTGTCAAGCAAATCAAACAGTAAGTGGGGTTTATTTGTTGCTCTGCGCACCTGGAGACCTTCCTGTACATTGTTTCAGATGCATCACTGCCATGAGGAGCCGTGTCAACCTGCCCCACTATGGTGCGTTTGACGTGTCAATTTAGAAGGTGGCAGGTTGAAGCTGAGCCCGGGTTAGTTGATCTTTTATCTGTTCCTTTGATATCTGCATGTCAGTGTAAACAACAAACAGTTCAGCTCAAAAATGTCTGTCGGGGGAGTGCGACTGATCCTCCAAGCAGTGGTGTAATCTTTTTTGCATGAATAAATAAATATGTATGCAGTGATGCAGCATCAAAGGTAATGGCTTGAAAATGATAAGTGAAGATATTAAAATAGCACACTGTTCTTGGTGAGCATGGAGGGTACCAGGGCCAACACTCTGGTGGTTGCAAGAGATGAGAACAAATTCAGTATGGGGCTGCAGTGATAACTCAGAGGCACGTGTGAAAATACAGGGAAAATGTGAAATTAACAGCACAAGTAACTGCTGATCCAGCAGCGAAGATGCAGCCTGTTACACGTTAAGACGTTAAGAGAACAAGAAAGTGAAACAGAAAACCTGCCGTTATCTTTTCTGCCCCCTTGCACGGTGTAATGTCTGGAAAACTAAGTTTTCATTACAGATTTTTACTAGTTAATAGTGTGAAATATGACTTCTTAATACCTGTTACCAAACTACAGGCTGCATGTATGAGGGAAACAAGATACAAATAACCTTTTTCAGATCAGATCTCATGCCTACAAATTTGACCTTCCCACAAGAACCATCAACAATGTAAACAGTAATATTTGATTAAAAACCTTTATGAAGGTCTAAGCTGCATGCCATGTAATCCCAACTGTTTGTTACATACGATCTCTTACTCGACTGTCAAACTACTAAACAAGAGCAAGATTTCCCATCAAAAGAAAACAGAACAAATGTTTTAATCAGTTTTGGAAAAAGAAAAACACACGTAAGATTTCTTCAAAGGACAAAGGAGCAATTAATTCATATCAAGGCAGTCATGTGAGCAAAATCACCTGACAAATATAGAAATGTTTTCCTCATTTGTGTAATGTGAAAAACTTTTGGATATTAAAAGTAAGCATTCTTGTATCATCTCCTTCTTCCGTATTTCGCTGATTTTCTGTGTTCATGAAAGTCTGTCAGCTACACAGAAAGGTGAAAGATGGCAATGAAATGCAGAAACATTAAAGAATTCAAAGACACAAAGACACATGAGCAGTATTCAAGATGTAGAACACATCCTTAAACAACTCATAACTTATGACTAAATGTATTTTGTATTCTTCCCTCACAACTGTATTCTCTACAATGTCTACAGCTGAACAGCGGAGGAGGAGGAGGAGGAGGAGGAGGATGCAGACGACACAAGGCTCTCCAGGCCCGGCGTGGAAAGCACTAGAGGTAGATTGATTAGCCTGCTCAGTTTGGCTGATTAATCAGGGCCTGTTAGGTGGAAACGAGCACCATTTATGGCTGATTATCTTCCCAGAAGGCAAAATCTTGAGGTACAATCCACAGTGGAACTTTTCCACCTCCATTTAAACGCAGCATTTTCCATCTCCTTCTTTTTTTCAGTAATGAAAATGCTGCTTACATTTGGTTTCATGAAGTTTCACATTACTGCTGTTGGAGTATTGGGCTTAACGTTTTTCCACTTTAATTTGACAATGACCAACGAGTCAAAGTAAAGGGGAAAATATCTATTTTTCCCCTTCAATTCAGAAATGCATTTTACCAGATAAACTAATGTCATTACAGCTAAATGACTTGCCGTAGCCTCAGACAGGGACCTCTTGATCATCCAAAGATTTAGGCTCTTCAAGAGGACTCGTCATCAAGGGGGCTTAAGTGGCTGAAATTCAGTTTGAAAGACAGGTGGTTATGTAATTGATTTGTTTTTACTCATGTAATTCATTCACTGCTGTTCCTGTTATTTTCAACTTTCAGGAGTTCGGACTTAATTCTGCTGTAGAAAAGGCGTTTAACTGTTAAAGTATTAGTTCATGCTCATTCTAAGCCTCCCTAAAGGGGTTACATGTGAAAACACTCATGTCAATTTTCTATGACGTGAACATGGAATTCAATGATTTTATATGAAGTATTTTTATTTGTCTGTTTTCAGGAGAAATAACATTCTCAGGCGTAAAACTGTTATGATGCAATGTGCTGCTCAATCCTTTAAAGCTGCGTTTTAACATTTAACACATTTCTTGTTATTTGCTTTAGTGCAGAAAGAACGATGAAAAACGTTTATGTTTTAAAAGTGTGATCATGTGCTGGAAAAATGAATAATTAATTGCCCACAATTTTGATTCTTGAATAATAATTTCAGTCATTTATCAAACAAAAATGCCAAATCACAGGTCCTAGCTTCTCAAATGTGAGAATTTGTGCAGATTACTTTAAATATCTTCAACTTTGGGTTTTTGACGATTGGTTAACATTTGAAGAGCTTTAAGAAATTGTGGTTTCATAAATCAAGCAACAAAACGATTAATCAACAAAATAATTGAAACTTATTGATGATGCCTTAATAACTGTACAATTACCGTATGTAGCTCTAAAATACTGAGGAACCAAAATAACTAAATAACTACAAACTCCAGTAACAGTGAAAGAAAGACTTGACCTTTTACATTGAAGTGAGCTCGATATTATAGTAATGCTGACACTATCAAATTGGAAAGTGAACACCTATCACCCTGTGGACAGTTGCAATCACCCTTTTCATCTTGTACAGTTCATTCTCAATGGAGCTAGACCACATGTGACACGGGACTTTAACTTTCCTCTCTATCACCACCACTAGCTACGGGAGACAGAAGCGAAGGATTATTAACATGTTTGAATTCTGGTGCATGTTCTGTGTTTTACCGCAATTTCTGACAGGTTTTTCTCTAAACAACAGGAAAGGACGTCTCTGGTGGTAACGGCGCCCTCGTCTCTGTGGACTCGACCCTTTAACGATCCCACCACACCTCATGCTACTGTCCAGCCTTGCAGACAATGCTCGCCTCCAGTGTGGCCTTCCCCGGCCTGGTCACCCGTTTCCATTTATCTGCTGGGATAACTATAAAAATCTGTCAGGAGCAGGGTGGCTTTTTCGCTCAGCTCAGCCCAGCTGGCAGATTGAGAGCCCCCTGTAATGCACAAGTCTGTTTTTATTATTCTTGCTGGGAGAACACTATTTCATCAAGTGCATGATTCCACAGAGGAGAGGAGACAGCCCCAGCCCGGCTATATTTCTTCCAATCAAACATTCCAAGGGGAAAAAATGAGCGGGTGCCATCAAATCCCAGAATAATGCTGCCAGATTTTATGTAAAAAGAAGGACTGATGGACAAATACAGGAAGGCAAGACAAGTTTAATGACGTGTGTTCAGGAGCTGAGATTGGAAAACTGACAGAGAAAAGCAGCCTCTTTGCTGGAATATAAATTGTTGTGCGCTGTAAAAAGGCTTTTATCTGGAGTGAATATGGGACGAAATACACAGGTCAGGGTTAAGTCATTTTCTCCGGCAAGTTAAGCGAATAATGAAGGCGAGCCCGCGCGGAGAGGAGCACTGCTACTGCCAGTTTGTCTTCATTTATTATGCCAAATCTCATGATTTTGGCGTTGGCGCAGTGAGTGCTCTGGCGCGCACCGGTGGACGACATATCGCTTAATTTACACAAGGTAATGAAAGCAGGGAATGGGAGGACAAAACAATTTACCTGCTGACACGGGAAGAAGTGATTTGCGAACATGGGGGGTGAGCGAAAGAGCAGGCAGAGGGCCAGGGCCAAGGGGTGGAAGAGGAGCAGAGATAGGGATGAGGGGGAAGAGGAGAAAAAAAGAAAGAGGGAACGCGGGGGGGGAGGCAGGGAAGAATAAAAGACAGGGAGGGGGTGGAGGGAAAAACAAAGGGATGAAACCGACAGACTCAGGCTTAAGCCTCAGCTTGCCGGGTGATGATGATGTCTTCAATGAGGCAACTGTAAACTCTCACTCCGTCTCTCCCTCCCTCCCCCCCACGGACACACTCAAAAATACACGCAATCAGGAGGCGAAATTGACCTCAAATCTGGAGAGTCTGTGCTGACAAGGCCCTTGTTTTACTCCCTCCAACCCACCCCAATTGTAATCACTTATCAGAAAGCCACTTTGTGTGGAAGGGATGGGCGGCTTCAACATCACTCTGGAGCCGCAACAGGTATTTTCACCCAAAGACCAAATCTCTCACGGCTGTCTCACACCCAATTTTGCTGACCAGTACGGTGAGAGTGTATTTTATTAATGTGTATTATTTAATGTATTAATGTATGAGTGCATCATTTTAGATGTTAAAAAAAAAAGCTTTATCTGCCCTGAAATGTGTCAGCATGATTTGCTCCGTATCCTCATATCTTAACCAGAGTTAAGAAATTAGGATTACCACACAAATGATCCAAACAGGCAATCACTCCACAGTATTGATGGATGCGTTGTAAAAGTGCACAATTGGCCATTCAGCTGATGGCCTTTCACACAAAAAGAAAAAAAACAAAAGAGTCTCGCCGAGACTCCCTGACAATATGGCTGGAGCAGCACTGTAATTTTCCAATCACTAGCCCTTCAGGCCAGGCCGCTCCTTAGGGCAGTAAGATCAGACGAGCTCCGGCATTTTCTTTTGTAAGAGTCCAAACTCTATTTGTCTGCTCACAGGGACAAAAACAATCAGGGAGCCGAGAGAGAGACTGGCTTTTTGGTCTCTCTGGAGAAGGGCCAAAGACAGAGCGGGGGGGTGACACAGATAACCGAGCCCCCCCTCTCCACATACACACACACACACACACACCACTCGCCCGCTGTGGGTGGTTGGTTCTGGTGATGATGAACGGGGACGCAGCTCAGCACCAGGTCCCTGCTGTCAAGGCTCTCCGCAGGACGAGACAGAGAGAGGAAGTGTCACTCTCGGCGGGCCTGCTGGGCCAACCTGGACTCTGCTGAGTCCTGCTGCTCGAGTCTTCACAACAAATCAAACACCATAACACCCACCCCCTCCCGAACACAGCCACACACACACACACACCCATACACACATGCAAACAACCAGGCCTTTGCCACTGTCCAGGAGAATGTGTCAGAAAACATAAACATACTGAATGTCTGTTAAGTATTTGGGCTGATGTGGACTGATATATTCAGCTTTGGCTCTCGTTGGATAAGAAACTAGTCCTTGGACGGTGGTTGTACACTGGGGGGGCTCCCTGCAGCCTCTCCTCTGTCCTCCACCCTCCCTTGTCCGCAGCCCTCTCCACAGGCTTATTTCCCCTCACAATGAGAGGTGACAGTGAACAGTGGAACTCGTCAGTGTGAATAACACGCAGTCATGCTTGGTGAGACCCTCTGGTGGAGCGCGACACAGACACACACACACACACAATGACGCACACACACTGAGGCTCAAGGGCCCAGTGGTAGGCACGCTGTCAACCTCAGTGCACTGCCTTCCATTACAGCTTAACTGGGGACAAATTGAGCAATCTGATGGGTTAAATCTGACATGTTTGCCCGTCTGAAATGTAATACTGTGTGTACAGTATCGCTTTCCACACTTTCCGTGGGGTGAAAACAGCGAGCTACAGGACGTAGATGAGTTCTTAATGAATGCAATCAACCTAACGTGTGGTCTCGGATCATAACGAAGGTCGGAGTGACATTTTTTAAAGTTTACAAACTCAGCCAAGCTCACGTTGCTGTGCCATCCGGTCTGATGCGTGTCCCTCGGTGATGTGCTGTTCTCTTGGGTCTTGCCGTGTCCTTCAGTGGCACCTTATGAGAGCAGTCCATAATACTACCAGTGGTCAGGCTTAATTTACCCGCTTTCTCTGTCCACTGCCCCATCAGCATATAGTATCACATAACTGTTAATGGGCTAATGGAGGAAGGAGGGAGGGAGCAGGGGCGAGAGGAAGACAGCGATAGTTAGGGAAATGGAGCTCAGGTTCATCCAAACATTTAATAACTTATCCAATCTGGAGCGTTCACCTCTTGCTGGGCTAATTATATCATTTAACTTGGCTGGGAGAAGAGGCCAGCGTGGACGCTCCTGTCTTACAGTGTCATCACATAATTATGACTTATACCAGTGCGTCCTAGCAAGCTGGATGAAGTCAGCTTGCCATAAATTTTAATGATCACTTAGACAATGCGAACATTCGCGGGGCTTCCGCTACATTAGCAGGGAAATATGGACGCCGTCGCGCACAAAAAGAGAGGTAAAAGGAGAGGAGAGGCAAGCCCGAGGAAGTGCAGGGAGGAGATGTTTGTGTGACATGTTTGGGGAAGGTGAGTTTAGACTGGGTAGAAACAGCCGCTTGATTGTGTGGGATCAGGTTCTGTGGTCACTAGGCTGCTAAGAGGCCAACGTCAGGCCTGTCAGAGGGCTAAACACCCGAGTATAGTCTGCATCAATGGAAAAACAGCAGCTGACACTCAATGCTTGTGGGCCAACTGCTGACCTCATTCTGCGAATAAAAACGCACTGGACGGAAGGGAAGAAAGCTTGGCGTATCTAATATGGAAAATTGATGCTTTATTCCTCAGCGCAGCAGAAGTTTCTAATAACTTTCAAAAGTTGGGGAAAAAAGAGAAAAGGCCATAATACTGGGAAAATAGATGGGGCATAATGAAAAGGGCTGAGTGTCTTTTTTTTAATAGCTGTAAAATGGCTAATTAGCCCTCTATGATTGATCATTGTGGGAGCACGCATTGGGAGGTTTGAGTCTCCTGGGCTTTAATAGTTTTCTGGTAAAATAATTTTACATTTCTAGTGTAATTAAGAAATGTTCTGTGACCTCTGTGACCCTTTGAGAGTGGTACGTGGAAATATTTTTATAAGTCAACGAGGGTTGCATTTAATGCTGTGTCAATAAATATGACGTTTGTCATAAGAAAATGTAGCTTAGCATCAAGCGTAAACCTATACTACAGAAGGAGGAATATTGATTTCAAGATGCAGGTGCCCACATATTCTGCACTTATGAAAAAAAAAAAAGGAGAAAGGAGAGCAGTCAGAGAGAAGCTGATCTCTCTTGCACTTAATATTAATGTCTGTTTTGTGGCTATCCCGTTTCAGGAGGACCCAGCTCCTGCGGTGGAGCGATTGAATGACAGAGATTACCTGTTTGGAAAGCCCCACGAGACAGCTGATTGATAATGCATGACAGAAAAATGTTTTTGTTTACCCACAGATATGGCTTTGAGCCGGGTTTCAGTTTCTTTTGTTTTTTTTCTTCGGAAACCTGATTCACTGGACTGAAGTGGATTGAGGAGAGAGTACCAGGTCAGGAGGTCTCGTCTGTGAGTCAACTGTGGCGTCTGGCTCCATACGTACCATCTCAACCAGGGGAGGGGGTCATCCACATCATATTCATCCCATCCAGTCTGTGTTGTCCTAAAGGGGATATAACATAAAAACATAATCTCACACCACAATTTCATTCCTTCAGCAGCATTAGATTAGATTGAAACTTCCCTGCACACTTTCCTGGGGCTGTCAAATGAGCTGTCAGTCATGTGTCAGAGCCGGCCCCTGCTCATCTGCTCTAATACATCACACAGCCTTTTATATGGATCAGTATGAGTGTGACTCTCTACACAAACGCCAGCAGCTCCTCCGCTGGGACGCGGAGGTGATTGATAACACTTCCCCAGCTCTTCACACTCATGCCCATTTGTATAGTTGGTTGGAGAAGGGCCCCTGGTGTCCACTGACATCTACGGTGCCCATCATCGCCTGGCGGAGAACGTGACATCAGCCTCTGAAACACCGCAACTCGCTGTGATACATGCCAGGAAACGGTCAACTTTTCATTCATAAAGTACAGTCTGACAGCCATTGACAGATCACTTGTACCACAGACTGATATTTGTATTTTCCTGAACAATGAAGCTATACGGGAAACAAGCTGAGGTGCCACTTGACGTTAAAGATGCCAGCTATTAAATCAACTATTTAACCTTCATATTATCACAGCTGATAAATGTTTATTGCTCATTAGCTTGTCCGTACAGTTTAATGCTTTGGAAATCCTCAGTGTTGAGGCCACTGAAGGGAATCCTGAGCCTGTTTTTTGTGTACCGTCATATTGGCATATTGGCCGGGCTAATGGCCACTTGGCACATAGACAGCTATCCATCCCAATCTCAGCTTCACTAATCCAATTGAGGCAACCTGCTTGGCAAGAGAGAGACTCATCTGTCTTTACTGTTCATTAATAGGGCTCCTCTTCGAGCTCGGAGCCCATTCACATTCCTTCAGATCGGACCGCAAGCAAACCCCATCACTGAAACACTGGATCTGTGCTGGAGGTTCAGCAGGGAGAGGAGGGGGCGACGGATATATAATCACTTCAGAGATACATAATCACTGCTGTGTGGGGTAAAGTATCAGAAAATATGATACCCCCCAAAGGGATGATGAAAAACACTATGCAGGTATGTGATTCAGCTCAATATCATGACGACCATGCTATGTTTTGTTTTTTTAAGCCTGTCTCACTCTGTCCTGAGTAAAGAGCCTTCCTGTGATTGTTTTTTTTCCCCTTTCCATGGCAGGGCTTTATGTCTTGCGGTGGAATGATAATAATGTTTCTAATCTTGTTACATTGCACACAGAATTGTCTTCTATGTTAATGATGGACCGGCCCCCTCCTTGCTCCACTGAGATGCTTACTTTCAATTTGTGTACTGTCATCTACCCGCCACGCGCTTGAAATTGATGCACCCTCTTCCTTTTAATTAAATCAAAAAACAGTCGGGGGTCTAAGCAGGTGGGGGACCTGCTCCCATATACAGCCATCACAAAAGACCTGGCTGACTCCAGGACGAATGCAGGTCACTCCTGTTAGTCTTTCTGTGTGTCGTCAAGTTATATGCATGAAATTGGTATCAGATTTAAATAACAATTACAAATAGGACATCTCTTAAGTTAAATAAACTGATTTTTACATGTTAATCAGGTGGTTTTGTCAAGACAAACTTTTTTTATTTGGGTTCCACTGCAATCTAACTTTCTTATAATATTGATTTCAGTTAAAAAGTCAGTGGACAGTTTTCCTTGTAAAAAAATAAATAACAATCCCAGGAATCTTTCCCAGGTAGGTTTGCCCTCGGGCAGAGCTGGAGCCAAAGTCTAAGAAATGAGAGCGTAAAATTCCCACACATTAGAAGGCAGATAATTGGATTTCCTGTGTCCTGTACGGTGGGCGGTGTGGTTCCTGCAGCTGTGACATTATCAAGGTAACATAACCTGAAGGCTGCGGTGCAGCAGCACAGGCCCCGCAAGGCCTGTCCTCCAGTTCCACATCATTGCCTGCTTGGCTATTCATCCTGTGGACCCTGCAAATGAAATTATGGGAGGAAGAGCAAAGGACATTCTTTGGGAATTAATCCCATTTATGCCTAAACCCACTTCAGATTTTTATAGTGAGGCCCTCTTTAGATGTAAGGCGCATTTACAATTAGACAAGGCCTTAGGAGAATTGAAAGAAATACTGTGTGTGTTGGTTTGTTTGGTGGGTAATTTGTAGACACAGACAGGAAACAGGAGAAATCAGAGGAAAAAAGAAAAAAGAAAAGAAACTTTAATACTATTCTTAAAAATTGGTTGTCATTGAAACGCATCTGGGCCAGATATGCGTCATTTGACTTCAGTGTCTGAATGATCTCTTCATGTTAACATTACAACATGGAACAATGCAGAAACAGACGTAAAACTGTATGAATTACCATGTGAGATAAATGTAAATATCTTTTATATTGCTACTGAGAATCTGAAATACACAAATCTACAGCAGCCAAAATTAACATATTTTTAATTGATTATTAGATATTTGTCTTCTAGAATCCTTACATTTCTAATCATGGACATATCACAGAGACTCACTGAGGTCTCTGCAGTCAGACACCATCCATACAGACACATATGCACATATCGAGTATACCAGAGTTTGTTTTCTCTAATATGAACAAAACAACACAAAAACACCCTTTAGAAATTAACACTATAACATGTTAATGGTATTGTACAACTGCCCCTCCAATTGTTTCTTAAATATCATTAAATAAATACATTTCAAACAACACTAACCTACATTTACAACACCATAAACTCAGTGATATTATAGGACATTTGTAGAAATACAATGGGGATTTCTTTGATACAGCATTTTAAAACTAAAATGTTCAGGATGACTGAGAGTGATGTTTAAAAAATAAATAAATACAACTGTACCATCAGCTGTCTGATACGACGTTTTATATATGTATGTATGTATATTTATACAGTGTGTTTGGTTTTGTTTTGTTCTACATTTCCTCTCTGTGGACGTTGGAGATTCAGTCTCAGATGTCAGGGCAATTTATTATTTCCAAAACCTTTAAAAAAAAATCTTGCATGAATACTTTTTTGTGTAGGAGTTTAGCCCAGAGCAAATGCAACCTTGTACTGCAACCTTTAAAATGTTTTTTAATTAAAATTGCATAGAAAATGACTAATTGTCTTTAAAAATTCTGTTTCCATCTTACCTCTAATACCGATGATCTAAATATTGCATCCCTGTTGTAATATTCTGCTTTGCAACTGTGTTTCAGCCATGGATGTATGAAGAGGTTTTACCCACACAGCCACAGAAAGCACCTGACATCAATTAGCCCCGTCTGTTTACTCTCGCGATGCATTGCAGATAAACACTGCCCCCTAGTGACGGCGCGAGAATACAACTGTTCAAACTGGAAGGTAATGCCAACGTTGTTTTGTAGATGAATCTCCAAATCCTGTCGGATTTTTGAAACTCTTTATTTACTGAAGTTTTATAGAGCTGTGAAGTAAAAAATAAAATAATGTAACTTCTCTTTTTATTAATTTAAACCATGTTTAAACATCTAAACCAAAAAAATAAACCAATATACTGCACTATACACACTTTAAACAACTGTTTATATATAAATCACACCAAATCTTTGCCCCTAATATTTAAAAAATTGCATGTTATTTTCTTTACTCTGTACAAAATACCATATAATATTGGATTCAATTCGATTATATAAAATAAACACATGGGTTTGTCATAAACTGAAGGATACAAAGCTGGACACACACACACACACACACACACACACATCATACAAGTCTTAATACAAGGGCTGGACTGATTACAGCTCCTTCACTGTCCTCATCAAGACCAGCTCAGACCACAGTCAGCGATAAGAGGCCCCAAACACACACACACACACAGTGAATACAGTAATCTGCTCTATCCACTGCACACACATACTGTACTTATGAACACACACATAAACAAACACACACATACACAGTGTGACAGCCTCCTCAGGCAGCCTCAGAGCTCAGACAGGTCCCTGCCATCATCCCGTCCTCTACCCTAAACACGCAGTTTTAATTTCAAAGCTCTGATTAGCTGATGATTGCATGACAGCCGCCGACCAGGTTCCCTTTTCGCCCCGCTCCCAGACTGCAACTCAATCATGCCCAATTAGTGGGTCCCCAAACACTCTCTCTTATTAGAGGACTCATAATCGACTCATTGTGTCCTGATTTGGCAAATAAATCACTCTGGAGGCTGCTGACTCCCCCCCCTCCTACCCTTCCCCACGTTCTCTCTCCCCCACTTCTCTCACCCTGTCTTTCACTGCCCACTCCCCTTCTTTTCCTTGTCCAGGGGTTCAGTGACAACGTTTTTCAGGCGTGCTTTTCATTGGAGCTGACAGTTTGAGCAACGCCGGACCCCCTTTTTTTTTTCTTCTTCTTCTTTTTCTTTTTTTTTCTTTTTTATTCCCCCTGAAGAATGAAGAATAATTTAGCAGCTAAGGCAAGGCAGGCAGCATGCGGGTGTCCTTGTCCTACAAGGTTAAGAATCCATTCCATCTGAGCAAGAAAGGAGTGAATTAAAATAAATGATGGCCAGATATTTATTGCGAGTTTGTAGATGAAGCCAAGTTACTCCAGTGGACCAGCGGGGCCTGGGCTGCCAGTGGCTCAGTGTAGCCGAGTGACCTCCCTACCTCTCCCTGCCTAACTGGGGAATAACACTCAATGTCACATTACTCCTATCCTGCATTTGATATATTTATTTATATTCCTATATATATTTATAACTATAAATGCATGTGTTGGGGACATCAGGACGAAACGGCAAATGAGATGGCGGGACATATATGAAATTATCTGGTTGGGGGATGCTAAAAATAATTGTAATTTGATTGAAGGAGAGGAATTCTTGAGAAAACTGAGGTTTGGAGGCACAGACAAGGAGATCCTGAATGAGATGGGACAGGAAACATGGAGACTGAAATGTCCTTCAGTCTGGAGACACAAAAACTGAAGGACACCCTGACACACACTAAATGTATTAAATGGTTTAGGTAAAGGCACAGACAAAGTTCATTATCATGTTGCGTTTTGAATTCTTCCTAATGTTCAAACAATTATAGAAGCCCACAAGTGGAAAAAGTAAAAAAAAAAAGTAATTATTTTTCAGACGTGCCTTCCCAGAATTCATAGCTCCACACACTTCCTCAGGACAGAGATCCAAGACGAGAGCTTTACAGACTCAGCGGGTGGACCAGCTTGATCCTGGGGGCTTGCAGAGCACAGGGAGGCCTGTGATGTTGCATGCATGCAGGAAAGCAGTGGACTGTGATATAGTGGACTCAGATTCAAACCCAATGAGTAGCTTTAGCAGTGTCCCACTGTGACGGTGAGCTCCCAGTCCAGACTCAAACAGTTTCTCCCACAGCAGCAGATTCTATGAAGTAACCTCAGGATGCTGCTTTCCTTTGTCCAAACCAAACTAAACCTTTTCCCCGACATTGCTTCCCCCCCCTCCTCCACTATATCAAGGGCTATGTGTTTGGTGAGGGTGTGTTGAGTGGTCATTAGTCTCTGTTTACAGTGGAGAAAACCTGGCCAGCTGGCATGTGACGTGTGATGTGCTGCGCTGTGGTCTACCACTGTGAGACCCCCGTGGCAGAGTCGTGGAGGCCCAGCAACCCCCTTCCCCAGGCGGGCCGCAGAGACCGCGGCGAGCCCTCGGCAGATGGAGCCTCCAGCGTTTCCCATCTCTCCTCTACAAGCAAAGAAGAGGTGGAGCGAGCGCTGGAGGTGGGACTGGCCCTGGACCCCATCACAGATGCCAGGAGAAGGCTGAGACTCTGGCGAGGCCCTGCTGGGAGGGTGCTGGGCCGGAACAGGTGCAATCTCAGCCCCTCGATCCCCTCTGTCAGCACCTCAGTGGTGGAGCCCGCTCTCTCTTCCTGTCCTCGCTCCTTCTCATTCACACACTCGAGAGGTGTTGTGGGGCTACATCCAGCTCCCCCTCCCTCCACCCAGCAACAAATCCAGACACCAAAAATCCCGACCAAACACAGCTCTCTTGCTGCCTTGTGCCTTTTCTCTTAAAAGAAACAAACATTAAAAGTACCAGGTTCAAAGTACAGTAACAGAAGTGTGTGTTTGTGACCCTCAGAGGGCAAACAATGGAGTTGTGTTGACTCAGGCGTTTTCCTCTGCTGGCCATGATAAGCTCCTCGGCTGACCCTGCCACTGCCAAAGGGGCCAACACAACCACTCTCCCATCAGCCCTTGCTTTATCGCCAGTGGCTACAAGACAAAGAGGTTCTGCTCTATACCTGGCTGCGGACGGCATCCTGCATGATGGAAAGAGTTTATGACAGAAGGGGGTTGGGTGGCGAGGCCCAACAAGCCACCTTGACCTGTCCCTGCTCAGAAGACCTTGGTGAACCCCGTCCCATTGCCCCCAGCCCCACACAAGCGACCTGGCCACTCCAACCGCCACTGAGTTATTATCATAATTTCCCAGAGAGGCATTACAGGGCCTCCACGACCAGAGAGGCATCCGTGTTTTACAGAATGTTTTGTGTTTTATTGCCTTTAAGTCACTCATAGGCCAGCGGAGAGGGCCCACAATGATAAGAAAACCAGTCATGTGAAAAATGAAGGACCTCGCGTACAGGACTGAGAGGTGAAGAAGGGAAATAATAAAATACATGACAAATGTGGAGCTCGACTGTATTTCATGTTCAAACCCCCGGTCTCGCCATCCAACCCTCGGCTGCACTAAAAACACACGAGAAAAAAAGTGGGAAATAATAATAATAATAATGAATTCAGTCAATCTCACTGTTACAAAAAGAACAGAAGCTTTTTTCCCCCTCATCTCATGGCTTACACTTTAAAAAAAAAACATAAAATCCCGGCCCTCTCACTCCCCCTCCCGGGTGCTGTGACAACATGTCGGCCGTAAGATGCCCAGGGGCATTCCAAGCTGCCACCGTCCCAGCCATTTCATGTCTGAGCCCACCTGGGGTAAACAAAAAAGGACTTGGAGCGATAGAATATTAACTAAAGAAGAGAGGGGAAAAATAGCACTGACAAAACTGAAAATACTTTTCAACTCGTCAAACTTTAGGTCTTAAAAATACCCCTTTCATTGTCTCTTTTTTTCGAGCAATTCCCTCTCCTCTCCCACAACCCCCTGCAGGGGTTTTTAAAGGTGCAGTATAGCTAATGAAAAATACAACATCTGTTTAATCTAGCTATTTCAAAGGCAAATCCCCTTTTGATCAAAAAATGATATTGATCTGACTGCCTTAGTTGTGTGGCGAGGATTTCTCCTTTAAACTTGAAATATCATGGAGTCTTTGTGGCAAATCAATACTGCGGCTGCTTTTTGAGGCTCATTTCAAAGGACACGAGGTCCATTTGAATACAGTTAAGATAGTTATGCTGTAAATGAATGTGAAAAACATTCATTTAAAAAGGGGGGGGGGTCTTTATTTCCATGCCTTTTTAAACAGCTAATAATCCTCTCATGACTGGTTCATGGCACCGGCCTGATGCGGTGATGGCCGGGTCATCGACAGGGAACCTGTGACAGGCACGCGGCCCCTGGTGGAATGAACTGGTCCTAATATTCCTTGAGCTTTAGCGTGTCTGTCCTCACCCCTCACTCTGTGTCTGCGGGGCCCCGGCATCGGGCCCCAGCTATCTCCACATCTCCCCATTTTCTTTAATTACACCTCAGCATATTGCTTTTGGGCCATATGGAAGGCAGATATTGAGACCAGATAAGATGTATAAACTTCTGTCAACACCACAGCATATTAGGTAGAGCTGGAAGCATATTATCTCTATTCTATCCTTCCAATTAGCGCCCAATATCAAAATACATTAAGACAAGCCTGTCGACGAGGAGCAGGAAAAAACATTACATTAATGGGGCCTCCGTCCGTTTCTTTTATTAAAATTGTATTACTTCCTCGCGTTTGTTTTCTTTGCCACAAAATGAAAAGTCATTTCCACCATGGGACCCAATAAAAACACAGATAAATTACCCATTTAAACTCAATGGCCTGAGAACTCCCTGTGCTCAGCTGGTCCATACTGGCCTCAAGGTTTTACAATGGGATCTCAGTAACAAACTGCTGCTTTGAATATAAACAGCATAGATTCACACGAGAAAACTTATTTTCCTACATAAACTCAGAGATCTGGTGTGTACCGTGGTGTCCCATCGTATCGAAGTATTTTAAACATTGTGTCGCTACTGGAACATTTTGAGAGAAATATCGGATTGCAGATGCACGCACTGGGGCAATGTGGATTTTTACAGCAGTAATGGCTCCATTATTTTAATAGAAAAATGTCAAGGGAAGACAAATCACACCCTAAACCCACGTGAGGTCTGTATCATCTGATCTGATATACACAGCATCAACATGGCCTCAGACTCAGCTCACCTCCCAGTGACACCGTGTTCACGTGACAGCCAAAGTCCTCTCTAAGAACACAACTGTCTTCTTCACTACGTATACTGTATATTGTAGCTGTTTTGACGTGATTGAATTCACTGCACCCAGACAGTGAGAGGTCACTCTGAGCCTCGCCGCAGCATCAGGATATACTGTACACACTGAGAGACATGAAGAGAATAAAGGAGAAGAGAGCGGCAGGATGAGGCAGTATAGAGAGAGGTCACTTTGAGAAGCTGGATGCAGGCACATGCCAAACAGCGTCTCTGGATCTCTCTCTCTTTCTCTAATCCCCTCTCTGATCCACCGACGTTCAGGGCCAATCATTTGAGGCCGGCCACAACCCGTGATCACTGGGCCCTAATCTGAGTCCTCGGCCCGTCCGCAGTCCACCTCAGACAGCACCGGCCGGCTGCCAGCAGAGGAGTGGCAGGCTTAGCCTTCTCCAGAGAGACAGCTAGAGGTTGTCTCTACATGGATGGGCACTTCGCAGCTCGGCGGGGGCGGGAGGAAGGGGCAACATAGCAGCTGCTCAGGGCATATGGGCAGAATTCATTAAGTCTGGCTAAATAAGCCAATTGTGGAGGCGGTAAAAAAAGTGTGCATTTGTATGTCTGTATGATGGAGATCACTCATTGCGATTGAGCACTGAGCTCAAATAATAAATTCTGCCACACACGATTATTCCGAGCACAAATATCCCGTGTGATAGCTTCGTCCTGAGGTATTACACTTGATGAAGTTGATTCAAGGCCCACCAAATAAAAAAATCTGGATCTATTTGTGATGGGCAGTGATTGAGCTGTTAGATGCATAGATTATGTGTCCTTGAGGACTTTGCTGTGCATCTCCAAATGTCATGAGACTGCTCTCTGCCGCAGAAATAAACCTAATCACAATCTGTAAATGTTACAGCTGTTTCCCTAATAGACCTGGCCTGACTTTGGAGGCCTGCATTTATATTCACACACATGAACCAAAGACAAAACTGAATGCTGATACATGCGTCCAGCGCGCGCTGAAGCCATGGTATACAACACATTTCATAAATTATATCAACTTCGGTGCAAAGGTGTCACAGCCAATGTCCATCACACCCTGTCCTGTGGCCTGTTGTGCTGGCTCTATGTGCAGTCGCATTGTTGCGGAGAATTTTCTTTACTTTACTTCACCAAATGCTGTCTTGTTCCTGACTTACATCCATTCCTATTTATCCAGTAAAAGGTATAATGTATGCTAATCCCCCAGGTGTCAATAGGAACTCTGTTCAATGCATTTGAGATAATAGAGAAGAAGGGGTTGCTCCTATCGAAGACCTGGAAGATAAAGTCAATGGCACAGTCAATAACAATAAGGTTGTAGGATTTAATGAGGAATGTTAATTTGAACACAATCAACTGGATTTCAGCTTAGCTGATTATCAAACTTGGACTTGTATGAGGGTGTTGATAATGCTGGCAGTGCAGGGAGGGCATTTTTTATCTGTGACAGCTTTTTCTCAGAGGGGCTTTTCAAACAAAATCAGTTTGCCTTTTGGCTGTTTAAGTTAAAAAGTAACAAACAAAGAAGGGTGAAACAAAACCTAAATGAAGACGGTAAGAGAACACTGCACTGTTCACTGAACTTTATTTAGAAAATATGACAAATACTGTATATACACTTTACAAAATATAAATTCTGGATAACAAACAGTAATTAAAGTTACTGTATCCAAAGTCACTGGACCTTCTGTGTAATGAACATTCACCCTGTTCCCACTGGAGCCATTAAAAGTCCCACTCCAAACCTCCTCCTCATATTACAGGCAACGCGGCCTGCTCCTCACTCTCTCCTTGATCCCATTCCATCAGCAGCTCTGAGGACACCTCTGTAAACAGATGATCCCAGTCCCAGCTCACATCATCCTGCAGAGCAAAAAGGAGAGACAGAAAGAGGGGGAGAAAAGAAGAATTAGAGAGGCAGAGGGAGACATAACAAGAAAGAGAGCATAGCGAACAGAGGGAGCAAAGAGAGGAGAATGGGGAAGGAGAGCAGAGGGTGTTAATGTACACATCATAAATCTTGATTACCTGGGAGACAGAGTGGCAACCTCCCCTGGTGCTCTAGAAACAGCTGGACAGGCCTTCGCTGGGAGCTCACGAGCTATATTTACTAAAAACTCACTCACCTCTTTCACCTCCTGCTCAGGAGCTAAAACCTTGGTGAGAAGCCTCAAGTCAATCTCTCCATCCTGAAGAAAGATCGCAGTAAAATTCACTTAGCTTGCACAAACAGAGGTGATGCTGGTTGCAAAATTAAATGGACCACCTTGACGAGAAGAGAGGGAGGAATATCAGGGAGATATAAAAATAAATGGCCTTGACTTACTAAGGTCTGGAACGCAGAGTAACACTTCAGATCATTGTCCAGATCTCTGTAGGTCATTACCCGGTTCACCTGGATGCTAACAGGGTGATACATAGTTAGAATAAGCATCTGATACGCTAACAGACTTGTATTTCAATTAGAAAAACAGTAACCAGTCTGACTGCAGCGCTTTCACACTACATACAAACCAAGACTGAGAAGTGGCTTTGTAGAAGTTTGAAGTGTATGCACAATCAAGCTCCAAGACTTGAAGCAAAGACCACAGAGAGCAGGAGATGGTTGCCAAGTGGTAAACGCTTCAAATTGAAACCCAGCTGCTTATCTGTGGGTTGGAATTAAGTGGGGGGGCTCTCAAAGTGGCCGGGGCCTAGCAGTGCATGCCAGTCCTACTTACTGCACATTACACGCTACATTGCCCCCGCAATGAGTTCAATGTGGATATTATCTCGCACAGAGAGCAAGCCCCAGCCTAATAACCTCCACCGCTGTCATAGCCTTGCTACATATTCGACACATGTCGGCGTGTCTCTCACTGCCCTGTAAATCAAAGGGCCCGGTTAGTCAGGACCCTGGTAACAGAGTTGCATAAATCACACCCAACTGTTATTTCTCCATTTCAGCCCCGATAAAGCTAGACACTGCACGGTGGCACGAGTAGAGGACAGGTAACCATCAAAGTCACCAGAGCAGGTTACTGATCTAGTGTCCTGTGCACGGACAGAGGTTAACTGTCATACATGGGTCTGGGGACACGCTGTGTGTGTGTGTGTGTGTGTGTGTGTGTGTGTGTGTGTGTGTGTGTGTGTGTGTGTGTGTGTGTGTGTCAATCCACAAAGAGTGATAAGGATGAACTTCGACCTACCTCGGTGGAGCTGCAACTTGCATGGTGAGATCTTCTTCCTGTACTTCTTCAAGATCTGGAATCACTGGAATATCTGGAAAGAAAACACCTTACAAATTACATTTTTAAAAGTGTCAAATATTTGAGACAATCTGATTGCTAGCCAAAAGACAGAATCCTTTGTGAAAAATACAGTAAATCCCCTGTGTGTGGCTGCTAGAAGTGCATATTTTCTGTGAGTATGTGTGACCGTGTCTGTGTGGCACTTCCTCCCCTCCCTCTCTCTAGCTACATCCTCATAAGAGCTGCCCTGTCACAATAGCCATGCGGCCATGAATATTCAGGAGGCGAGGCGGCAGCTCTTCCTGCTGTGAGAGGGGCGCTGGCCAGGGGCTCCCCAGAAAGCACCCCCTGCTACCTTAGCATTTGGGCCCTGTCAGCGCCGCCCACCCCCAGGACCCGCAGTGGCCGGTAGGCCGACCTCCATGTCCACTCTGCCACTCCGACTGGGGCGGCATCCAGCCATGTGCAAGAGTATTTGCTTGCGGGCCCATCTGTGTGGGGTCGGAAGTCACAGTGCGGCCTGGCAGGGGCTGCCGTGCCGAGAGCCGCCAACCCGCTGCTCAAACAGTGGGAACCCACATTAATTGGCAAAACGCAACAGGACAGAGGATGGCTCCACTCCCAAGAAGGACAGGGCAAACTTTCACAGCATTGGACATTTGTTGGAGCAGGGAAATAAGAGAGGCATAATCAGGGATATAGAAAGATTGGATGGAAATAAGCTGAATGGTAAATAATGAATTAAGATACTGATTGAAATGTGTTCAAAGACTTTCATAATAAGTACCTCATTGTGTGATGACATTCATCATTAAGAGGTTATTGCTAATGTAGGGCACAACAATCAGTGATGAAGAAATGTCCCCCCCTCCCAAAAAAAATGTTTTATCGTGTCAACAGTACACATTTTATGCAGTACAGACAGTTGCCAACAACTTTACTGGCTTCCCATCTGCCCTTATAAAATATGTGTTAACTTTGGGTGCGATGTAGCGATCCTGAACAATATTTTCTGGGGTAGGCAGCAGACTCCACATCCTTATTAGGTCTACAGCTGAGTGTTGACAGTGAGAGAGACAGAGAGAAGAAGGAAGAGAGAGAGAGAGAGAAAAAAGGGGAGAGCTGGACTGCATGAAGAGGGTTGTCAGTAATCTCTAACCACAGTACTGCACCCTCAGGGGAAAGTCAATAGAGGAGCTAAATAGAGGTGAAGAGATGGAAGTCTGCATCTGATGTGAGGAAATATCTTGGCATCTGTGTCACCATTCCTTCAAAATAACTCCTGAAAATAAAGTGGAGTCGAGGAAACATCGATATTTGATGGAACACTGAATTTCAGGTCAACACAAAAGTTGTGGACCGTTGAGATGACCAGAAATGATTTGCAATCGGAACAAAAATTCAGAAGACAACGCATCAACTTTGAGTAGATAACAAAAACTCACCCTCTGTTGATAACTTATTTCTTTCTCTTTTTTAATTAAGCCAAATTAAAAATGCCACGCTCGTTTAGCTGCTGACAAGATTCATCTGTGTTTCTGATATCCAAATAAATGCAGGCGCGGGTATTTCATATTCATGAGGCCCCGGTGACACTTTGTCCTCTCATTTACAAAGCACAGCGTTCAGCAGAATCCGTCCCCCCTGGACCCCCAATCAAATTTAATGGTCTTAGTGCAATGACATCAAAAAGCCTTGCCGTCCAGCTCTTTGCAAACGGCTTCCTGGGTTGTCTATTTGTCCACACACACTCTTTTTCATTTCAGCCAGTAATGCACTATTAACACACTCCATGAGAGTTCAATGTGAAGCACAGAGGCATATGTTGTCTATATGCAAAATCTATTATTAAGTGAAAAAAGGAACAACATTTTTAAATGAGCTTCAAATTCAACCCATTACTGGAGGTCAGGCGGGGCATCAAAGCACCTGCAAACAAGCCACTGTTTTCTTCTGACGCAAAGGGCAGCTTCATCATGAGGAGCTGTCTCTCCTCAGCGGCACACATTACCTACGCTGACTTCCTTCCCTCGACCAGACATGTATCAAGGTGGCTTTTGTCTGGCAGTGAGCGAGGCCACGCGTATCCTTATTACAGGGCCGCGTCCGGCTTCCTCGCTGAAGCATGTAAATATCAAAAGGGGATAATTTGCTGTGAGTGTAGACATACTCCCGGCAGGCACACACCAGTCAGCGACTTTAGAGAACAGGACGTCTCTTCACATCACTTGGGTTCCTGTAATCTACGCAGGGGTCCAGTCAAATGATTACCTTGGCACAGAATCCATTTGAAAGGCTTATGGGGACAATATTCAACACAATAAGTAGTAAGACAGCGAGACATGAAACAGATGAGCGTGTTTGCGATACTGGTGCTATTTTAAGTGACCAGCAGGAGGCTGTGGGGGCAGCTGATGGGAAGATGGGAGCAGGGAACTGGGCGAGCCTTCCCTCGCTCTCTTTCTCTCACTGTGCTTGTAGCCAGTGGACATAAGGGATAAGGGTAGGGGACATAATCAAGATCGCAGGGGCTATCTCACTAACCCTCAGCACTGTAATTTCCAATGCCCCTGCCTCCGGCTCTGTATTAAGAGGTCTCCCTTCACAGAGTAATAATCTTTCCGGCGGCATTAACTGCAAAGGAACCAAACCTCTGGACTCTTCATTCAACTGGCCATTTGAGCCAGTGCATACTAGACAGTGACAGACAATAGTGTGTGTGTGTGTGTGTGTACACATGCTGTGTAACTATGAGAAATTTAGAGCAACTTAATTGCTGTGGTTCATGATTGTGATTTATCAACACATTTTTAATTTCATTTTTAAGTTTTGTCATAACATTTTTAAAATGGTAATTTTCCCATTTTCAACAAAGAATTACTCAGAAGTAAGAAATACAAAATAGGACAACACTGCAGGGAACATTTATGTAAGGATGTGATAATAAAATATTGTTGTTTACTATATCTTCTTATAACAACAACAATAATAAGGACACACTCTTTTAGTTCATCTTTCATAATAAAATAAATGCTAAAAAGTTTAAGATTTGAATACAAAAATACAAAAAAACATTGTAATTAATCATATATTTGTTGAGTTATAGATTTTAAAATTATTATTCCCTTTCTAATTATTATTATTATGAATTTAGAAACATTACAATGGACATTTTTAAACTGACTGTGAATAAAAGGGTTATGATCACTGTGGCATTCGTTCATAAATGGCATCTTACCCGAGGTACTGATGTGTAATCCTAAAGTCCTTCAGTGTTGTCAACTGAGCATTTCATGCTGCTAACCTATCTTTACTGAGGCAATTTGACCCTATTTCCCCAGCTGCCTTGTGCCGCAAAATAGAACAATTATTCTAGGCAGGGTTTAGCTGAAATTTCCCCCCTCAGTCATGACATTGTTTGTGGTGTGCACAGTTGGGCCCTCAGGTGACTCAGTTACCGCTAGATCTGTATTCAACAGCACCTGTCTGACACTGTGTGTGTACATGTGTGTGTGTTTGTGACTAACTGTGTTGCTCTGGGTGGAAAGGCAAATGCTTAAATCCTGCAAGAATATTCTCCATCAACTATATATCTAACCTCATTTAATGAGCATATTCACATGTTTATACGGTGTCACACACTGTTCAGAAGGAGGAATGCTGGTCAAAGACAGCGTTCTAACACATGAATCCACGCTGGACTCAAGGAGAAATATGGCGTGAGCATCAGTGAAAAGCGATGATCTGACCGTCTGCTTATCTGCTCTACTTCCAGAGGATGAATGTGCCGGGGAGACACTGGAGGGCTCTTCTTTGCCCGAGAGGAGAGACACCGAATGGGAGGGGGGCTAGTAAGGGTGCTCTTACCTCCTTCATCATCTGATCCCTGGGGTGTTTGTGGTCGAAGGCGGCGGCTGTAGAAACAGGAAGTGTGAGAGTATGAATTATTTAATAGTTTCAAAATGCAGCCCAACGGTGAGGTCATCACAGTGAGTGGGTGATTTGGCTTTGCTTTGATGATGGGCGGGTTTTTTTTTTTGTCTTGTCTTTCTCTCGTGGTAGTTAGGACACTCACTCAGTCTGCAACAGTCTGACTGGACTTCTGAACAGTCGTTCCTGCCAAAAGGCACTGATGGTGCTATGAGACACTATTGTGCTGTCCGGGTGACCAGCCTGGCAGCCTTAGACAAGATCACCTCCAGAATTAAAAAAAAAAAACAAACCCAGCTGGAGCAGCAGGATGAATAAGTATTACTAAGACAAGACAGCTGTGACAGGAGCACAACATAAGGGATCTTTTCACAGGGTAACAACTTTACACACAAAGCCTCTGTCTCACTACAGCCAGTCAGGCACCGGGCTCCGACTGCGATGATGAGTAAAACACAGACGACTGCGTCCTCTACCTGCCTCTTCTCGTGATGTCTATTCTAGTCACAGAATAACGGGAGGGAGGGTGAGGGGAAAAACTAGAATAACAGGAAAACTTGGCTCCTAACAGCAATAAAAGTGATGACAACTCAGTCACGCTGTTTTTTAATCATGTTAAGTGATTGTTCTTGGAAGGCGAGGATTAGCTGCAACCAAGGACAATCTGAAAATATGCCGCTATTCCCACTTTACTGCAAAAGGAACAAACATTTAAACTGACCTATTTTTATTAAAACACACACACAAAAACAAAATGTGACTGGCATTGAATTCAGTCTATACCTACAGGAGGAGTAGGAGCAATGAACTTACTCTTCCAGGTCTTCAGCTGCAGGTCTTCTTGAAGATCTGTGTAGCAGCAGAACAAAAACAACCGTTAGACAAATTAAATAACACACTTGTTAGATTAGATTTTTCCTTCCTTATCTAATCATAGTAATTCTGCTACATCAGACACAGTGGGGTCTACGATAGTCGTGTCATCTCCTATCCTCTCTGTTTTCTCAGTTTCGTCTCCTGCTGGACGGTGCAGCTATTTTCAGACTTCTCTCCGTTTACACAGCGCAGCTTGAACAGAGCATGCCAGACACCAAAATACTGTTTTCACACTCCTCTGCCTCAACATGGTATTTTTAGCATTCACTATCTGTTTTAAGAAAAGGTAGAAATCACACCAGACACCAAAGAAAAACTAATATAACTACATGAATATTATCTAAGAAGCATTTAAACATATCAATCATCATAAAATATAAGAAAGGAATCAAAGCAGAGAAAGTTCTGGTATGTTTTAATTAGTGGCATAAAAATGTGTATAAAATGTTTTAATTTTCTTTTCATCATACAAAAATGATTTTGCTAGTTCTCCTGGTTGAGTAGTGCCCCCTACTGGTTTTAAAAGCAATACATCCGTATTACAACAGTCTGTCATTTCATCCTTTTATACAAGTGAAAAACAAGATAGCAGACATGTGGTAATAATTGATATTAAACAAATGCATGCTTTTAAATTGAACATCCATCAGAAAAAGAATTAATAATAAATGTGCAGAGTTTAATACGTAATTACCAATGTTGGGATTGAAATTACTGCACACTAATGTCAGTAGTAGAGACAACACTAGAAAAGCAAACCCACCTGTACACCAACTCCAAACTCTACTTCTAGTTTACCATCCCTTCCTCTTCCTACGATTACATCCATTTTTTACATTTAAGGGTTTTTCTGGGGAGAGTTTGCTTGTAGAGTTTGTAACGCTTTGAAGGCAAATTTGGGAAACAAACCCGTCATCTCAAAAAACATGACGCTTGCACAAAAAATCCAAAGATACAATAATGTGGACAAGAAAATCTGAATACTTCCATTTTATATCACAAATCATTTGTCATTACCTTATTAGGAACCTTATTAATCAATCATTTTTGAACTGGAGGCCCAAAATAAAAGGACAGAATTACATAAAACACAATTATCTGACCAATTGTCAGCGAAAAGTTCTCATCCATGCTGTCTGAGGGTAGAGTCCAACCAGGCAGGGCAGAGAGGAGCTGAGGGAGCCTACCTGCCTGCCCTTGGACTGTGTCCTGTCTGGGGGGCGGGGGTGGCGACACTTAAGACACATTACAGGCCTCTTGATTAAGACTCATGTAAGGCAAAGCGATAGACATGGTAAAACTGTCTGGAAAAAGTTGTTAGGGATAAAATATATTGTGACAACCTGGTTTCAAAGGTTCATCAATAAACTGACAGATCATTTAGTGTCAATTAGAAGTGATAGATCGACAAATCCCGGGATTTCTGCGCTGGGATTAGTGGGAGGAGGGCGGCGGTGATTGAGCATGAGGGGTGACATTGAAGGGAAAAGTCCTTGCCCGTTCCAGGGGGGACCATTACTTACTTTGTTTCAGAGAGGATCAATGCGCGTGCAAACCCCTTTTACACCTCCTGTATTTCAATCGCTTTGAGACTGGGAATCAAGCTGGGTTACGCAAAAGCAGAGAAGCGACACGCTGACCTTCTGTGAGAAAGGAAAGATCTATTGAGTTTGCTGTTTTCCTTGCTTGCACTAACGGTGCAGTAAACTACGCAAATAAGTACAATTGACTCAGCCTGTTCACTTCAATGCATCTCCTATGCTCTCACCTCCACTGAGACTGAAAAAAAAATAGGCACAGTGGCAGGTGGAGGAGAAAACAAGAAGAGAGCTTCCGCAATAAATGTTGATTCAGTCATGTACAGTATTTAGATTTAGATTTGTTGGTTGTAGATGGAGGCTTTGGGCAAACACCTTCCATCTGTTCCAAATATTTCATGAATTCTCCATGTTGTGCTCCCTGTGTAAAGAGCAGACTGCAGTGGAAAGGGGTGATTAAGTGGCTTGAACCCCTGTGATGAAGTGGCTAGCTGACTAACAGTGCCCTCCTGTGGCTGATGCATTAACCATGTCAATTACCGCCTTGCTCACAGATGAAGACGAATGGAGAGTTGCCTGCTCAGACAGGCTCCCTCTAACCTTGTTGATTCACAGCCCGAGTGCCAAATATGCACTGATAAATAAGCTCATTCAACAGCATGAGAGTTCATTAATAACACATAACCCAAGACTGCAGCTCACAGTTGCTGCCTACAGTGTAAGCCACAGGAGATGGAGGAAAAGGTGTAGATACGTACTTGGCAGAACTGGACCCAGAGCTTTCTTCTGCCCAGCCGCCCTGCCGCCGGGCCGGTTTGGGAGGAGGCCCCTGGAAGAAGGAGAGAATGTTAATAGCAAAGAGCTTCACTGAATGTTTACTCATTGACATAGATAAATAAATCATATCTGTAAACATTCTAGCTTTAATCTTGAAAAAATAAAGCACAAAAATTTCATGTTTATGTAAGATACAGCTTAAACTTCTGTCACAATTATAGGTCTTTTGTGTTACATCAAAACTTATTATTATGTTCTATATAAAAATAAAATGAACAAGAAACTTAAAAACACAAGTTTTTAAAGTGGAAACATGCCAGTAGGTGGCCACCTTGTCTACAGCAACATAAAATTAAGATCCCAACAGAAAAGGCCTAAACTAAACATAAATGTAAAAGGCATAAAAAAAGCAACTTCAATTGTTCTGATTAAGGTGCGGGGACCATTTGAAACAATGTACCTCTAATCCCATATAGTAAACAATGTCTGGTGTGTGCAGCATTGAGTCATCTATATGCACTCCATTGTTTTGTTTATTATATTTTTCAATACGGTTTGTTTCAAAAGCACAGGAACATATGGAGTAGAGTGTGGGAACTGCCAGGGCCTGTAAGTCTGACCCGAAAATAGATCCACAGGAAAAAATGACCCTCTCCCTCTCATTCTTTGATTCTGAAAATAGGAAACCGAGTATGCATCTCGATCCTGAGACCGAGACCCTGAGACCAGCACTTCAATGAATGAATTCCTGAGAGCACACGAGGGTGGGCACTAGACAAATGAACTAGGGAAAAAAAGGCACAACATTTCTCATTACTAAATTGGGTCTGCAGAGGACAAAGTGCTCGTGAAGAATTTCTTTCGTTTATGATGAAAGAGGAAATAATCTTTCATGGCTGGTTCCTTCACCAAAGCCATTTATAAATCTGAATGTCACCATTAAGCAGGGCAGAAGGAGGGGGAGCCACTCTGCTCCGCTGTATATTACCATTAATCGCGAGAGCTGAGGCCGAACAAGCTCCCTCAAGTTTGTGTAATTAGTATCTGTCTCTTTATTAAGAACAAAAGAGAATACGGTGACGACAATTGAGTCATTTTAAGCAACATCACAAAAACCCTTCAAGTGATGTGAAAATGTTTAATGTTTGGTGTTTCAGACGATGAACATTTTTCACGAGAGGCAAGATAATACAGTCAAGTGTCTTTGAGTGTAATAAATTCAACCTCTGACAGTTATGTCAGTCTACAAAAATGGAGAGGACCATAAGTGTCCTGAGAAACAAAACAAATCTGTGCTTTCAATTCTCCATGACCAAATATGAACCTCACAGTTGTAGTAAAATAGTTATGGCTGTTAAGGCAATTAGCTTAGCCCTCATGGTTTCTAATTTAGGATTCTGTGATGGTCTCTAGGGCAAGGAACTTATGGTGACCAAACCCTATGAGCCCATAAAAGCAAATGAGTCTTTGTTTAAAAGGATGTCAGGAATGTGACCAATCAGTTGGGTATTTTAGGCAGAAGAGGCCAGGCTTGATAAACGAAGACTACAAATAAACCCACCCAGTCACACGACACTCTGGAAAAATGTATTGCATGTGCGCAGCAGGTCAGAGAGGGCGCGAGAATACTGGTTCATACATTAGGGAAGTTGGCCTAATTTGGAAAGATTAGCCTAAAGCAAAAGCATTGCTGGGATTTTTTTGCTTTGGGAATGTCGGTTGGCTCACCGTTTGCCAATCCAGGAGACATGACTGATTCCATAAATGCCAACGACAGCAAAGAGAAATTATTTGTTATATTGCAACTGTCGCTTCTGATCTGACTTCTCTCATATATGTTTGCCCTATATAAAGTCTAAATTTAGCAGCATTGACTCCAACTTGTTTTATGAGGCAGAGATCACTGAGAAAACTTTACAACGACATCTCGTCTAGGACTTTGATTCACGCTAGGCAGTATAAGGAGAGGATTTATTAAAATTCTTGGTAGAGTTATGGGGACTTTTGTGATGTAATCTACTTGTTTTTCAATTAGACAATTTACAAGAGAACTATTACAATGCTTTGTGACTCTAAAGTTTAAAAGGGGTTCGGAGTTTGTATGAAGTAACACTTCAAAACATTTCATGCAAGAACATCAGATCCATTACACACAAGGACAATAAATGAAGAGCAGCTACAGTTTTGGAAACTGACTGTCTATGCTTTGAAACCTGCAGAAGAAGGAAAAGGGCAAATGAAACGTCTCTACATAGATGAGAAAACTTTATACCATGTGTGTCAAGCTGGTGTTACAGTGTAAGGCGGTGAATCTCTGTGGTGTTTATGAAACTAAGAATACTGTGCATCATATAGTCTTGATGTCTGGAGCATCAGCAGCAGAAGCCATGCAAAGTCACCGTTTTTTTCATGCTACCTACCTCGGCGTCATCAGGCGATTCATGTATGAGACAAAATCAAAATGCATGTTGATGAAGTTTATTGTGAGGTGAAATTATATCATGCAACCAACAGCCTATTATCATTCATCATCGTTTTCTTTCTTTCTTTTTTTTACATACTTCTCCCCCTGAAGCAGAGGTGGATGACTTCCTTACGTAACGTGAATCTTCAAATGATGATTGGTCTGCTGCAGGGCGGGCTCTTCGTCCAGACTTTGCAACCTGGGAAATGTGCATAATTTAAAAAAAATGGAAAATAGATTTTGATATCATAAAGCCAGAAGCTGCCACTTCCAACGGCTACCAAAGACTTTGTGGTTTCGCTTAGCTTAAAGCGTGCCATCTAATGAGCCAACCAAATGTTGTCTGGACGGACTTCAATATACAGAAGATCAGATTATTCCACTTGCATAAACCAACCAAGTTTGGTGCTTTGTTGGCTTTTATTTACTAGTTTTGCACAACTTCCAATAATGTGAAGTTTCTCTGTGCAGATGTGGCAGTGATATATTTCTTTTTGCATCCTTCCATCATTCTGCTTTCAAAATAAGATGTTACATAACTCTAACGTGCTTTTACCAAACCATAACCTTTTCTTTCTGAAACTGGCAGCATGATTACGAGCAGAAATTCTTGGAGCGTAAAAACGAATAGATACTTTATTGATCCCACAAAGGGAAATTCTTTTTTCACTTTTTTTTACATGCATTTTACCTGAAATACAACCACTGACACACACAACGGGCTCATAAACATGCAAATCTGGAGAGACTGTGGCATGATGGGCGCCCTGGGAACAGTTAGGAGTTCGATACCTTGCTCAGGGGCACGTCTGCAGTGCCTAGGAGGTGAACTGGTACCTCTCTAGCTACCAGTCCACCCTCCACACTGGTCTATGCAGCGAGTCTCTGGTTCCCAAGTCAAATCCCTACAGACCGAGCTACTGCCGCAAATGCTGTAGTGAAGTATCTCATGTGTGACCTGGATTTTAGCTTTGCTGTAAGAAGGGGGAACATGCATTTAATGGAGAGAGGCTGCGCTTGGATTACAGTATAGGTGCAGCTGAATGTGGATGTGTTTTTTGCTTGTTATTGTGCTGTAATATGTTTTAATTGTGTCTGCAGATGAAAAGTAGCTGGAAACTAACTCTGGTGCAGTACATCAAATGTAATCGTTTATGTTTACTGTACATGTAATGAATGAATGAATGACTGATGTTTTGTTTAGGGCACTGTGAGCTGTGCATGTTAGCACGGCTAACCCTTTATCTCGCTTCACACTAAAAAAAACAATTCTTCCTGTGGCTCTAAAGTAGTAAAGGATAATGTTTGTTTGCTGGTAACAGGTCATTTCAATAGCCACAACACTTCACCGACACTGGCTAATACTGACTGTTTGCGTTAGCTTTAAAAGCTAAGTAGTTAGCAACAGCCTCGCTCCCTCACAGTTAACAGCCTCAGTTTTACAGCACACTGAATACATATCACGGCTGCTTATGCTCTCTTGCTGCATCCTCTGCTGTTCAAGCGGCTCACTCACGTTTTTAACCGTCCCAGCGTCTCCGAGATGGAAGTTATCGTCCATTTCTTTTTCAGCTAGCAGCAGCAGCGACTCAGGGAAGCGTCTTCCTGGACTTCAGGAAGCGTCACGTAGCAACGCTCTCCATGGCAACGCCAATCAGAGGGAAGGAGCGCGAGGGGACTCACAGAGTGAATATGCAAATGAGCATACAGCCCAGGGTTAATTGTGCAAAGATATGTTGTTTCAGTATAAAATATGTGTATATATAAGTATATACAGTACTGTATGTATGTGTATATATAAGTATATACAGTACTGTATATACATATATACATTTAGTTACCAATATTCAGAGAATAAACAGCTAGATATGAATACATTATGTACAGTATAGACAGTACTATCAGAATCAGAATCAGTTTAAGTTTACTTTAATAATCCCAGGGGGAAATTATTTTTGTTACAATACTCCAAGTATACAAACAAACAAAAACAACATATGTAAACAAGTAACCATCTATTAAGAACAATATATATATAAAGTATATAAAAGATCAAATCAAAACTGCAAAAAAAAGAAAAAAAAGCTGCAAAATTGATTGACCATGTTTGTGTCAGATTACAGAAGGGGGGTGAAGATGATGATGTGTATGGTGCTGCAGGCAGATGTTGGGTTTGCAGAGGGAGGGATGGACAGGACAACGATGCTGACATGCGGGATCTGTCTCAGCAGATAGTAACGGCGAGCAGGTCAACATCCGGGCTACAGAGTTGTTGTTTAGTTGTGATGTGACCGGGATTACACCATCTGCTGTTAACTAGAATGGCAAGATATGAAGATATTTGCAGTGGGACAGTATTGGGCGAGGGGTCCGAGGTGGGGGAGTGTGGGAAGCACAGATATAGAAAGATATTTCAACAGAAAGATGATCCCAAATGATCATATTTAATAACCAAGTGACTTATTTCCTAAACTTAGAGAAGAAGCACATTGCATGTTGTTGCAGCAGTGATAAGTCGGGCCAATCATTATCTCAGTGTTTGGTCAGTAATAAAAACATGAAGAAGTAGCGCTGTGGGATAGTAGAAAAATGATGTCATCTAAACAATCAGAGTCATAGTTTGCCTTTTTTTAACCAAACAAACATCATCTTTCCCACAGCTCCCACGCGTTTATCTTTTTTTTTTTTTTTTTTGAGATCCTTAATCAAGCAGAGCCCACATCACATTATCTCATCTGCGACAGTGTGGCCTGTCAGTCGATATCCTCAAACAATCGCAGCCTGAGAAAGAAAACAGACACATGGGAGCTGAGGTTTCATCTGATGTTCGCTAGATGTCGCTGTTGTGCATGTTTTTAATGTGACTGTGGAGAAGCTGAACGGTAGCAGCATCGAGGACCTGGCAGGGCTCCCTGTGCACCTTCAAGATCCCCTTTGTTAACTTTGGCCCTCCATGTGCGTCTGATTTTCCTCTAAAACTTTGTTTTGGATATGGTTATTATTGTCCAAAGTTAAACTCTCGCATTGTAAAAAGTCTACTCAATGACCACCCCTCACTCAGGCTAATGATCCTCATGTGATTTATGTTGTTAAGCACAACATTGCTTAACTTCAGCCTTATTCATAAAACACAAATGCCTGTAGAAAGAAACAGAACAAAACATTCCCTTGACAAATCAGTGTCTCTCCCTCTCTCTCTCTCTCTTGCGAAATCACGCATTGCTCAACATTACGCACGTTTTCTAAGGTTTGATTGGAAAACAGCATCGACAACACAAAATCTGAAGTCTAATTAAATGCATTTCAGAGTATCTCATTGTCCTAACACAGGCTATTACTTGCCGCCCCTCCCTCGAAAACGTCACAGCTTGTGACTATAAAGTGTGAGTGAGAGTGGAGAGCGCCTGAGTGTGTTTGAGGCTGGACTGCAGGGAGATTAAGCAGAGAGACGCACCGACTCCATGAGCACAAGTGGATGGAAAGAGCCCAATGCAATGGAGACCCGCGGTGCACAGATCGGTACCCTATAAACTCAAGAAGGAGAGAAGAGAGGCTTGCATGAGACAAAGGGGAATGAAGAGTAGGATAAAGAGTTTTAATGAAGAGTTGAGATTATATTTTCCAAAATGGCACGGATTTGCTCCCATGCAAATGCGCATTTTGCAAAGATGACATAGCACTTGAGAAAATGGGAATCCTCCAGGATCAGAACTCACTCACGACCTGAATGAAAAGAGAAAAGGGATTCTATTCAAATCGGAATTTAGTTTTGTTTTGCCTTCTTTTACTTGACAAGCCTCGGTTGTGAGTGAACGCAGAGTGAAATATGAATCTGGGCAAAGCACTTCTGTTTTTCCTCCTCTCAAATTGTGTGACAATGACTTTGTCTCTATCCACTTGCACCACTGTGGACATCGACCACATAAAGAAAAAGAGAGTAGAGGCGGTCCGGGGACAGATTCTCAGTAAACTCCGGCTGACCAGTCCGCCTCAAACAACAGGTCCAAGTCAAGTGCCGTTTCAGGTTCTGGCCCTTTATAACAGCACCAAGGAGCTCATTGAGGAGCTGGGAAGAGACAGGCAGCAGAGTTGCGGACAGGATAACACGGAGACTGAGTACTATGCCAAAGAGATTTACAAGTTCAACATGATCAATGGTCCGCCAGAAAACAGTAAGTGTGTTGTTTTTAATCATGATTATCAAAGTGTCTCTTTTGCAACTCCCAACACTCACCCAATAAACTACGAACCTTTTATTTTCTAGATGTAGGTCATTAAAAATAGATAGGGTGGAGTAATTATTTTTTGACTGGCAAGATGTTTTATTTTGCCTGCGCGCCATGCAGCCAATATTTTTACTGGTACTTGATCCAAATGCCTTTGTAAACTCACTTGTGCAAATCTATTTTTTTAAAAAAAGTCTCACCTCATAAAAAACAAAAACTTTTATCTGGCTTCGATGCAAAATTCTTACAGGTGAGGTAACAATGTCAAAAACAGGGTTCTAACTTTTCCAGCTGGCGTTAAGTCCACTCTTGTCTGTGCAGCTTTTACGCACAGATGCGCCTGTGAGCAGTGGAGCGGCGCGCAAAGGAGAGGGCAAAGTAAACAGTCTAATTGGAATGAGCACCATTCCTCATACATACCTCACACCAAAGCCATGGGAACTCCAGCCTAAGTCTGACACATTCCTAAGCGAGGAAAATTCTCAGGCAGTTAAGTCTAGTATTTATTGCCAACTCCAATACCTCATTTCCATTTTCTGGCCGTGAGTTCCCCAATATTTTTCATCCACTCTTACGACTCTCCCTTCTATTTCCCTTCTATTTCTTTCTAGTAGTGAGGAGCCCGAGTAGCTCTGTGTTATGATCTAATTCCCTTGTTCATCCATATTGGTATTTCCTGTATAAACTATGGTCCATTGATTGTTCCAGAAATCAGAAACAGAAGCTCACTGAGCAGCAGAATCTCCAGAGGAAGTCAGTTTTTAAGTGGAAGAGTTGGATTTGTGCCTATTCACGGGTCAGAGGGCGGTTAGTGAATGGTGTTACCATTTTGAAATCAACAGGTGTTTATGCTGTGCCGTGACACTGAGCAGAACCTCTGCCTGTTCCAGCATTAGCCCTGAATCAAATCCATTTCACAGGTCCCACAAAGTGCCTCTGACATTCAAAATACACAGCTCAGGGTTTATCCACTGGTCAGAGGTAGCTGGAGCTCCCAAAACAAACACAGGTCTAAAGGAGTGGGATCAGTGATGGCCAGGTGCCCAGGACACATCACGCTGGTCTCATACTGTAGGCAATACTATAGGTGATAATGCAAGACATGAACTTGACTTACTACTGGCAACACTTTCTGCGCTAAGCAGTGTACCCAAGAATGATATTAACAAAATCAACAGAAGCTGCCAACATACATTAATTAGCACTTTTCTCACAATTTCCATTTTGTAATGTTAAAGAGAGCAGGGCATGTTGCTGTATGTAGGAACATAATGTCTGTCACCTTGATAATTTTGCAGTGTTGTTCATTTTCATTCCTGCTGGATATAATGAGTTTTACATTCACCGTTTTTGGAAGGTGGGAGTGTTTGGGAATATAGTCAAGTTGAGCTTTTTTTCATGCCCAGTTAAAAAGTTAAACAGAAACTTTTCTCTCATACTTGAATGCACCACTTGTTTCAGACTACTTTTCTTAGACACTACTACTAATGCAAATCAAGCCATTTATGACTAGATGAAGCATAACTGAGACTGGGCAGCAAAACATCTTTCTTTTCTGGTGCATCAGGAGGTCAGCGTGGCTCATTTTATCATCATAAACCAAATACTGCTGAAGAAATGAGATAAAGATGGAATTGAACTGAAGGTTGACCTTTGGCACAATAACATTTCTAGGAATCCACTGACGCTTGAATTAGAAAGATCATGCTTTGCGCACTGATGCGTGCAGTTTCAGTGAAATTTCAAACCGATCATTGACTCAGTGTTTGGTCAGTAAAAAATGAGGACTAGTGCTGAGGACAGCAGGGTATCTGATATAGGGGATAGTAGAAAGATGATGTCATCTGAACAAACAGAGACAGAGGTCTTTGGCCAGTTCCCAAAGAAACAGCATCTCTCTTCCCCCCCTTCAACTCCCACGCCGTTACCATTTTTGCTTCCTCATCCTTAATCAAGTGGAAAAAAATTGTTTTTCTGCAGAACAGACAGAGCTGCAGCACATTATCACATCTGCTGTAGTGACCCGCCACAGTCAATGTCTGCAACAGCAGGAAGTAGAGAAATGAGACTCCTCTCTGATGCAAAAGCAGCATCTAGGTCATGGATAACTGAAAATCGAACCATAGTAGCATGATGCAAACTGATTCTAATTTCACACACTGCTATTTGTATTAGTTAATAGAATTTGAAACTAATACATTTCCAAAGAAATCTCTGTTGTCTTTTGTAAGACCTAGACACCTCAGCTGGTTAGCACCTGCTGCCTTATGCTCCCTATTTCCTTTGTTTACCTCCACAAAGCTCTGGAGAGACTGACATCACGGACAATCCTCCGGGCAAAAGGGCAAAGAGAGGTGATTCCTGGGAGTTTTTGTCAGGGAGTTTGTGTGTCATGAGGACAGGAGAGAATCCCAGACACAGGAGCGTGAGTGTGTGTCGGGGTGGTGTGAGGTGTGGTCGATAGCGCCTGGGCGAGGCACTTTATGTGAAGCTTTTTATGTGAGCTATTCAAAACGTCTGTCCTCAGGCCTTCCTGAACAACTTTACCTCTCTAAATCCCTCATTTAAAGCCCATCAATGTTCAAATTAACTGAGTGTTAATATGAGAATGAGATCAACAGGATTTTATATGTGACTATAAATACACTTTTGCAAGCATGTTAATGAGAAAGTCCTGCAGTAAAACTAAATTCTCTAATTAGAATCTGATCTAGGAACAGTGTGTAACTTAACTAAATCAGTAGCCACAACAGTAAAATAGGTTTGTTTACTTCCATAATAAAGAGCATATTATTTCAACTAATATTTAACACGAAAAACTCAAAATCTTTCATTTTTGAGTGTATTTTACCAGTAAAAATAAGACACATGAGAAGCTTATGAGCATTAAAGTGTGCTGCTTCATATAGTTTACAGGTCAAACTCATGTCAGCATCCTGACACTCAGTCTTAAGAGCTATCATCTAAAAATTGTGGGGGTCAGAAAATTGGTGAATGTATTTCATTTTAATTATGCAAGCAATCCCCTCCACTTACCAACATGGAACAAATTACCTTTCAGACCCTTGGCAAAAATAAGCCATAATGTGAAATCCACCTAAAACCATTGCAATGGGAAAAATGAGGTCATCCAAAAGGAAACCAAAGACTTGATTAGAATTTCAAATCTCCCCTCGAAGTGGGGCTTTCCACCTTCTGTGGGGGAGGCAGAGAGGGGTAGTGGTGGGGGGGGGGGAGCAGTGAGTGAGGGGAGGAAAAGGCTACTGAGGTTTCCTCCTTATAGATTGTGTGGAAACACTGGACAGATATCTGGCTAGGGATGAATGCTGAAAAGGTCACCTATAAATAGGGAAAGTTGAATAAAAAGCTTTGTGGAAATATCAGATAATGACTGGGAGGACACTGAAATAGGATTATGGGTCAAATGGAGTACAGATACTCGGAGATGTGCAAGTTCCTTTTGCATGACACGAGAAACAACTGAACTTCTGAGTTTCCATTTATCCCAAAACAGCTTGAGGTGCAAATCATCTAAAGGTGCAGTGCCCCTTTCAACCACCAGCAAATCTGAGGCTTGGTAATAAAGCTTAAGCTTGGGGTAATAAATTAACCATGGCTTGGCTGTAAATGACTGTTTCCACTTGGCCCATAAAAAGTTTGCTATGTGCTTGTTTTGCTCAACACTGCATGTGCGTGGCCTGTTAAATTAATAAACTGTTCAATGCCATTATGGTATAAAAAGGAGAAAGGCTTCAGTACAACAGGAAGCTTTTCAGATACAATCACAATGTTGCTGAATTTGTTCATCTGATTCTGCTAAAGGTTAGCGCTCTATCACACGCACACACACACACACACACACACACACACACACAATGCATACAGCAAGTTACTGCTTGTCAAGCATGCACTTAGTGGCATTACTGTCACGATGGAGTCGCCCTCCTTGTTGCTCTCTCAGGTATTGTTCTGCTCCAGCACGTGAGCCCAAATGTTCCTCTCGGTTCCAGAGAATACTTGGCCGCTGTCCGAGCCCTCGGAGCACCTGTTGAGCTCCAGAGCTGGTGGGAGGAGGAGCACGCTGCCGTCCCACACTGCAGCCTGCTCCACCACCACACATGGGACATTTGGTTTTCATTTCATGACTTCAACTTGTTGCTAACTCGGACCGCACAAAGCATAAGCAGATGGTTCGCGGTAATGGCCCACGTCTCTGTGGAATGGACTAGAAATAGTAAAAAAAAAGCAAAAGAAAAAAAAATAGAAGGTTTGTTTTTATCTGAAACTATCAAAACTTGTAGAGGGACATCTTCTGCAATATATCAATAATCGGAAGGTAAACATGTCCACCACTGTAAGGATGTCAGTGGAAAATAAGCTTTGATAACATGTACACAGTGAGGTAACAGATGGATAAGAGCTTAAAGGGATTCTGACAAAAGCAACAACGAGAGTTCCAGTCTGATATTTAAAAAAAAAAGAAAGATATTTAATAACATCCTCTGTTGAGTCATCATTTCCTCTTTACCTGCAGATGACCTCCCCTACTGTCCTAAGGGTGTCACCTCCAAGGTATTCCGCTTCAATGTCTCCACCATGGAGAAGAACTCCACCAACTTGTTCCGCGCCGAGTTTCGAGCCCTGCGGATCCCCAACCCTGGCGCCAAGAGAAACGAGCAGAGGATTGAGCTCTACCAGGTGTGTGAACTGACCGTTCATTTCCACTGTTAGCAGAGCACAGGGGGGTAATGTGCTCCATTTCTCTTCGAAGGCTTGTGTAGGTCAGCGAGAAAGATGAAAACATTTATATTAGGGTGTCCAACTCCCTCTCTCCTCCTTTCATGCGCTGATCATTATTCCATGTGCTTACAGTGAAATGGATTCTGCATTAGGACAAATTTAAGAGCTTGCACAGCCGTCTTTAAGAAACCCTAGATTACCATTCGGCAGTTTCTTCTTTCTTAGCTGTCAATCTCAAAGCAGTTGTCCATCCTTGTTAGATCAAGTAAGGTGTTATGCTTTCAACAGGGGATTTATAGATCCCCACCTGCATTTGTGTTTTTATGAGCATTTTTTCATGAAGTTTTAGAGCATGCTTCTGTTAGATGTCTGTGTGTGTGGGGTGGCAAAGATGGATTTTTTTTTTTTTTTGCTCGGTTTCCTCATTAATCTCCCGTGAGAGACTAGGAGTAATGATCAGGTTCCAACATTTCCTGCCAGGGAGACAAGCGTCTCCGGACTGCATACCGCCTCTGAGGCAAAGCTCTGGCCGGCGCTGAATACAGACTGTCAGGCCCTCAGATTGTTTCCAGGGGCCTAGGAGGAGATAGAGGCAGGGTCACCCACCGGGGGAGTAAATGGAGCTGCATGCTCGCCCCCACACTTTTCAGGCTAGAGCTGATTGGCAGAGGGCTGACGCTGGCAGTCCTGTGGTCCCTCGTTCCCACAGGAAGGCAGATTAGATCCTGACAATGTTCAGGAACCTGGTTATCCATACTGTGGGGCTAAGTGCTCATACCCACCACCCAAACACACACATTTCTCACTGCAGATAAACACCTTTGTTCAGAGAGGTGCTGATGGAGGTAGGAATGTCTGAACCACACTGTTGCACTTTCCTCCAACTGCAGTTTTGTATATTTGGGGTCTCGACATGATAACACAGTTAGGGCATGAATTCCCGCAGAGATACCTGCAACCCTGCTTTTTTAACTGCCTGACACTGCATCTGGGAGCCCGGCTAAAGTCAAAGTTTGAACTGCTGATGTGAAGGACAGCCAGGTTCTCATTGGCAGGAGGGTAACACGCAGGCATTAACTTGCAAAATGGGGATATCAACACAGGGAGTCACTTTTTCCATGAGGAGTAGACATTTGGCCCAAGGCATCCTGGAGAGTCTGGCTCAGACAGCTCTGTTTCTGTGTGTGTGTGCAAAAGAAAGAGTTTATGCAGCTGGGTCACATTTTCATCTTTCCTCGCAGATCCTCCAGAAAGACGACCCCAAAGCCAAACAGCGCTACATTGGGGGCAAGAACGTCCTGACCAAGGGAACGCCTGAGTGGGTCTCCTTTGATGTAACAGAGACAGTCAGAGAGTGGCTGATGTATCGACGTGAGTGGGACACATCGCAAGTTTTCCTTGCATCACACCTTATTACATATCCTGCCAAAGAGCACTGGTTCATTTGAAATGAAGGATAGCGGCCTCAGGGAAAAAAATGTCAGCTCCTTACACTTCTCTGCTCTTGTTTCCCTCTCAGAGACCAATCTGGGCCTGGAGATCAGTGTGCATTGTCCCTGCCACACTTTCAGGCCCAATGGTGACATCATTGAGAATGCCAGTGAGTTGCTGGAGGTCAAGTTCAAAGGTGAGAGTGCATTTAATAACTCAGTGATTGTAGGTTTGTATCAGCAAGCTTGTTTGTTTGTTTGTCATGACCTGCCTTACTCAGTCAGGGGGGCATGAAGGTGTTAATAAACAACATTGGTTCCAAATTGGGAATCAAACAGACACATTTATATAAACCTAAACCTAACCTAAAGAAAGATCTCTAAAGTGAGGATGGCTTTTGTATGAATAATTAAAACCAATCTGAATAGTATTGGTTAGAGTTGATTAGGTAGTACTAGTCAGTCAAGATTCTTAGCTGTCACGTGTGGGGTGTCACTACATCATGAGAAGACATTTATTCATTTTCTTGAGATGCTTCATATTTAGCGTACAGACATGAAAGTGGTATCAAGGTTCTTATCTAACTTAAGAAAGCCAATATTACACTAAATGGCAAATTTTAAATATCTTGCGTATCTCTCTCCTAGATTAATCTTCTGCTTCATCATCTTCATTGTAAAATTGGGAATCAATAACTCTGAATTTCACTCTGACTACATTTGTCCTGTTTTAAAAGCACATCTCCATCATAATCTCGCCTGTCATGCCGGTTTCCAGCATTTTCTTGTATTGTCCTGTCCCTACAGCCAAACTGTGGTCATGTGCTGTCCACTTTTGATCTCTCGCACAGAAAGGATGTTCAGCCAGCTTGTATTTATGATTGAAAGCCAGATAACATTTATTTCCGTTTAATTTCTGTTTGATTTGTCTAATGTTCTAGATAGGCATCTCATTTTTGTTGAAAATTTTGATTTATTCTCATTAGAGCTATTGAGGGATTGCTAGTTTTAGGATGATTTGCCATAGCGGGTCTCAGGACGTAGTATAAACTGTCATACTAGAAGTTTGTTTTTGCTTCCAGTTTTAGTTTATAGTGCCTCTTTCAGATGTTTTCCCAATTTCCTCCACTATTTTTGGATTATTAGTTATTATTTAAACATGAGAGGATATTGGCAGGCATTGGTTGGCCTCTGTTACTGTTGAATACGGTTCTATAAAACTCTTTATGCAGGGCCTCTATAGGATACTGCATCTGGTGTTGGCGGAGTGGACTCTATACTTTGCTTGTACAGTACAAATGGCAGAGGATTTGATGATGGTCCATATATTTTAGATTAAACTCTAATTTCTGTTTTCTGGATTCTTTTCTTAAGTTGCATAAAAGGTTCTTTTGTTTCATTGCGTTCATTTGCCAAATAAAAGATACCTCAGGCGTTGATTTCGTTCTTAGCCACTCATTGTGCAAAGTATGTTGCAGTGCAAAGGTTCCTAGAACGAATAATATAACAACAACACTCACTATACACTCCGGATTATGAAAAAGTTTTATCATCATGACCTTTTAATCCTGTCATCAACATGTTCCTCTAGCATCAGTACCTATTGAGGTCTTCTTGGTAAGATAATGGGTTTCCTTTCTAAGAGGAAGAGAGAGACACAGAGCATGGGAATACAATTGATCTGGTATCTCACTTAGCACTGGGGCCCCCGGGCCCTCGGCCCTGGGAACACTCCCGACTGGCTTGGCCACAAGGAATGTGCTGCCACGGCGCTCAGACGCTTGGCCCCGAATTAAAGAGAGGCGTACATATCCACCAGCAGCATCTCTCCTGAGATATCCACTGCTTTAACTATCAGGGGTAGATTGGATGAGCAGACGCAGGCCCAGGGGGGAGGAAAGAAGGAAGTGAGGAACCAGTGCTGAATAAGGAGAAGGATGAAAAGTGAGCCAAAAATGAGTGAAGCACTGCCTGGATATTACAATATCCTTCTGTTAAAGTTACAGTTGACTACACTGATTAGAGAGAAGTTGTGGTTCCACTGAAGTCAGCTCTTGAAGCGCGGTCATCTTCAAATCTTCTGTAATTTTGCGCAGCTTTTCCTTGTATTCTCCGGACTAACTGACTCACTCCTGCAGGTATGGAAGCGGACTATGATGATCAGAGAAAAAAACAAAAGGAGCAGCTCTACCCCCACCTCATCCTCATGATGCTCCCTTCCCACAGGCTGGATGCCCAGTCCTCCTCCCGCAGGCGCAAGCGGGCACTTGACACCAATTACTGCTTCAAGTAAGGAACTTTTCCTCGTCCTGGAAAAAATGTTCATTGTGTTTAACTAAATAATTTCTCTGGCTGCACCTGCTCAGTTTTGAAGATTTGAACACGAAGCTAGTTAATGCATTACAAATTAAAATTACCGTCTTGCAGGTGGGGGGTATATTGTCAGGTATTATACCAGCCAAGACAACATGAAATGGAAATATCAGCTGTCACGTCTCACAGATGGCAGAGAAAAACAGTACCTGGGCAGAGAATACATAGAATAAGCTTGTTAATCACCTAGACGAGCATGACAGAGGTATTAGTCGATACAAGTTGGGATCTGTCCCAGTACTAGCACACGCTACCTCCTCTTACACGCCGACTCCACAGCTCTGGATTTCCTCTGTCAGACTGACAAGACACCTGGGCTGACTCCAAGAGGGAAAATAAGGGCACACCTTTGAGTGGAATTTCTAAACCTCTTTCTATAGCTATGAGGTCACAGAGAGTAAAATGTATACAACTCTTAAAATTGTGTGTTATCTGTAAAAACAAAGTGTGTAATCCTCTCTGTCGTCTCCTGTCTGCAGCAATTATGAGGAGAAGTGCTGTGTGCGACCACTATATATTAATTTCCGTCAGGATTTGGGATGGAGGTGGATCCATCAGCCTGAAGGGTACTATGCGAACTTCTGCTCTGGTCCATGTCCTTACCTGCGCAGTGCAGACACCACCCACAGCACGGTGAGGCAAAGTACCACAACACGTTAAACTTATGAATCTGTTAGGCTATTTCGTCGCTGATCCCTGTTTCCTCCTGTTCTTTCCTCCATAGCTGCTGAGCCTGTACAACACTATGAACCCCGAAGCATCCGCGTCACCCTGCTGTGTTCCTCAGGACTTAGAGCCCCTCACTATCCTTTACTACGTGGGTCGCTCCCCTAAAGTCGAGCAGCTCTCAAACATGGTGGTCAAGTCCTGCAAGTGCAGCTAGGCTTCAGGGCCCCGGTGAGAGACGTGGGATGTGACGGCTCCCAGCACTACTCAGGAGCGGGTATGAGAGGTTAAAGGGGAGCGCGGTACAGTTCTCTCCTCCCTGAGTCCCTCCAACCCCTGCTTCAGCCTTGCCCAAGCTCTCTCTTCAAAATCAAAGATGCAGTCCACCACTTTCCTCTAAAATCATTGGCAGCATTTACCCAGAAGACTCGTCAAACACCACTTTACTAACGCTCTCAAACCCGTCGGGCCTCTTCAGCGATCGCCTTGTTTGTCATGTTTCTTTCATATTCCAGCATTTTGAAGAGCCTGTACCTCAGTGTTATGACAATGAAAGAGGAACAGAGCGATAATTATCTTACCGGGAGGGATGCGGACTGAACTCAGCGTGATAGGAATACGTCAAAGAGGGTGAAACAAAAATAATCATTTGTTGAGAGCAAACACATCCCCCGGCCCTGATACACAGGACACCTTCGAACATCCGAGCTGGAAACTGACGCTGTGCACGCCACAGCTCCCAACACTGTTTTGTTTAGGATGAAATAATGCTGTTAAATAAAAATGACCTTAGGAAAAAAGAAAACATGCTGGAAACCAACCTTTATTTCAAAGTAGTATTTCCATGGTTCTGTTTACCTCTGTAATACAACAGGATGGTGATTCCAGGGATCGTTTTTTGTTTTTAAAGTGAAGCCTTTCTGTTGTATGAGATGATGTATGTCACTAAGTGAACACTTAACTTAGATCACGAACTGTAAATGTTTTTCTTATTACTCTTGGAAACACCTTTTTTTTTTATTAAAACATGGACAGTTGGATAGAACTGTTCTATTTTCATTTTTTTCTGAGTTTTCTTTTTTTTTGTATTAAATATTTTAGAGCACTTTATTTCAGAGGGTAATAGATTACATTCAGATGACCAAAGTAAAAAAAAAAAAAAAAATCAAAGTCCAGTGATTGCCAACTTCCAGTGTAAAGCATGTGTGGTGAGCAAATACATTTACTGACATGATCAGCATGTTTTAATGTTTTCTGTTGTTTGATACAGACTGCCGAGATGATTCCAAAAAAACTTATTACATCTCCATGCATGTGTGTTGTGAACAATCAGCAACAAAACAGATTAAATGACTGACTGTAAACAACTCTGTATCACCACATGAGAATATAGACATTGATTTGGACTCCTGTTGGATTCTTGTAATACGGCATGCACTGGCTTTAACAGCAGTAAATCCACAACATGAAGTTTAACATCGATCGCAACAAACAAACAAAAAAAGAAAGAAATACAATCAAGTATATTAAAACCAGGTCTGTTGTACTGCATTGGAAACTACAATCTGTGCAAAGTCACTGCGATGATAATCATCAGACGATATGACAAAGACATGCATGAAATTCAAGTATTTTCTGACAAAGACATCATAAACATAAGCTGAATCTCTTCATATATAACAGATATGTTTTATTCTATTAACACGCCCTGAGTGAACTCACTATATGGTCCCTAGCAACAGACTATTCACAACGATATTGTTCTGCTGGTGCAGCGTTAACCTTCATTGTAAGCAAGGCTTTGCATAACCATAATCCTTCTTTATGTTATGCTTCAAGCTACAGAAACGGCCGAAAAGGCCTTTTGGTAGACAGTGAACAGTGAATAAATACTGAAGCAATAACAATGATTTACTTAATATTAATATTAAAATTTGGTCCATCCAAAGGAATACAACATCAACATCTCAACAGTTTACAGGAACAATCACAAGCCAACTGTACTCTTGATTCTTTAAACACCCCAGCAACAGCATTACATTGTTCTTGTAAACAGGGAACAAGGCAGCAACCAAGCATATTCAAGATCAAACAATATTTTTTAGGGCCTCTGAGCAAAAGATGCAATATTTTAACACATCCTTTGGCAATGGCCATAGAGTCAGACTTGGCAGAAATTTGGCTTCCAACAAGCACAGGGATGCCAGAAACGGCACATGAAAGGAACTCCTCGGCATGCAAGCAAGATGAGAAGCTGCTCAGACAACCTCTACAATACTCGTCAAAACCTTTTATTAGCAAAAAAAAAACACCATCACCTTTTTAGGAAGATAAAAATCAACAATGAATGACTGACGGTGGACACGGCATTCATGCATGAGTAAAGAAGAAAGTGTCGAATCCCACTGGGGCTTGAAGAACCATCTGCTGAAGGATGTCTGTCAGTGAAATCTTCACGTGGCATCAGTAGCATGGAGAGAATGAGGGCGGACAACTGTTGGTATATAGACTGGGTGAAGCCAAAGGGGATGAGGGGGAAGGTGGGGTGGGGGGTTAGGGAGCTGAAAAGGCCAACTGATGTTGAGCTGCGCAACAAAATCCCAACCTGCGTCAAAGCTGGGCATTCCTGGCCGTCGTGGACCATCCTCTCGCATGTCTGTGGCTGTATCACAGAGAAGTTAATAGGGCCCTGTTCGATGTCTGGCATGCTTTCATCTGTTGCTGTTGTCCTTTCCCAGAATACACCTCTGTGAGGATGTAGTTACATGCAGAGACACCTGTCAGGCCAGCAGAGGGGCAGGACATGCCTCTGGTCGCCTTCCTGTCATCTGTGACTGGGCTCCTGGCCCTGGAACAGCTTGTGGTACACAGAAAGACCTGGGAAACAGCAGATGAAAGTAAAATTAATTTTAAAAAAGGTGGAAGGGCAGCACAAGGTCCCCCTCCCCACCTGTGTGTGCACAAACAGAAACGTTTAGGTCAATCCTGAAAGAGTTTTACTTCAAAAGAATTCACTTAAAACCCTCCCCGTGAATGTTTTGTTGATCTTTTTAATCATTCGCGGTCAAGGTTGTTCCCAGCGGATCTTCTCAGTGCTTAGCCTTTTGTCCGGCTGTCCCCTTATTCTCATTCCTCTCACTCCTCATCCTATCGGCTGGCGCCCGGCCAGCCCTCCAGCAAAAAAAAGGGCTTCCAAGTACAGTTAGAGCTGCCGTGTTTGTGCTCCCAAACAGTATTCCCTTTCATTGCCTTTCTGCACACTCTGTTTATATTGGTGCTCTTTTACACCGTGGGGCCTGACTGAGCTAAAGAACGAAAACATCTCCCTAACTTCCAATCCGATGACATGACCCGCTGGAAGCAGCTTCCTCTAGCTCAGCAAAAGAAAGATGAAGGGACAAAATTCTCTGGTGTCCCACTCCAAATGATGTCAGCGGTTTGTTCAATGGCAAATTAACCCCAAAGGTCTAACAAGTGGAACACAATAAGAGAACAATCAGCTATCTAACTGAATTATCTCAGGACCTTTGCAACACTCAGTTACGAAGGAATCTAAAATCAAACACTGTTGTTATAACATACATTTGACTTCATCTACTAGTAACATACACAATAAAATACATTGTTAAAGTGATTCACCAATCAAACATCCAATAACTTACATAAAATATCTGAAATGGGGATGACAGCCAATAACTACCTTCCTTTCCCAACAAGGCACCACACAGTCTTATTTTGATAGAGAGAGAGGCCTAAGCTATCCGTCCTGACATGATCAGACTCCCATTAAAATGGCACAAGTGCAGCATTCATTTCCTCCTTAAACTGAAGGCAATAAATCTCCTCAGTCACCAGCTGTGGAGCTTCAAGGCTTCAAGGGAATCATTGTAAAACACATGTGGTCGATATAATCTAGGTTTGTAAGCTTTGATAGGTCCTCATCAAAACCCCTCCCCTCGTCCCGTGTCAAAAGTGAACACAGAAGGAGTAGGGAAGGAAAGAGGGGGGGGGGAATGAGGCGAGCGAGCAGGAAAAGAAGTTTTCAGAGGATAAAGGCAGAGCTGTATGAGCAAAGAGAGGAAGAGATTAAGAGAGCGCACAAGAGAGAGATAAAGGGAGAGTGTGATTAATGATGGTTGACAGCTGATCATAGAGAATGCTCTCCATTTGGACCCTGCTCTAACTCCCTGTCAGAGTCAATCAGTGAAACTCAGTCATCTTGCTACAAAGGTACACTGAGCAGGCAGAAAGACCTGACGCACTTGTAAGCTCCACAAAGGCTGTGCCCCTTTCAATAACACCCTCCTCCCCCCAAAAACACCACAGTGAGTCTCTGTTCAACTCCCAGTCCCATTCATGGTTAAAAAAAAGCTAACTGGTTTTGGTACTGGTATTTTTTTCTTCTTCTTCTTCTTCTTCTTCTTCTCTTTGGTTCAGTCAAGCATCTCCCCCACCCTTTGCGTCCTGAACGACGGAAAAAATGCATTCATGAAATTCAGGAGCTTCTCCCAACGGATCCAGTTACAGTAATTGATGAGTTTATAAGATGTTTGTTAACCTAAGCCAGCCTTCATAGTTTGGGGGGAAGAGGGAGAATGAGAAGAAATGTTCTGGTCAAAGACACGCACACTCATTTTTAGTGTGTGTGTGTGTGTGTGTGTGTGTCTGGGTGGTGCACAGCTACTGTGTTTTTCCGACAAGCTGATCTCTGGGACGGCTCGACTGTGACACTCACATGATGTGATGAATGGTATGATTTGCTAATGCTAATGTATAGTAGGTCTGTGGAAAGAAAGAAAAAAAAAAAAAAAGCCCCTTGATCAGGCAAGCGTGTGCATCGGCGCAAACTGCTTAATATCACTGTTACTGCAATAAGCTCAACACTTCGCTCAGGATGGAAAGAGCTGTGGAAATAAGGGCAGGGTGACAGGGGCACACGTGAGTACATGCACACACAATCGCAGTGCATTGCCAGTAATAAACTTAGCAAAGCCTCAGCTACACTTTTCAGTCTCCCGGGTACGACCGGACAGCCCTTTTTGGCGGACGGACAGTAATTAAGGCTGCGTAGGAATGACCAACAGATGGGAATGCCCGGACAGTTCCCATCACTGGATCTCATTACAGAAGAAAGATGTCATCACTGTTATGCCTCTTTATCCTTCAGCAGTAATCTGACCTCTAGTCTTGGACACATACAGACGACATGATCAAACAGAAAATTACCACACTGGAATGTTGCTCTATTCCCATTCAGATCTGGCTGCATCAACTCCGCTTGGCACCTTAACTCTAACTTAAGCGGGTCATGGCACAAGTCATTGTAATATAATAACCAATAAGTATCCTCACTTGTACTCTTCTAACAAGGTTGCAATTAAAGTTTGTACACTGTTCATCATCGTGACAATGTAGTTATCTTTTACAGTGCGCAAAATACATTTACACATCCTGCACATCACTGAGCAAGAAGGAGGTGGCTAAAAATATCCGGTGGTGTTTATTAGTCCTCCATGGGGAATGTCCACTATGCCTGGCTGTAATCACTGACACTGGCACAGAGAGGGCATAACTCCTCCCCCACCCTGTTTCCTGAGGACTACAGCACCAACAGGCCAAGTTACAACACAGTACTGCAGCATCAGACCCACCTGTTTTACCGCAGATGGCTTCATAGGCCGTATGCTGGCCGCTGGACACACTTCCACTGGCTGAACTCTCTGCCGATGTCTGCCTGTTAATCAAACACAAAATAAGTGTCAGTGATGAACAAGAAGATCAAGTTATGGTGAGAAACTGTATCTGAAAAAGCAAAGATTATCTCCACAGTCTGGATCTGGAAGAATTCAGGACACATCACTATGGATTTATACGAGTGTATTGTTCCACTTTCAGAGCTGAATATTTAAATAAAGATATAAAATAAGACTGTTTGAGCTTATGTATGTGTGAGTGTGGTATCTGATCTGAAAAGCAGAGTCGACTTCAAATATTCAGTGTGTATTCAGTGGAGGCTCGTGGGGGTTAAGTGTTTACAGAGTGTCTCTCATGAGCTATTGTGACACAAAGGAGGCAAATTCCTGCTCCTTGTCCTGGGTGATGTGATTTTCACATTGGCAAGATTACTGTGGTGATTACTGACTATGTGTACCTAGCGTGCATTGGCTACATACGCAATCTTTCTTATTGGGGGGATAGTTAGTGCAGCAGTAAATATTTATATGTTTATCCCACAGGGCTTCACACAGAGGTCTGGAGATCATAGTCAAGGAATCACATAGCCACACAGCAAATACAGTGTTTTCACAGAGTAAACCATTATAAGAACTGGTGGGGCGTAGAGCGGGAGCAGACACGTCTGTAACCTTATACATTAAATCTGTTAAGCATTTTTTAGGGGGAACAATAAATAAAGCTTAGCTGGCATTAACCTCTCGCCCCATAACAGCAGCTTGCCAAAGGAGCATTAACAAGGTAATGAGGGTACACACTGCCTCCTTGTAAGGGGCTGCACAGTTGTTCTTTCATACCATTACACAACCACAAATAGAACTGGCCCACTTTAAGCGTGGCATACCTCCACAGGAAGCGACTCCTTTCATATTGGAAAAAGAAAAAAAGAAAAAACTTGACCTCTGGGTTCTTCACATCACTTTCTTTGTCAACAGTCTCTCACTCTGTCACTTCGAGAGTCAGGCTGCAGCCAGAAGCACTGTAGGTGAGAACAACATCTGAACTTGCACTACGTCCAGATGACACAAAGTTGAAATTTTCACACTGCTCACAGACAGCTGAAGAGTTTATGTAAACATAGCTGATGTGCAGTTTTCGGTGCATTCGGCTCACTACCATGTCTTAATGTTATTCAGCCTGACCAAGGGGTGTAAAGATTTAACCATAAACACACATTTGGCAGCTTCTGTGTGTATACAGTATCCTGTGAAAATAACTACTGTTGTGGCTGATTAATAGGGAGTGAAAGCAGCAGCGAGGCTGACATTAATGGTACTGCTGTAATTGTCACCCTATTAGTAATGCCACACGACAGCCTGGGTTTCCGTAGTTACAGCTGGGCCTCGCCAAACCTTGCAAACAAAATACCAAACAGGCTCATTTATTTGTGTTACAAATTGGTCCTTTCAAAGCCTTCACTGAAGTCATACCACTCTGAGTCCTTGCAGCCCCTCGGGTTGGCAGCTGTGGTATGTTGATAGACCAGAGAGCCCTGCCCTGCTGAGCAGATACCAGCATGAAGCACGTTTGGTACAAGCAAGTGTACCGCACGCTAGCTGAGCTTTTGAAAATCAAAATGCACTGTCACTCAGAAACCTCGCCACGGTCTGTTCAGCTTTTCAATTAAAACTAAATGCTGACGAGTCCGTCAGTGCAATCAAGGGGCACAAGTCAGCAGTTTCAGATAAATCCGATTGGATAGCACTGAAGGATTTTGTCTTGCGTGCCTCCAAACAGAGGAAATCATTTGGCAGCATCAACAGAAATCTTCACTTCATTTCCTTTCTTAAACATGACCAAAAACCAAATGTCTTCAACTAAGGACTGTCAATGATCATCAGTGGTCTACTACTCATGGGAGAATCAGTCGAGGCCAGCAATGGTAAATTTGTTAGTTCAACAGCTGGCCAGAGGAAGGTGTTTGGAGGGCTGGACAACCTTGAAATGTTTGAATACACCAAGCACAGTGATTCTATTATAAGTTGGAGGATCTAAGGCCTACACTGGGATGCATTTCAGATGTGCCTCAATAACAGAGGTATTGAGTTGCCCCTAAAATGAGTGCTGGAAATAAAGGGAAGCAACTTATTATCCCACCATTCTCTGCAAACAATCTTCTCCTTTCCCCTGAACAGAGTTTACTTTTCTCTGTCATTATTTCTTCTCCCCTCTCTTTATTCTTTTCTTTTCATTGTTTCCATCGGTGCATTTTTTGGTCCTGAAGCTTCCGTTTTTCCCACACTCTCCCCTGTCACACTGGTCGACCACAAAAATGCAGGACAGAGGAGAGTGTGAGGGGGCTCTGGAATTCCACATGCAGAGGGTAAACACAGCCACTGCCAGGAAGACACACATACAGGAGCAAACACAGCACCTACACGGCTACCCTAACCTATCCTACAACCCCTGTGCTGCACCACTGCCCTCTTAACATTTCACTTGCCAGGCACAGTTTGTCCAGTCAAGTAAGATGACTGAATGTAACACGTCAGCAGAGCGAGGGATTCGCTCGGTGCTACCTGCTACTCTCAGACCGTTCTGTTTAGAGTGTCTGCGAAGTTGCAATGAATGAATTAAGTCACACAGAGAAATGGAAAGTCAGAGAGTTGCCAACTCACATACAGTATGGGCTTCTCATATACAATAAAAACACCCTGCGTTCCTATCCGGTTATGTCCTTCCGTCTTACGCGTTAGACGGCTGTGAGGAGCCCTTCACCACTGCAAGAGCGTGCTTTAAACAAACAAATCAGCCCTGATCACAAAGACTTGCTGTTGTTGTGTAATTTGGCCAGATGTTGCAGTAATAAAGTCATAAAGTAATTGAGGGAAATAGCTGGCAGTTCAGCCCTGTTTCACCCCTTTCCTTTTATTTTCCCTTCTGTGCTCTTCAGCTTATCTCCAAACCAAACAGGATTTAAATGGCGCTCGGAGCTTGGGCCCTTCCACTGAACCACGCTCTGTTTACGGTTCAGGCAAAAATCAGGCCTGTGATGAGGTTGTTTACCGAGCAGGCAGATACACCCTGCGGCCAAAAGACTGGGAGCACTGCGCTACACACACATATTCTAACTCTCATTAGCATTAGCCATGTCCTCTTGAACTCACCAACCCCATGCACTTTGTCTCGAGCCACAAGCAGCGGGCCAAACAAATGCCACTGGTTTTAAGTAGCATCAGGAGTCAGAAAAGAAAGAACTAAATCAGGAGTGGATTGCATTCACTTGCAAGGCTGGTCTTACTTGATGAGCCGCTTTGTTGCCGTTTTCCTGAGCTGTCCTTCTCTGGCACTGCTGGGTGGCTTTGGGGTGAGCACAGGACTAACACAGGTTTGGATGTGGCTGTGGCCATGACTGTGATTGGGCCGAACATGAAAGCTGGGTGGAGGGCAGCTGGAGGAGTTTGTGGGAGCCTGGGAGTGTGGAGTACTTCTCTGGTCTGGAAATTGAGCCTAAGAAACAAGAAAGAAAACTGTTATTTAAGATCAGCATCATTGAGACACTATATATAACTACTGTTGACATTTTTATCAACTTAATTTGCAATGACTGACTTTGACTGAACTTAAACCTTTATGGACAGACAGTCCATAAAGGCTGTCACTACTGTAAGAGGAGCTATTAACATCACATTGTTATCAGTACTTTCTGAACTCTACTGCACCAACAGCAATAGAGCTACAAGCAGGTATTCAAACAGCATATCAAACAGGATGGCTTACTAAAGGCGTTATTGGCAATTTGCACACTGATACTGATACACTGATTAAGTCTAAAAACTGCAACTACCAACCAGCTACTCAAATTGGGACAAAGTATTGCGTAGATCACCTAACTTCCTGCTTATAACTTGAAATACTCTGGCCTATCAAAGCTTTATCAAGGGCATGAAAAAGATGTACAAAAGGTTTTAAAAACAAATTAATTTAAATCATGAAAACTGTTCAAATATAATATGGCATATATTTAAAATTTCAATAGTCAAGCAACAGAATACTGTATTGGGATTTGTTTGAATGTGGAGATGTTTATGGGATCATATATAATAAAAATTGGTTGTTTGGAATCAGCATTATGTGTAGATGAAATTTTGAAGCCAGACTGTCATTATGTGTGTGTTTACAGACTATATATGAATAAGGAAGTGTAATCACATTTGAAATGGCTTATCATGGGAAAAAAATGTGGCCTCTGGTCATTTAGGGGAAATATCAGTCAAGTGCTTGACATGAATTAGTGCAGATATTAATGAAATGCCATCCAGTATCAAAACAAGCTCAACATTTTTTTGCACTTGGCTGCACTGAGAAGCAAATTCTTCACATTATTTATTTGTTTGTACAAGATCTCTTCAAAGGCTTGGGATGGGGAAAAATACCATTTTCCTTCTGACATAATATTTTAGAGCCACATTTCACTCTGTCCTTGCAGTGCAGGGGAATGCTTTGCATACATTCCTTCCACATCTCGTGCCAATGCTATTTTCTCTGCAGCTTTATACGGCTATCTAACAAGCTAATGGTTTTCCAGCTTCAGAGTGCAGCCGTTCAAAGGGCCGGCAGTGTGACAGGGAAATATCTGATGTAATTTGTGTGTTGATAAATGAGAAGCTGAGTTTCCAGGTTGCAAGGCCTATGGCCACAATTCCGTTTGAGCGGGACCAGGAAGGGGCACCTTTATTTGGCTGCCAGGTGGCCCAGGGCCAAGCCTGTGGAGGAGCCGTGCAGTCTGCACCCAGTAACTGGAACGTGGACCGGAGCGCCGGAACAGTCCCCTGTCTCTTTCTCTCTCACAAAAGTACACACTCACACACACACACACACGTGTGCATGAGAACTTACACTGAATGAAGCACTTCCTTTTGTGTCTTCGGTTAATTCAGAATGATCAATGAATTTTCCTGTGAAGCTAGAAAAGCTCTCGTGCCACTACAGAGAAGTCAGACTACTTTCTAGACCTGCAAAGAATGTGTGTAATAGTAAAATAGCTGCAGAATGGAAGACCTTATTTTCAGTAAAGATAGTAACTTCTCAGTCAGACTGGCAGAGAGAACCATGTGGGTGGAACAAACAGGGAGGGATGGCAAGGATTTTAGGGTGGGATGTCTGATTTGATGATGAGACAACTATACCCAGAGTCAGCCTTCTTATGACCTCAGTTTGTGAGAGATGTACAACATTATGGCTCTGTTGTAAAGTCCCATGCAGCCCTCACTGCCACTAACTTACAAGAATGCCCTGCCTCCATTCGCTTTGAGTATGACGGGACATGTCAGCAAAGAAAAAAAAAGGTCATCTATGTTCAGGCTGTGAGACAATATGAGAAGGGGAATGGAACAGAGGAAAGGCAAGGGATCACTTTCATAAAGTGGCTTGCGTAAGGCTGCCGTACCAAGCCAAGAGAAATATCACCTCAATTGCATTAATTAAGGGTCAAACCAAGATGATGAAAAAACAATGACGTGAGAGTAACTGCATTACTCAGGACAGAATCGGAAAAATGTGGGTGCATCCAATCATTCCACCCTGTAAGCTGTCCCATGGCACTCTCCTGTCTCTGTTTCCCTCCATCCATAGATGGACTCCACAAAATCCTCTGGAAAAGAAATATACTCTTCCTGTTACGGTCCTCTTTCAAAGCAATTGTACGGAAAGACAGAGGGTCTATCTTTCTTCTCTGACCATTAAAATTATGTGGTGCGAAATGACCGAGACCTCTCTGCCATTCTAATCTCCCTCTAAAAACAGCCAAATCACGTCTGTCACGGTTAGTCAGGCATGACTAAAAGGTTTTTTGTCGCTACATTACTACTGCTGAGAAAATCATATCCCCAATTTTTATTTGTGTTGCAATAGGAACACAAATGGAGCTCCGATCTGATATGAACTGTAATGGTTAGACTTTAGACTTATAAAGGAGTCTGTACTGGGGCCTCTCTAGTGCCCTCACGGGTAGCATTCCTTGATTGCTCACCTTCCAATATAAACCTAGCCGAGTCACTCAGCCAAACAATGTAATCTTGGGGTGAGGAGTCATGTTTGGCTCTCCAGGAATGAGCTTCTGTTGAGGAAGATATTCCCACCGAACTCCATTTTGTTAAGTGGTTTGGAAAGAGATTCTCAGAATAGCTTTGTAAATGCTAACATGAAAGCTTTCCCCTAGATGTGGGTGTATTTTGTACTATTTTGGACAGCACTGTGCTTAGGTAAGGGAATATTCTGTACAGACACAAATATGAGGGTTTTCCTGAGTTCTAGCTCAATAGTTCTCATACACGTTGTCAGTTTTTATCCATGTGGTGTTAATATTAAAGTAAGACATCAAATGAAAACAAAAGAAGCTGAACAACACATTTCTCTTAACTGCTTTACTGAATCCTAATTGAACAATACAAAAAAGGTCTTTTTGGTCGTTTCGGGCGTTTTGAGTGAACAAACCCTGACAAATTCAATTTCCTCATTTAAATGGTATCAACAACACATTCCAGACACATGGTGCTTTTGAGTCACAGCTAAACTGCGCAGTAGTGAGCAGGGATATCACTTTCTCAGCAAAGGTTCAAGCCCATGTGTCTAAAAGTAACTACTCAGCTATTGTGAACCTGAGGATGGAAATTGGCCTTTACCAGCTTCTAGAGCTCTGTGGACAGGACACTTTAACCATAATGAAAGTAGTCATAATGAAATAGTTGGTAAAACAAATGAAAATATCTTCTATACCTGGTGTCTGCAATGGCTTTGGTCCAGAAACTGTTGAGACTGAAGTCTTTGCTGTTGCAGTTTCTGGATAGCAAACTGAAGCTGGTAACTTCCTTGGGTGGGCTGGTAGCGCTGCTGAGGGTTCACCCCCGTCACCAAGCTGTACGCGCTCTGCATCTGTCCATCCCAAAGAACGTCCTCGTCCTTCAGTGGCCTGTGGCTTGGAGACAAAAAACATGAAAGGAAAGGTGAGAGAATTTAAATAAACAAAAACACAGCACTGAAACAAGAAAACTTGCTGTTGCTTTGCAGTTAATGCAATCTTCAAATATGTGTCTTATTTGCACTTAGAGAAAATAAACATCTATCCATGACATGCATGTAGCAAAATATGCTTATTTGCTGTCTTGCTGAGAGGAACAATACTACTCTCCTTGTTCAGTACGAAGCTACAGTGAGCTGCTGGTTAGCTTAACATTATTAAGACTAGAAACAGGGAAAACAGCTTGCATGGTTCTGAAGGTGCCATGCAGTGTAAGAAAGGTTTAATGGACCGGACAGTCAGGCTAGCTGCTTCCCCTTGTTTCCAGTAGTTATGCTGAGCTAAGATAATTGGCGAGTGGCTGCAGCTTCATTTTGAGAAAGCGAATAAATGTATTACACAAAATGTCAAACCAATCCTTTAAAATTGTCTGAAGCTGAGAGGTGAAACATTATTTGTTACTATTGATCTAATAGCGGCTTAATACATTTAGTTATCCTCCTATCCTCCTATTGATGTGAAGTGCAGAAAATAGAAAGCGGGAGAGGAGGCAAGGAATGGAAAAGATGTGACAAAACAGCATTATAGCCTAAACTCAGAGGTAGGAGTGCGAGCATAATGTTAAAATGATTGCATACAAAAGTCTTCTAATATTGACATTGGGTGAGTGAGTCAGTGAGTAAGATGAGATTTGTTCTCTCCTTAAATCCCTGTACTCTCAAATGAAGCTACCACTGACTTATCTTAATAGCTAATAATTACCTGGGATATGGCAAGATGGCACATGCTTCAGTGACTCAATAGGGAGCCATAATAGCACAGTATTTGCTCACATCTTTTCCTTGTCAGTTATTTTACCACCAAACCAAAGCAGAGATGTAGCAGCAATTAATTAACTCCCCAACACCACTGGCAAAAAGACAGCTCACATCGTCCCAGTCGGGGGCCCCAGAAGCCTGAAGTCAAAGTCAAAGTGCGCAGATCGGAGTCAAAGTAGAGGGCAAGCCTGTGGCAAACACAGGCTGAACTGGAAACCTTTCCTTTTTGCCTCAGTGCTCCCTGAGCTTCACGTTCCATTCACATCACAAAGCCACAACCTGGAAAGCAAACCTTTTGACGAGCTCCACGAGTTTGTAACTGGATTATCTGTCATTAGAACTAAGCCTGTTTCAGCCTTTTTTCTTTTTTTTTTTTTTTTGGCTCCTGCTAAAGCAATGAGGTGACCAGTCTCCCCTTCAGACACGCTTAAATTGAGTCTATGTGGAGTCTGGTGTGCTGCTGTATATGTATCACTTCAGCCAAAAATAATGCCATAAAGAGCACTATTGGGAGCAGTGAGGAAAAATATGAAAGAGAAAAAAAGGGAGAGATACAAGTACAGCTGGAGAAATGGGATCCCCGGGGGTCATAATGACAAAAAAGTTCTTGGAAATTCCTCCCATTACATGCAATAACATTTGTCTATTGGTCTAGAGTAAAAGAAAACACTGTCGACTTAAAATCACAATAACTGCTATATTTTTAGAACCAAACTATGATAAGCTCTAAAATTAGAATTCAATTAATCTTGAACAACAATACGCACTGTGGGATAATAATCTTGCGTCGCTCAGTTGAAAAAAAATATTCCTGTCCTGAATGGCCAAACAAAGACAGAAGGGATCTCAAACTCATGTGAACATGCTATCCGCCCATGCATTTCTCAGTTCACATAATGGCATATATATTGCAAAAACAACTGGTGTGACCACTGGCCAATTCAATTTTTTTAGCTCCTGGAAACAAAGGCTTGTCTGTGAACCTCGCTAGGCCAGAGATCCTACAACGCCAGGAGACAAAACAAGAACTCGTTCTTTGTTTACAGCAGTCATTTCCTTTAACTTGGCTGCAGTTTGCACACTGGACCACAGGGACCTTCAGTGCTACCATTTTATTAGCATAAGGTCTATAACGGACAATTTCCCCAGTCAAGAGCATATGCTTTCCGTGAGTGCAATGTCGCAGTAGGCCCCCAGGGAGAAGTCATTTCAGACAGGGCTTGTCAACACAACCCCACGCAAAAAAATACTACAGATCACCATGACTTTAAAAACAGCAAGAGTTCCTATTCCAACACAGTGACCAATGAAATAGAGGGAAAGAATTGAAAGAGAAGAACAGTTTTACATCTGAGTTTCTCATCACTACTGCAGCACATGTGCGGAGCTCCAACTATCTGGGACTCCCTTCCTGCCGGACTTCTGCTCATTGGTGTCAGCTTACTCCCTGCTGGGCTCGCCATCCTTTAATATGCTGATATGACTTACTGTAGAACAACACAGCAGCGCAAGTTGAGCACATGTGCGGCATCAATCTAACTCAGTCTGAATGTGGGAAAATGGATGGTCTGAGATGACATCATGCCACAGTATCTCGAAGCCCTGCCTGGTCAGTGTAAACATCAGCCGCCTGAAGAGCGCAAGGGTATTTCCAGCCATTACTCAACTATTAGTTGTTTGTTTACCTTGTATTATTACAGCAACACAAGACTCAATAGACCTGTGTGATTTGTTTTGGAAGCAGACGGGGATGCTGATGCTTTAGTTAGGGCAGTGATGAGCAATATGGTATCTGAAATTGCCAGAAGAAAGAGTCTTACGGAGTTAACTGAACAATTTTGCAGAGTAAAACCTAGAATATCTGACTATCTGGACCAGGGGATAATCCTGTTTTAGTTAAGTTTTGAAATTAAAACAGAGATGAGTGAGCTGCATAAGAAATAACGCTGAAAGAAATTTGTCTGTCAACCACTGTAGAGGTAAGTAAATCCTTAAATCCTTGTACTCTCAAATAAAGCTAGCTGACTTATCTTAACAGCTAATAATTACCAGGAATATTGCAAGATGGTGCATGCTTCAGTGCCTCAATAGGGACTTATAATAGCAGTAGTCACTATAATCTTTTCCTTATTATTTTACCACCCAACCAACTAATTAACTCCCCAACCCCATCAGCAAATATTAAAAAAGAGAAGACAGCTCACATTATCCCAGTTGGACGGTAGAGGTAAGTGAGTGCGGGGATGGTGACAAATAGCGTACAACAAGCCTGGGGCTGGTTACACCAATTGTTCAAACTAGCCTAGTTATATCAGTGTTTACTAAGTAGATTAGATTTACACACCATTAAACTGGTTATTAATGTACAAAGAGATTGCTGGTTAATAACTATGTCACAATCTTCAGGTCTAACGACTGCACACAGTAGCTAACTGAACCAAACAACAAAACTTTCTTGGCACAGTAAAAGAATTCAGTTCCACAAGTAAACCGAGCAAAGTTTACATTAAATTTTTTAATATATGTATATATAGATAACCCTAAGTAAAGCCTACATTAACAAATGATTGGCAGTTAAATTTGAATCACTTGCCATGTTACGGCTGATGTGATAGTGATGATGCTGTAGTGATTTCCTGTTGTCGACATGGCTGATTTCTTATGAGTGACATTACAGATGTATCTTTGCAACCACCTGACATGTTTACTTAATTATTTACTAGTTTAGACATTGATAAAGTTTAATGGGTGGTACAACTCATTCCTGATTCACTGGCAACCACATGTTTGACACACTAATAGCGCACACTGTGGGAAGCGTACTGCTGTAAAGGTGTGTGTATCTGCTGAATAACCTGAAACCATTCACTGGAATTTCACTAGTTCCTACCTTAAGGGTTCTCCTTCCTATACCACATCTGGCTCCAATCAATGTGAATAAAAACTTCTCTTCTTTTAAATTCAAAGGAAGAGAGACATCAAACCAATTTTGTGGGGACTTTGTCCCCCCATCAAAGAAGTTTTAAATTTTCACCAGAGTTTTTCTGATTAGTTGGGTTGTTGGCTCAGCAAATGGGCTGTCATAAAATCCTTTGGAATGGTATGTCCTTACAAAATACGACCAAGTCAAACATCAATCCACCAAAGTATTGAACAGAACTAAAAATACCCTGCACAAACAGGGTTGTGGTATTTCTCAGTTCTAGCTGTGCTGGAGTGAACGTAACACTGCAGAGATAATAGTTTCCGGTCATTTGTATGTGCAGAGAAAAGAAAAAGGGGAGGCCAAATTTTTGTGGCCAGAGTGCTAATGCAGCTCAAGGCACATTAATGAGTGTTCACATGACTAATACAAGACAGACTTGGAGTACAATCACCAACTCGAACCACATCTGTAGAAGCAAACCAAATCATTCAAAACTAAAATAAATCAGCAAAAAATAAGACACTAATTAAATGACATTAAATTACTACATTTACAAATTAGACAATTTGTCTGTGTGAAAGTTTATATAAGTAACCAAACGCTACAAACTGGTTGTTGTTTTTGAAGTCTCCGTGACTGTCGTCTTAATGTCTGTTGTCTGAGCGTTTCATAAGTACATTGAATGGAAATCATCATAAACCTGTGAGGAGGTCCAACACCGGAAATGATCCCAAAGTTAAGTTGTGGGTGTATGAAGACATGTAGTGAAGTGAGGCAGCAGCTCTCAGAGTGCTGATGCAGCATACCTGGTAGATCCTGGCAGCGGCACTTCAAAGAGCCGCGCTACTCTTTGAAACCCATCATACTTCACCCCTGTGGTTGCTTAAAGAGCCAGTGTGCTTAACAGTTTCAGTATGTTTGGCACAAACCACTAGCCCCGGTAGGAGAGAGGGGTGGTGGGGGTCCAGGAAATTCTGTTATAAGAAACAGCGCCTTTATTTCACAGAAGTGATACAAAGGCAATTTATCCTAATATCTTATTAAAGAAATTTCAACTGCAATAAGATGTGAATGCCAAACCAAAGAGCTGGGAGCACTAGGGTACAAGAGAGCTTTTTGTTTTGCAAGCCAATGACAAATGGGAAGATAAATGGAGCTATGTATTTTCTGAGGAGATCTGGCATAAGCTTTCTAACAAAAGTCACTGTACTCCTCCTCCTTTTACCTGAAATGTGAATAGTTGAAATGTCAAGCTGTGCTATATTTATTTTCTGATGAATGAAGTGCCAAAACAATACATGGAAAAGCAGAAAAATATAAAGGGAATGACTGAATTCAGAGAAGACACGTGTGATCCATCAAAACACTGAATATGAGATCAAAAGGTGATTTCTGTTTTCTCAGTATTATATATAAAAGCTACGTGAAGCTATCCGGAAAATTATAAATCGTAATAAATATCTATTCTTGGTTTGTGGAAATAAAAACTTTTCTAAAAAGAGAAAAGGCCAGACATTCCTGGAATTCCCTGACAGCTCGATACATAAGGAAGGGCTGGACTGGAAAAACAGAGTCCAAGATCAAGGCCAAGTTGTCTGAGACAATGTCACATATCAAAACAAAAATAAAAGGGGAGAGATCATAGATGGTTAACCCCCAATGAATTATACCTTCAATACTCTCAATGTGGTACCGCAGAGCCTGACTGTGTGATCATTCTCTGTCCTGCTCTTTCCTTCTTTCTCTTCTCAGAGCTATGCGAGAGGGGTGAAGTAAGGGGTGAGAAAGGGGAGATTTCAATAGCTGCAGAGGCGAGAGCCTGGAGCAGACAGACTATGTGGGTGTTGACATTGCACCCTCACCACCACCACCACCTCCACCCCTTCGACACAATGTTTTAAGCTGCCAGCATGCTTTGCACACTCCCAGAACTCAGCAGCCAATTCCACTGTTAGTTACCTCCACAAAGTACAATTAGAACGGGAACAAAATACCCATTTCCAGACACATATTGAACTAGCCTGCCCAGAGCAGTGTTGGCACTCCACAATCCTTTTCCAAAGACTAACAATCTTCAATCTAAAAAGTCGTCAGAGACCATTAAAAAAGCCTTTAGATTCTATTGAGTGTGACCAAATAGGCTACCACAATCTAAGTGTCTACAGTAAAGACTGTGTAATCGACTTTACACAGAAAATCCTCAGGACATTAATTTGGCCAGAGTGTATAATACTTTATACGTGCACAAACACATCAATCTCAGGAATAAAAAAAAAAAAAAAGCTGCTTCCCTAAACTTCACCACGTGACAGATCATGAAAAACAAACAAAAAAAATGGCTGTGAATACTAACTACAATGTGTCAGTGTGCATCAGCACAGCATCTCACATTCAAGGCTCTTAGAGGAGAGAGATATGCTGTTTACCTTGGCAGTGAACCCCATTGAGACTGTAACGCACTATTTCTTTTCTACTGCCTCAAGGGAGGGCGAATAAATAGTACACGTGAGCACAGTGGTGAAATCTGACCAAAAGGAGAACTTATAAGGGGGTAGAGGTGTGGAGTAATGGGGAAAGAACTGTAACAATTTCCACAGAATAAAAAAATATCTTAAAGTCCAACTGACATCACATTTAGTCATGCCTTTTTGTAGTCAAAAATAATACCAAAGTGTTTTTTAAATGTCACAATAATAGTTATTTTTTTTTATTATTTAAAAGGAAGGGAAAAAAAGGTCTTGGGGGGGAAATATCAGAAATGCTCCTTTTCATCTCAGTCGGGTAAAGAGCTGTGTCAGTGTCTGTGTTTTGATTGACCGGTCAAACTGCTCAACAGTCAGCTTGAAATATTACTGAATTATTACTGGGTGCTATCCAGTTAGAGTTCATAGACCAAACTATGATACTCTCTCAGTTGTGTTGATTTATTTTGTGTACCCAGCTTTGACAACTGACTTGCAGTCTAAGCTGCAAAATAGTGATACCAATAAGTTTCTTTTGGTCTGTGTCTTTGAGAGAGGCAGCTGTGGGAGACATAGAGGATGACATAGAGGATGGATGAGGAAAGGGAATACCGGTAGCAGAAAAGCTGGTGAATGAGAAATAAAAAGTTATTTTTTCTGATGTTATTTAATGTGCTGCAGCTGAGCTAGTTTGCACTTTGCTTCTGTGAATATTTGTTTGGTGGTTTAGTCTTCATGTTTGTAAGTTTGTAAGAGCAGGAAAGCTAATGTGGTTGTTGCTCTGGCTCAATGTGACCATCCGCTTTGCCTATGATAGAACGCTGATGTTACCATGCAAGATTTGATTGGCTGTATCGAAAAAAAGGTCTCTTCATCTGTGTAGATGAAGTAACAGTATTTGATCAAATTAACGAGGGCCAACACGATACCAAAAAATATAAAAATTTCAGTTGAATATAATGTGTTCACGATACCAAAAAATATAAAAATTTCAGTTGAATATAATGTGTTTTCTTATTCATAATCAACTTAAAAATGTGAATCATTATGTTATATTTATTCCTATACAATAACCTTTTTATATTTATTTATATTTATATAATCGCACTGGTCCTTTAATTGTAAGATCAAGAAATGTTGGTCCATCCCTACTTGTACTGCAGAAAGAAGTATTTTTAGAATTTTCATCCAGAGTTATGTATGACAGATTAGTTTAAATCAGACCAAAATATTCCCCATATATGCTTCATTTCTTTGGACTCACCCAGCGCTGCTACATAGATCCGATCCTGAGTGAACAGCTTTTATTGGCCCTTGGGTTGTAGCAGCTGTATGCCGTACTTTACGGTTCAGTGTAACACTTTCTCTGCTCAGCATCCTGTTGGTCAGGTTCATGTTGGTCAACTGTGGGCAGAGGAGAAAAATTTCACCAGATGATTCATCTCAAACGTCAAGTCACAACATCTCACTACTAGCCATCCCAATGTCTAAAGCAATGGAAATGCATGATGAATAAGCACTTGTGCTCCTCCCTAAATCAACCACTTCATTCTCTTGTATCTGGGGCCTACATGAAATGTACACACAGCACATGGCAGCGCTAGTCTCCACTCAGCACTAAATCCAGGTGGTCCCCTCCCCCTTTCTCTTCCATCTGTAACAGAATCAGTTATCATGACTCGACAGCACAAATCTGTTTACAACCACATCAGGACTACTGTATCCACTGCACCTCTGTACTGCCCGGGGAATTATGTTCAGTGAAATCTAATGGGCAAATCAATTATACTGCTGTGGCGTTTTATTTACTTTATTTCCTCCTGTGCACTAAATGTGCAATAGGAAAATTGTGACGCTGCCAAGTGTCGTACAATGTAAAAAATGTGTCAGCATGGTGTTTCATAGCTACAGCTCTAAGTTACTTATTAAGCTATAGTGGTTGTATTCATACAACTGTTTAATTTAAACTGAGGAAATGAAAACACAAACGTGAGAGCCAATATTGCTTAGCTTTTGGCTGAACATTTAATTATATATATATAAATAATAGATACATATCCTCTAGTGTATGCAGTGTATGTTCGGCCATTGTCATGTCTAATTGAGACATAATGTTACAATGACGTCTATATAATAATCTATTTAATATAAACACACACATTTACACACATACTGGAAGGATTCACAGTCGTATCTATGCATTACAGCGCAGGAGTATACTTTATTGAAGGTGACTGTGCCTGGCTTTACTCATTTTCAGCTGCTGTTTTTGTATACATGTGGCCTACCATGAGAGTGAGTAATTACTCAAACCTTAGAGGTCAAGTAGTGCAACAGGGTGTTGTTCGTGTTTACAAAGGTCCCCATTTAGTTCAGCAAGTGATTTAATGACTTCAAATCTGAGCCCTAAAAAAAAAACACACACACACACACACACACACACTAAATGTACCCTGAGCCTTTAAGTGCAAAACACTGGACTATTTTACTCTGCAATATAAACTGCTGCCAAACCCCGGATGAACTATTCATAGGGTATACAGCAAACACCTTTCAGATAGACAGAATAATGTACAGTCAAAAGGAAGCCATAAAATCTGCAGTCTGTGTGGTCTTGTGCCATCACAAAAAACTTTGACAGAAAAAATCCAGTGAGGTAGAGGAGGAGGAGGAGGAGGAGGAGGAGTAGGAGTAGGAGGGGGAGAGAGAGGGAGGAAAGGTTGAGGGGCTCCCCATGCAGAATGACAAACCTTTGGGGAATATAGGAGAAGGTGGTGATGGAGCCAATGGAGCTGCCGCTCCCCTGCTCAGTGCCAATTTGCCACATTCCTCTATTTATAAGCATCAATTACCACAAAAAAGTGGCTGCTTGTTAAGTATCAACAGAAATCACTCCCCCATGGTGCATCTGATAATGAGACCTCACACAGAGCTGAAGCTTGATGCGGCTCACCAATGTTTAGGCCAGCCAGCTTCAAACCCCACTTCCAGACCCACCCCCGCATCAACCCCAGCCCACAGGCTGTAGGCGAACTGAGGGCTGAAGGAGGAAGGTGCACGGTACGAGGCAGCAGACCCTCCGGCTCCAACAGGTCTGCTGAATGAATGAGCAGCTAGATGCCGCCAATCAGCATGGGGTCAGAGCCAGGTTTACACATCAACAAAGAGAAATATCAGAGACCTCACAGTGAGAGACTACTGCAGAGGGGCCAGATTCTTCTTCTTTACATGAAACATTACACAGATCAGTTTACAGTTGCTTAATAGCTCAACAAAACTTCTTCTTTGAGCACAGTGAAACTTCCTGCCTCAGGTGGGACCAGCCGTTAGCTCAGTGGGCTCTATAGGTTAAAAACTTAATGAACTCACGTGTTGTGTCAACAGGTTGATGTGACTGGAGCTGGCATAGTGGCGAGCGACCTGCTTGTCAGCCAGCTTTTGCAGGGCTGAGATGAAGGCCTGCTGGTTGGAATGGGCTTGAGCAGACAGGGAGTTTAGCTCCTTGAATGTTCCTGCTGAGTGTGACTTCAGTTTGCCGGAGCTGCTCCTCCTGATCACTGACATACAGAAACACAAAAGATAAATGTGAGAACATGGGAATGGTTTTGAGAAACAACAGCATGTAGAGCAGTGAGTTTACCTTGGCCTGCAGAGGTAGGTCTAGAGAGCTTCTGGCTATAGATGTGCGTGGCACTCGGGATGGAAGAGGCTGTTCCAGAGTTGGACGCTGATGAGGTAAAAGACTGAATCCTCCTGAGCACCTGGGTTGGTTGCCCAGTAGAGACAGAGCCAGTGGAAACAGCTGTCCAAATTGCTCTCGAGGGCTGGGTGACCACGACGGCAGAAGTGTATGCAGGAGGGTCAGAAAGGTTTTCAGCATGGCAGAAGTGAGACTTTGCCAAGGACTGTACATAGGACGGTGGTTGAAGAGGTGGCGGCGGCGGTGGCGGGCAATGGAGAGGCAGAGATGTCGGGTTGGAAGAGCAGTGCTGTAGATGAATATGTGTGCAGTCTAAAGTCACAGGAAAGCTGGAACAGTGCTGGGAGGACTGGATGTCCGGCTGGCTTTTACCAGTTCTAACTGCTGCCTGTTGGTCTTCAGGAAAAGCACGGACTGAAGGCTGACTCTCAGTGGCCTTGATGTCTGGGTCACTGCTGACTTTCCCTGTGGAGAGCGAGGACTCTGAAGCGCTGGAATCCTTTTTGGCCACAGGCAGAGCTGTTCAAAGGAGGAAAGAAGCCAGAGCTCCTTTATCATCAGTTAGCTATTCCTCGGCTCTGACACACATTTGTTTTCCCCCAATGAGTGCTAATCGTTTGAAGCTGACCCTTCCTTCACCCCACATGACTCAATCTTTTTCCTTTACTGTTTTTTGGGTTTACAAATCTAAACAGTTCCTGTTTACTGTGCTTGAATGATTAAATTTAAACATAAACCAGACCTACAGTAATAATACAGTAATAATAATAACCACTCACTTTTGGAAATCTCACAGTTGCTTGAATCTCCTGAGGCATTGACTTCATGAACGTCTTTCTTAACACTCCTGACTTTTGTTCCCAGGAAGACGGTGGCTGATTTATTTTTCTGTGTGTAGAATGTCAGTACGTTCTCCAAATCGCTTTCGCTGTTGAAAAAAAAGGAGATAAATGTGTATAGCAGATTGAGACAATGCTTCAGACAGTAGACTATATAAGTGTAAAGAGCCAAACACCTAAGTGGGCCAATTCACTAACCTTGCTGCAGTGATGTACTCCTGAAACACACTGGGGTTAACACAATGCTCTTCTTTGCCATTCTCTTGTTTTTTCACCATATGATCAGTTTCCTGAGAAGATAGGAAAGAATGAGATAGCCGGCACACTCAATATGCACAATGTTTCCCATGTTGGCGTCATCTCTTAGGTGGTTCTGTGGTAAAACTGAAGTCTGGGAATACCTTGTTGTAACAGTGGATAAACTCCCCTAGCTGGTGGGACAGGATGCGTCTGCGGTCTTGGAGTGGAAGCTGGCGACTGGGCAAGACCACCTTAATGTCTTGTTGAAGGTTACTGGCCGCTCTTCTCAGGAAACGAATCACCAGCTCCTGTACAGATGAAAAACATTTATGAGAAATATTTTATTATCACTGCCACGTATCACTGATTCATCCTACTGCATTTATTCAGGCTGCCTTTCAAAATACAACACCATTTAAAACGCTGAGACCTATGAATTTAATGGCCTAGAGAACAACTTCACAAGTTCACATTGATTTTCCCAAAAGGTTTGAGGTCACTGATGATGATGATGATGATGATGATGATGTATGCCATTAAAATGCAGACTTTCCAATCAGGCTACAGAAACCACGTTTTCCTTCGATGTGGCCACAAATGCCGCATACGCATTTCAGCTACAGCCAGGGTACATATGAGTAACAGAATAACAAGGGAAAATCTGGCATATGTATACATATGAGGGGAAACAATGTCCCAGGGTATTCCACCATGTTCATTTATTAATTTAAAGAGAATAAAAAATGGTTATCACTGCACCATTTGGTCGTTGTCCTTGTCTGGCCAAGCTGGGATGCTGTTGGCCCTGCTCTCTGCTAACAGTCTTTGCTGGACTCGCTGCAGGTATGCGGAAAAGGCTGCCCGGGCCTGCACTTTACTTGAGAGAGAGAGAGAGAGACAGAGACAGAGACAGAGACAGAGAGAAAAAAAAAATTAAGAACTGCACAGGTACAGCAATGGAGAGGTAAAGACACAACAACAGTTGATAATAAACATTTTCCACTAGGTCCTCTGGTAGTTTGCTTGAATCTGTCAGTAAAGACTAGAGTATTTTGCTGCATTGGAATCTGTTACAAGAGATAGAAAAAACAGTGCTCATTCCATTTGCTGACATATCATCCAGAAAAAGAGAGAAAGCAAAAACAGGTATGTATCACTTTCAGCCAAAAGTTGTTGAAACACTGAGTATCTTGTCCTGCGCTACTATCAAAATGATAAACTGTCTTTGTGGCCCAGGTGAACCTGGAATGAGTACTGTCAGAACATTGTAGTAGTAAAAAAAATGTTTTGGAAAAAGCTGTCAAACACAAACAATGATATGCTGTGCTATAATTTCCTTGCTTCATGCACAGTCCTGACAAGCGCTGAGGAATTTCTACAAAGTCAGACTTGTTATTGTAATTCCTCCTCAAATTATAATTTCAGCCACACTTTGAGAATCAACATCAGACCACAGTCATGTTGCACGTAGGTATAGTGGTATGCACAGCATGTAGCACGTGTTTGACAGTATATAGTATTAAATTAAATTAAAGAATATATGTTGATATCATCTTACCACAGCTTCAAGTAAAAGTCAAGCTGTAGCTATAGAATAGGTTATAGGTTAATAGGTTATTATTTATTTATGCATCATCATGAATCTTAACACTTCTGACAAAGCTTTTATGATGCTTCTTTCATCTACACTACACCGAACCATCAATCTCTTTAGGCTGGGGAACTATCAGGCTTAAAGCTTTTAGTAAGATGAGTTAAGACTGTTATTAGAAATTACATTATTTTGCTCCAAGAAATTAGAAAACAGTGAGTCAATTAAAATTAAATTTTAATTAAAATGTAAAGAATTAATCTGTACTTTGACATCTGGTTTTCCATGTGGTAAAAAAAAACTGTAAACTGTCTAAACTATTTCCTCTCATTCTCTCATGTAGGTGCACTGATGCACTTTGTATTTCTCCATATTAAATATGGAAAGACGGGAAAATAGTGAGGGAGGGTAAAATACAGTGAGGGAGAAAGATGAGAGCAGCTGCCAACCATAGCAGGAGCCCAGAATACAGACTGACCTGAGGTCCCACCCCTGCTGAAGGATGTTGAGCAGGTTGACTCTGGGTCTGGCATTGTGCGTAGCTGCCTCTGAGCTGGACAGAGCCTCACCATGGCAGTGATCCAGTGGTGTGGCCACTTGTTTGCTTAGCTCTGCTACCAAAGCCTTGTGTGAGACCGGCTCAAGAACTTGTTTCACCTTCTCTCTTTCCTTCTGAGCGCACTCCTCTCCCTCCTGACTGCTGCTAGCAGTCGGGGAGGCCTTGGATTCCTTCCCTGTGGTATGCAGCATTGTAAGGAAAGACAAAAGTTAGTTGCATCACTGGCATTCTGGATAAAATACACACACATAATACTCAAAATAGGGTTTTTATTGTTGCTGCAGTGAAATGAACTCATTCAGAGAGTCATATTTGGCCAACCTTACCGTGACACAAGGGAGTTATTTATTGGAAACAAAAGCGCATTAGTGTGTGATGTTGTCCCACTTAGCTTCACTCTCCTTAGTTTTAGGGGAAAAAAAGGCAGTTTGCCGAATTGAGGCAGAACACAACAGGCCTACCCGATTTCTTCTTCCCTGCAGCAGAGCGATGAGTCAGGTGGCGCTGTCTCTTCTTACGTGCCTCCAGAGACAGCAGTTTCCTCTCATACTGGACTACGTGACAGCCATGGACAGCGTCCACCTGCAGCTGCACATTCCCGGTCACATTCCTGAGAGACAGAACAAGACATGTCAACACAATGGGAATAACAACAACTATTATGATTTATATGTGTAGCATCAAAAATTACAAAGCAATAGTTTTGAAATTTCAACATTAACTGAAGCCAATTCTGAGAAAGATTAGTGCAGTTGAGTAGCTTGTCCAGAAGTTAACGCGGGAGACAGTGAAGGTCCAAAGAAGAAAGGATAAATGGCAGATAATAACAGCAACTCAAGTCTTGCAGCAACAACGGTCTCCCTAATCTGGCTAGCTAACGAATATGGAAAAATCATAGATGGGCTTAGTTGGGGGCCAAATCTCCAGACGATATTGTGCAATATTGAAAGCTGTGGTTAAAACTTGAAAGCTCATACTGATTCAAATAACATAAATGCACGTTGTATTACAATAACAAAAATGTGGTTCAATAAACAGGCACAGTTCATCTATAACCGTCTTTCCCCTCCTGCTCCCAAATCAACACCGCAATGCCACATAGACATTGGGCGCGCGCTGGAAAAGTTGACTGTGCAACGTCTTTTCAGCTGTTCCTCTCACCTATCCAGTCAAAAGACCAAACAAACGCCACGTTAGAATCCAACCGTTTCCACAAACTGATGGAGAGATTTATTCCCCAATCCCAACCACAATGGAAATGCTTACCTTCCATGGAAAAGTCTGTTTGCCAACATGTAGTTCATTGATGTCTTGGACTCCAGATATCCACTGAGACAAGAAGATAATAAGCAAATTACAATAATCATAAAGGCAGGAGCCCCAATGAGCCTCAACCTTATTATTTGCGGCAAATGTGTTAAAATGAGGCTTCTGTGATATAGCTACTCTGTAAGCTATATCACTGTTAAATGCAATCATTTTCCACTCTATAACCACTCTATAATATGCTGTTAAAAAATGCCACAAAATCACTGCTGCTAAGAGAGCCATGGATCTAATCAAGCAACAAATCCTCATATAGGAGGAACTGTGAGCACAATTTCCTCTCTAATAGGGGCTTCACTTCCATTTCAACATAAGGTCACCAAGACTTTCAACAAATACCAGCTTTGTAGCTACACCTTAGCCTGTCACACCTGAGTGACAGTCAAGTGGACTCAGATGATCTGGCACTGACTGTATTCGTTTAACCTCAATGCCTACATTTGACAACTATATTAATAAAGAGAGGAACATTACAGGCAAACACACATTGGAGATTACAAGTGATCTGTCTCTTCCTTTTTGGCTCAGCTTACCCATAGAGCTCCCATGTTTCTGCAGTGGGGAAGATCCTTACGAAGCCTCCTCGTCTCTCATACTCCTCCTTTATCCTCCTCAGCACTTTGATCTATATTAGTGAAAGAAAACATGTTCTAAAAGAGTTAATATAGTTTCAGGTTCCCATAATGTCTCAAATTTCCGGTGTGAAAGATTTACTGGGCACTCCAGATTATGGCAGAAATGGAATATAACTATGCATAACCATGCTTTCATTAGCCTTTTCATGAGCTGGAATAAGAATAGTTGTGTTTTTGGTTACATTAGAATGAATATTTTAAATATACAGATGCCACAGGTCTTCTTCCATCGAGTCTGCCATGTTGCACCACTATGTTTCTACACCAGAACTAGACAGACAAACTAAACACCGGATCTACATAGGGCCTTTTGGGGTTTTTCTACCATAGTTCTCCTTTACGATGGGAAGGAGAGGGTGAAATGAGGGAGTTGCAATCAGCACTTACGCTGCCAGATGCCACAACATCATACACACTGATCCTTTACTTTTTTTTTATGTCTTATCCGATGATTGCTAAGACCTTACCTCCTCAGCAGTCAAGCTCAGAGTACTGTCTCCTTGGCCTTGTTTAGGTCCTTGCTTGTCTTTGGACCCCTCTGTTTCTGAGTTGCTAACTGATGCAAGCTTCTGCCGCTACAGGGGAGAAGAATAGATATAATATCACTTTAAACTAATGCCAACCATGTACTGTCATTCCTGTTTCCAACATAAGTGCTTGCTGATGTTAAAAGTGATCATAATAATTTCAGTATGTTCTACGGTCGTAAAGACTCATTTATAAATGGAGAACGTGCAAACTACACTATGTGCAACAAAAGACACCCTCTCTCTTCTTCTTTTTCTTCCTGTCACATAAATGGAGCCTTTTTGTTATGCACTGGCATTCCTGGCTGCCTCCCCACTGCATACACTATCAGCCTGTGATTGACAGATTTGGCATGCAGGTTGGAACTCGGGGCCAAACAGCGGGCCACAACCTCACAGGATCACATGCAGAATTTGTCATCTAAATAGCAGGGGGATTATATTTAATTTGTGTGACACGGCTAGGGGCATACAAAGGCAGCCAAAAAGTGACAAGGCCTAATCCTTTACAGAAAAAGACCCAAGTGTTGCCCCTAATCAGAGTAAAAGGAGAGGATGGGTATTCTCAGGGCCCTCTCTGACAGTCTTGGTTTAGTGTTTGTTTTTGGTTCATCTGAGTAACTGAGACTCTGAACAACAAAGTTTCTGTGTCTTGGGTCACGTGGAGCACTGCGGCATTTAAAGTACTGGCTTACTAAGGGCACTTTGCTAATGTAATGAGAATTCTATTTAATATAGCATTAGGAATCAATAAAAGCAATCTGTCTGTCACTATGACAAATAGGACAGCCACATAATCAAATAAGCAAAAAGCGGTAGGCAATTTCTTACCGGTAATGTAACAGACATCGGGGAATTGCAAGAAAGGGACAAGGCAAAAGAAGATTAATATGTCTGAGTCGGAACAAAACTCACCACTCTGCTGTGTGCAGTGGCTGTCGGTGCAGAAAGAGGTTTCTGAGAGGCAACGGGTGGAGACAGTGAGTTGTGGTTGAGCATTAGCATTATCGTTTAACCTTTGTGAAGCCACATGCAGATAGAAAAGCATACTGCTACATCAACATCCAACAATGACACATTGTCACTGTATGTCTAAACAGACCCTTTACACAATATAAGGTGGAGCAGAAATCTGTCTGATTTAGTAATCTCCCTCCAGCAGGTCCTGTGCCAAATCTGGGTGCAGTAGTCAAATGGAGGGAGCCAAATGCATTAGCTGTTGTGGCATCATTAGGCAACAAGGCCTAGAGAGAGCATTAGTCACTTGATTAGAAATGATAAAACAATAAGCCACAGAGTGTAGCACTTACGAACTGATGTCACTCAAACTCTGTAATTACATTAGCAGTTGTTTTGCATTACAGTGAATTTTCCATGAGGGTAAGAGAAGAGCTCAATGGCAGTGGCAGGAATGTACTGTAAGAGAGATGAAGACAAGAATGGGAATGTTTCACAAGGAAGGGTGAGTGAGTGCAACACTTGGCTTGCCTCTGCAGTGTGTGTGTGTGTGTATGTGTGTGTGTGTGTGTGTGTGTGTATCTGTGTGACTGCATCCAGTACCTGTGTTCTTTGGGCTGCTGGAGGCTTGAGGCTGGGGTCCAGGGCAACTCGGTCAGAGCGTGGCTGTCTCGATAGGGGGTCCTGACACACAAAGCCTGCGGAGACACAGAAGAGTCATAAAGGGGTATATGAATGACATCAGGTCTTAAACATGTTACTCATTCCCATGACCTTCATATATTGCATCAGATCTTCAGTGTTAGTGCAAGAAACCAAAGTAGAGTGGGGGCCACAGAGGCAATAAATTACACGTAAATCAACAATATCTTTAACATATCGTGCTAATTCAAAGTCCTTATATCTGCTTTCAGAACTTTCTTGGTCAGAAGTCCAAGGCATGTTTGATATACTGACACACTGTTTCCCAATACAGCCACAGCCCAATGAGGTGAACCACTGACCTCTCTTAAAGGAATAGTTCAACATTTTGAGTATATAATATATATTAATATATTAATAATATATTATATATTTTATAATAATGTATATATTATTTGCTTTCTTGCCAAGAGTTAATGAGAAGTCGCTAAAGCTCACTAATTAACACATAATGTTGTATTCAAAAATTAAAGTTAGTTAGACAATTTATTGTATCTGAGCAGTTGCCAGGCAACCAGCAGACACTCTAAGAAGTCACGGCACCTAGCCCTCATAAAACGATGGACGTCATTTTAAAAACTTCAGGTTTTGAAGGCGGTTTGCGCAAACCCAACGGGTGAAATGTAGGAAAACATTAAGCATCAAACAATAGACGACTGTCTCCACCAGTCTGAAACCACCGAACTCACATCTGAGCATTTGGAGTGAGACTGGTGAAGAAAATACACCATAATTACAGCAATTACTCATACTTAATTATTAAGTATGAGTAATCCAAACGTTTAGCTTTAAGTATATAAGAACATCTTAGATCATCTAGTTATATAGTTTAGCGATTGTTTAAATTAGTTATGGCTGACCCTACCTTGCTAAAAATGTCTTGACTTCAGAATGTTCCAACCTAATTCTGTATTTTGAATTTTTGTTGGTGGATTATTTAAAATGTCTGCATGCTTAGTCATTCAAATTTGGAATCCTAATGTTTTCGCTTCTCCGAAATCAATCAATTGCAATGAAGTATTTCTATTATATACAGTGTATTTCCAAATCAAAAATGTATATATGTCATATAAATAGAATTAATGTTGGACAGGGCCAGGCTAGCTGTTTCTCCCTCCACCACAGACTGCTGGCTGTACTGTCATATAGAGCGAACAGACATGAGAATGTCATCGATCTTGTCATCTAACTCTCCACCAGAAAGCAACTCTGTAACACATATACACGTTTTTCAAAATGTCAAACTGTTCCTTTAACTTTTTAATCAGAGAAAGAAGATGCTACTTTATATTTAATCGTACAGCTCCACACATTTACATTTTAGTGCTTAGCTGATAAGGGTGGGGGAAAAATGTTTGCAATGTTCCCACCCAGTCAATAAGATTTAAATCTATGTTCTTCTGTTTATTAATTCCCACACTCCTTCAAAGCTAACTAGTGGTAAAAGTGAAGTGTTAAAAAAATATGTTTATGTTGTATCTTACAGTCACACTTGAGTTGAATTAGGTCTATTGGCAGCTTGGAGCCCGAGGCTATTTGTAATACCTCATCGGAGCCGTCAGGTAAGAATCAGGCCCCTGCCATGCTCTTGCCTAAACACAGCAATTATTACAAACATGGGCGACACAGAGCTGACAGCTACACACAGGCGGAAAATGAATGCTAATGGAATGCTGTCATTATTTACAGGTCTGGGATGGAGCCCAAGTGTTATCGGCCAACAGCGCCTTTAGTTTGTTTGGTACATAATAGATGTGCTATGTTTTACATGCCACTGCTCATTTTCCCCAGATCCACAGTAACGTCTCTGTCCAAAGATAACTGGCAATTTATGACTCTACTCTTTCATTTAATGAGCCGGAGGGGAGGGTTTCAAGCCACAGCATGGCCTGGGCAAGAGAAACACACACACATACACACACAATAGCCATTCCTATTTCTCTAATATCATTAGGCTGAGACCACAGAAAGACTTAATGGTTCAGTGCCAGCTTAGATGGATGCCTGCTAATCAGTGGGCTCCGTGTATCGTGCGAATGGTATTAAAGATAAATCAGAAAATTAAGTGAAGTAAAATAATCAAGAGATGTGAAAGTTTGGTTAGAATTTAGGCTCTTTTTTAGAAGATGTCATCTACAAGGATAAAGACAAGCTCTCAGACTGTATGTGGTAGCGGTCAGGGTATGAGATTCTCCTTGGCATAAAGTTGCATATCACAAAATATTTTAAGCTCTTCCTCTGGATGAAAATTCGATAATTAAGAGGAGAGGAGACATAACGGAGACATAGCTCATTCCCTGCTGCAAACACTGTTGTATAAACAGTGTTTATCTCTGCCTTGGGCCAGGCAATTTTTTATTTCTTCATGCTAAAGATTCCTTTATTTTGACATGTCGGATCCAGTTTCTTCAGAAAGCTTAATGACTACAAAGCAACTAAGACCTCTGTTGACAATTTTGTCCGCAAGTCATTTACTCTTAATTAATGAAGCCTGTGGTTTATTCTCTCAACACTGGAGCTCCCATTATTAAGCCATACAGCTATTTTCTGCAGTTTGCACAAACCCAACGAGTGGAATGTAGGAAAACATTAAGCATCAAACAATAGACGACTGTCTCCACCTGCTTGAAACCTGCTGGTTACAAGAAGCAAGCCAACTAGCATCTAAGTATTTGGAGAGAGACTAGAGAAGAAAATACAGCATAATTACTGCACTTTTCATTTTATATGAGCTTCTCCAAAATCAACATCTTTATCCCAATTATATCATTTTGCAATGAATAATATCGGAATTGTACCTCAAGCAAAATATGACATATTTTACTGATTATTTCTTTCTTTTTTTCCATTTAATTATTAAGTATGAGTAATCCAGAATTTTAGCTTTAAGTATCTAAGAACATCTTAGCTCAGTTTATATTAGCTCTGAATATGACTAACTCCATGTTGCTAAAAATTACATAATGGTCCAGCTTAATTCTGCATTTTAAGTTTTTGTTGATGGATGAAATTTATACATACTTAGTAATACAAATGTGCAATCCCAATATTTTCTCTCTGACTTTTTATGCGCTGTATAAAACCACGATGTTCCCTTCTCGGTTTATCATTTGTGGCTAATAATAGAACTTCAAATGTGGACATTCAAAGTTTTTTAAGGTTTCTACTTATTTGATGCACTTTAATTTACTAGCCTATAATTTAGGGGAATGGATTTAAACATCTTTCTATAATCACTGAATTTGTACAAACTGAACATCTATGAGGTGCAATCATTTGTGCAAAACTTTGGACTCAAATGGAAGTTACATGTAGGCATTGTTTCAGCATGCACTCACCCACAAGTGAAAACATGTCTGCAATCATGCTGGCCTTTATCTTCAGATCCAAGGGCGCATCGCTGTAAATAAGTTAATTTAAAAAATAAGACTGAAAATTACAACGCCAACACGTGAACAGGGTACAGCAAAATAAGTCAGTTGTCATAAGAAGATACAGATTTGTTGCCTGACCACAACTAAACTGCTAAACTCACTAAACATGTTTGTAGGGCTACATCTCTAGCCTTAGGGTATGTTGTCGTAAACTATGTGCGGATGCTATTTCCTTCAATGTGGCTTTTTTTGGTTGCAAATTCAAAGAAAAACCATAAAACCATAAAATAAATAGTTTCAGCGACAGATCCTCCTGAAATAACAAAATAAAGAATCAAATGATGAATTAAGACAGTGTCACTCACCAGGCCAGGGAGGGAGAAAGGTTCACCTCTAACAACCAGGGTTTGAGGTTGGAGTCAATGAGCACATCAAAACCATACAGCTCTACAGAGGGAAACAGAAAATGAATCAAAAGGTTTTCACCGCAGACTGGGAAGTGAGCACAGAGAAGCAGAATTACAAACCTCTGAGATCTGCTCGCTGAAAATAAAGGATGAAGGGTATCAAAGTCACAAGAGTTTTATCATAGCCCAATTATGTGGCATTTGGCAACATGGCCTATGCATTTCTGCTACTGATTACACGCATGTTATGTACCCAATCACTCAAGGGAGAAACATTCACCAAAGCCTGCTACTGAGGGATTGGCTCAATTACATTAACTAAGTACAGACACATTTCATCTGTCATGAAGTTGCTTACGTAAGACGGTAGATCAAAAACACACTGAGGCTGTGAATATTTTTATACATACAGGCAATCATTTTCTCATGACAAGGAAGGTTAAGCAGTCTACATATTGTCACTACATATTAACAAGAAGGACGGCGTTCTAATGCGTAACAGAAAAAGCTTCACCCCTATCATAAAGTTAGTATCTTGTCCAACTGGGGCAATAAAATAAACTACAGGAGTACAAAGCTGGGAATGTGACAGTGTGTCCCAAGTGACAGAAACCTGGGGAATTAGAAAGCCTTAAGCCTGAATATTGTATATGTTTCATTCCAGTAACAGCTTAGCACTGAGTGACACAATAAAAGCCGTTTACAAAGTGGTCAGGAAGTTCCCTGTTTAAAAATCCATCCAATCTATCCCGATTTTCACTTGTTTCACTGACTGATATATGGCTCACTGCGACAGAGTTGGCCTGCGTGCCCGATGAAAGCCCTCAAACTGCTCTGGGGAGTGTCACCCTATAAGCCAACGACCCGCCGGCCCCAGCAGCAGCGTGCGGGGAAACCACAGTATTTTACAGGGATAGGGCAAAGCCCAGCCATAGAACCAGAGGAAAAAATCCTTCTAATGGCACTTCAAAAGAAAAGACTATGTTCAGAAGAGGCCGGGGGGGGTTGGGGGTTTCAAAGCTGCCATAACCAGCACTGTTTGTTCAGGCATCTCAGGTCAGTGCCAGTGTTAAACATACAAAAGCCAGCGTGACAGCGAGCAATGGGTTAATAGTGCACTTGGTTGAATAATGACAGGCTGGGTAATTCTAGTTTAACAGGATGAGTTAACTTTACTGGGGTGTACATTAATTATTGTAGTTATATGAATCTGACAAAAATCTCTGTTCAGATCAAATCTTCGCTCTGATGAAATCTATTTATTACGAGCTATCAGTACAGAATGTGGATATTTGTCAAACTTTGGCACGTATAAAGAATAATGTTACAAGAGCTGCTTAAAAATTGCACCAGAAGCTAATCAGACGCCACTGTGAGTAAGTAGTGTTAGTATATAACATAAGTCCCAGGTCATAAATATCTGGACTTTCAACTAAGTGATTTTACTCAATCATTGACAGTTACCTGATGATGCCATCATGGGTTATCTCAGCTTGGATACTACAAATCTAAAACAGATAGTCTGTGATATAAAATTGGAGAATGGAGTTTAAAAGACATGGTAATTTACCAGACACAGAGACTAATGAAAGATGCTATCAAATTAAACTAAATGTAGAATTGTAGTTTTTCCAAGTTAATTCAACTTTTTTAAAATCTGTCTCTTGTGAGTCATCCAACTTTATGGAGGTGTAACCCTGCATTACTGAATGACGCTTTTAAGGTTGTAAGATTTCCTGAAAATGTTTTATGCCCCACATATGTTTTCATTATCTGTATCAAGACAAGTTGGAGACAACGCAAACTGGATTTTATTCATTGGGCTATATTACATGGGTCAGGAGCTCAAAATATGCTAGTATCATGAGGTCCAAACTCTATTTTCATGATGGAACTGAACAAAGTCTGCCATACACCCCTGAGCCAAGACCTGCAACTGAAGCTGCCACTGCCATCTTTAACTTCTTTAACTTCTGAGGATGGACCGGACCCCGACTGATAAACAGTGCTTGCTTATGCAGACCACTAAGATTTGATTTTCCACTTGCTGGCTTATCCCTTATATCCACTTCTGTATGAAAACACACACCACACAGATTAAGACTAAAAAAAGAGATGGAGAGAGAGCATGTGTCATAAAATGTTACGCATTAGTCTTAGGGAGCCGAGCGCTGGAATAAATTGGTTTGAGCCTGCAGTGCCTCAGCAGTGGCACCACAACAACAGGGGAAAATGGGGAGGTGTTACACCACCTCACAAGCCCCCGACAAGCAGACTCCATGTGCCGCGCATTTTCCCCCAATTAGGAGCAGACGCCGCTCCTGCCCCATGAGCCGCTCGCTGCTAGACACGTTTGTTCTATGGCTCAACCGCTGCCGGGGGAGCGCTGTTAAATGTGCCCACAGAGAGCCCACAACAAGCATCACAGACAAGGAGAGGAGAGGCAGCGAACATCCACATCACACCCATTAAAGAGGGAGGGAGAGAAAAAATGTGACAGAGAAAAGGGATGATGAAGAGTTTTTTTCTTTATTATTGGATGGGCGCAGCTGCAAACTTCACCACAAGAGACAAACGCCCAAAAACAATGATCTCTCCACCCTGGCCATGCAGCCTGTTGGCCCACAACAACAACAGCAACATAAAGTATTTCCTTTATGTGTGTTTTCTCCATAGGCAAAGGAGAACTGAATTACTCTTGCATCATTCTGAGATAAATTATTGCTGCTGAACTGTTTCACTGCTGTTGCAGGGAGCAGCGTGGAGCCACAAGCATGAAAACACTCTGAGGACAACAAATTAAAGTTACAGTTAACACTCTATAGCATTATTATGATAGTGGCGCCTGATCCATTAATCACTCCTAAAAAGATTTTGAATTATACAGCAGCCACACTGTCATCATAGGCACACCAACACTGTGCTGCAGTGAAGTGTGGGAGTATCTGACAAATGTAAAACAGGGAGAGTGGTTCACAGACGGGGGATCCGACCGCATTCAGCACTTAATGAGGGACGCTCAGTGGAACACAGGACCAGTAAGTGGAATGTTTTGTGTGTAATAAAATAGGCCTTTGGCTTGGCTAATCAGATCTTAGTCAAAACATCTCGTAATCAGCATCCCTCAGCAAAAAAGCCTGTCCATTAATCACATGGCAGCGGTAAAGAGCTGCATGGGTGGCATTTTCTTCCCACAGGCACACACACACACACACACACACACACACACACACACACACACACACACATTTCTTACCGATGTAAAAACTAAAAATCTGTTGTTTTTATTCCTTCCCACATGAGACGTTACGGAGCTATAAAAAGATTTTGTTACAGTATGCCCATTTAGATACGGATGTGCAATTTGAGCAAAGGGAAGAAATCCCATTTGAAAACAATAAACATTGTATTAAAGCCATTAATAGACATTAAAATTGCAGGGAACAATTTGCAGTAAATTAAGATTATAATGTGCTTTATGATCTTGCATGGCTCCCTTCCAGACAAGCCAGAGACCGTATAAAAACTCTAAACAATGGCTGCTTTTATCAGCACATTCACTGCCCTAACACGCATGTATTCCTTTCCCTGCACTCTGATGCTTTACCTGTTTACTATTACAGGCAGCTAGGCCAGGGTTGAATGCTTCGTGTATTGTAGGTTGCAGGAGGAGCGGGAGAGGAGCAAGTGCAAGAAAAAAGGAGAATGGCTGACTGAACATGACTCCCTGGCGGTTTGGGTGGGTTTCACTTAAGAGACAAGAAAAAAGATACTAGCCTGGACTGTGTTTGGAAAGCTACATCTACACTGGTTCCTACATGTCTCTGTACTCATACTGTCATTACATACTGTACGCACACATACGCACAGGGAGTTTGCATGCAACACGACCACACTGCGAGATGAGGGTGGTCCTCTGGAACCATCAGTGTCTCTCTTCGGAAACTTAATCCTGTAGACAGACTATGAATGCTGTAATTAACTTGCTTGGGGCCATCTGAAGACAACAAAATTACACTAAATTCAATAGTAAACTGATATGACTGAAGTAGGGTAATGGGGATGTTCATAGCAGACCACAGTGTATTATATATCTTAGTAAAAGGTGTAGAAGCTAATTGCTTTTGTGCAACACAATGCCATTGCTGTAGTATCTATGTCTATACAGGTCTCTATAGGCATATGTATAAGATTTCAACGTACAACTAATATGGATTCAAACACCCTCAAACTAAAAGTCATTATTATGTCACTCAATGTTCATAGTTTTATTTAAAATCCAGTTTGAGCTGAGTATAACTGTGTTTCTCTTTGGACGTGCTGGTGCAATGCAGTAAAGTAAATCTACATGGTAACACCAAATGCTTCAAAAAGCTTTTTTTATGATTAGGAAATGAGGATGTGGATAAACAAATATTCCAGGCTTACCTGAATGAATGAAAAGAGCAAACTTGTTTTCCACTCCTGATTTTCACGCTCAGAAAATACGTGTCTTTTGGTTGTTTATTCATGTCTATCAAGTGCATATGAGAGTCAGGTTGAGGCTTGGTAAGCCGCATTTCCCTGTACAGTAAATACCTGCATGGTCACCATTCACACCTTGGGCTAATGTGGTTTTTATATCCTAGCAGGGATGCTCAGGGTACAGATAGGATCTTTATGCAGGCGACTGTCTGATGGTGTGAATCCAGCCCAAACAACCACCAATCAGGGGGGCTATTATGTCTACAGAAGCCTGTCACAACTGCAAAGCCCTTTATTTTTCTAACATCTGAGAGGTGAAAGAGAGTGTGAGCAGGGGAGGGAGTATTATAAACAAACAGAAACGGCGAGAGAAGAGGAAAAAGAGAGTGAAAAAGAGACAGCGGTGCTGAAGGAGGCTTGGCTGATGTGCTCGCTTTCAAACCCCAAATCTCAGAGAGACTGCCAGATAGAGAGAGAGAGAGAGCACAGACAATTAGTGCCAACACTAACATGGGTAATGGCTCCAAAATGGAGTTCACACGAGCCCGCTGCAAGGCCAGAGGAGCCAAGAAAACAGTCAGCCTAAATCAGGCAGACCTGAATGGCAACAGAGAGAGGAGGAAGCAAATTCCTGCTTCAGTCAATAGGCCCTCCACGACCCGGCAGCCGGTCAGAGGGCAGCAACAGGCAGGAAGGCTCCACACACTGAGGAATGACTGTCTACAACCTCAGCCGGGCTCAGTGGAGGAATAGTATAAAGGAACTTCTGGACAATGAATATGAAACTGAAAGGAAATGTGAGGGGTGTGGTAGTGTGTGTATGAGTAAATATGTGTGAGTGTATCTGCACTGTGAGCAAAAAAGGAATGTTTTTGTCCAGAGTTCAGATTTCATTCAAAGGAAATTCTTGACTTGCAGCTCGCAAGTCTCAAGCATATTGTTGTGCTGGATGATCCCAAAGTTTTAATACTGATGCATTTCATTTTCAAGCTATCCAGTGACACTTAGCTCTGTGCAGGTGTAAACTTGTTGTGGATTAGATTTAGGTGTAGGTTTACTTAAGCGAATGCTGTGTAACATTTCTACCATAAAATAACAGATTTTTAATTATTTTGGTGTTACTCTGACTCATCAGGTGAATGGTGTCTCTGTGCGCTCTTCCCTTATTCTTTTACTATGTAACTGTGCTTTGGGTTCAATCTCCCACAAGAAGTTGACTTTGCGGCACCAAGTGTTACACTGCCAGCTATTTCACTGAATTTGGTGAAACTGGATCATATTTTATGGAAAAAATGTTTTTTTGGTTTCCCCTCTGATGTCCTCTGACTGTTCTGCATCAACTGTCTGTGATATACAGTTTCCTGATGGACAGTGAAGTAAACTGCTGTGAACTGTAGCTGCTGTTAGATAATGTTAGCGCAGTTTGTTAGCCAGGCCACCTGTGAGCTCAGTGCAACAGGCGGTTTTCAGGCACGGCGGCGGGGGAATGCTGACAGGAAGCGGAGATGATGTTGGGTCAAAAATAGAGCTGGACGAGTGGGCAACATAACCAGGCTTAGAAGCCTCTATGAACATAATGTCAGATGGGAAGAGGACATGGATGCATGAAGCTAAGAAGAGAAAATGAGTGACTAAAGAAGAGGCTGGCAGACAAGAGTAAATCTAGGATTGACTTTTAGTCGTTGGCAGGAGCTTAATGAAATAAAAGGCTGAAAGACGGGCGCCAAGCTGGGCTTCTTGCTGTTGGACTAGTCGGTGATATTAGCTGGCTGATATGTCTTGTGTTGTTGTACTTGCTAGATGTTTGGCTGTGTTAGCAAAGCTGTCAACTCGTTTTTGATCATAAGTATTGCTTTAAGAAGATTATGAAAATATTACCGAAGCAGTTTGTCTTGTGGGGAACAAACATCTTGCAGGCGGTGGCTATCTGTAGTTCAGCACTCAGTACAGCTTTGATGATAAGGTCCTCCACCTGTTTCATCAACACTGGAATAGACAAAAGTTGAGACATTATTTTTCTGTAGTTCTACTCTCAACAGTTCGTGTTTGAATCTGACAGAAAAGTTGTACCGCGGGCTCAGAAATGTGCTGTTCACTGGGTCAGTTTTTACTTTACATCATCTTTGCACTGACATTAAAACAAAAGGGAAAAGATTAAAAGGATGAGAAAGGGAAGAAAACAAAGGTTTGACTCACGTGTGGTGTCCTTCCCGTCCTGCTTCAAATACCTCAACACTGCACTCATACTCCACTTGTTCCCATAATCCTCAACTTCAGGGTCATCGCAGCTTAAAAGGAAGAAATGCACCTCAAACATTTATGTTACAATAAAATGAATGAGTTAATATAACCTTATGTAACAGCTCCACAATCAATGTATGTTCACCACTGATGAAAGTTACCTGACGTAATCGCTGCTCTTTTTGTTTACGCTGTAGTTAGTGAGATGCATGAACGTGTTCTTAATGTTCTTTGAGGTCCGGTCGTACTTGACTGTGGCAAACCTGTGGACAGATGGTGTTTATTTGGACAAGGGAAAAATTTTTTTACTTGCCATCCAACAGTTTCACTACAAATCAGCCACATTCATGCAGCTGACACTTGACTGAATGATAGGGGCACTTGGGAGAGAGATTAGTTTCTGGCAGCGTTTGAGAGGAGTGGATGCCATATGTGCAATAATGAGAATTCCTTGGCAGGCGATGTGTACCTGAATACCAACACAACCCAAAGGAATGTCAAGAGATAAAGGTGGGATTCAGAATTTGGCGATGATTTATTGCCCACAGTTGATAATCAAGCCAGCAAACAAGGGGGCAGTGGCACTCTGTTTTTAGCACGTAGCTCTATCAGACCAAACCAAGGAGCCAGTCGTTTCATAAAACATCTACCCTCTCCTGACCTACCTGTGCCTGGCACCTGGCCCTTCTTGGATTAATAAATTATTCCTGCTCTAAATACCAACATCCAATAAATCTAGTGCAATTACACCAAGATACAATCAGCAACATTTGATGAGCACATCCTACAAGTGGAACAATAGGGTGCTTTGTCTCAAAGTCACCACTACACAGTAGTTGGTCTAAAAAGTGAAGGCTGCCCTCTTCTGGGCACTGAGTGTGTACCAGTGGATGTGCCTCAAGTGCAAGAGCCAGGCAGTGTGTACGCCAGAGCACCGAGAAACTGCCACAAGCTGCCTTAAGGACAGAGAAGTCAATTACTCATAAAACAATGGTAGATTTCCATAACTATTCAAACTGCACGTGTGTGACTCAATACTAAATTTACTTTATGAAAACTCTTCACATTCAGGGCTTTAAAGTATTGCCTTTTAGTTAACAACAAACAACCCGCCCACAGCTCACCTCGCCAGACCCTCCTCGTACACATAGATGAGGAGTGGATCGTATGATGTTACTAAGACGTACAACCGCACATCAAACTTGAACTCTGTGAACAAAAAAATAACACAAATTTAGTTTCATTCATACAGAATATGCCAAAACAATGCTTGCATTATAAGCTGTAAAGAACTCACCATCTATCAGTAGTGGGTTATTAATATAGCGAGACACCAAGATGTTTTCATCCATTGAAATCTGATTTGGCTGCACATGACACATAGAAACAAATGGCAACATAATTAACAGATGAGGAAGACGAAGGCAGTATTTATCGTGTTAACAGGTTTAAAGGTACAATCTGTGACTTTTCACATATTCAAACTACAGCGAAGATGACAGAGGAAAATGTCATTAATTGACACAGATGAACTAATATAGTAAATTATTTACTACAGTGATGTCACTGAGCAGATTTTCCATGTTTCACAGCACTCCACCATATATACCATGTATATATAATATATATACACCATATATATTCACATACAGCATTAAATACTGAATTCCGAATAGGTGATGTGACACTACTGTTAACCATTAACATCAAAGAGTCATCAAATCAAGAAAAGACTGCAGTGACACACGGCCATAGCAGGTCAACGTTAAAGAACAGCCTATAAAAACACAATCTGGTGATGGGAGATGGGTCATTTATGAGGTTGAAATGTGTTGCAGGTGGCGAAGTTGAGAAGAGATGGGACGGGGGAGGGTGGAGGGGTAACCTCAGTGCTGGCTACAGTTCAGAGAAAACCTGAACCAAAAAAAATGAACGTATTTCTTTCTTCTCTCCAAATATCGCTCCGACATTCTTTCCACTGTTTCATAAAAATGCCTGAGAAGAAGAAGAATCGTGCATATGTTTTCCAAGAGTGAGAACCTTGTTGAGCTCTTTCAAAAGCCAGGGCCTTGGATGTGTGTGATTTACACCACACTTAATGTCTGAAACGCTGGTTGATACTTATTTCAAAGACAGCTGTATCTGTACAACCCCCACCACCACACACACACACATACAAATAACATCTGGCCAACTGACTGTTTCACACAGTATTTTCAGTCAGTATGCTTAAGGTTAACTCCCACTAGGTTTGACATTAATGTGAATCTGTGTTAACTCATGAATCAGGAGGAACTTTTCACACTCAAACAAAAACACTGATTAGCTGTTTCCAGTCAGCTAACCGCCTACTGGCTGCAGCTTCAAAGTTATTCTACAGACAGTAGCATCAATCTTCTCACCTCAGTCTCAGTAAGAAAGCAATCTTATTTCCCAAACTATTCCTTTGACATAAGGCTCTCGAATGCAAAATAGTGGCAAAAATAGTGACCGTTATACCAGCTATAAACACAGTCACAAACAGAAAACATATTAAAAAAAACACAACATTATGAGTGTTAATTGTTTCATCTATACAAATGTTATTCACCCCCAAACACAGCTTTATTTTGGATCACTGCATCCGTCTGAAAGGGGTAATAGAGCAGTGGTTCCCAACCCAACCCCCAGATTTAAGGGATAAGACAGAAAAGAAAGAAATATTTCTGTTCCACAAAATTATGTATGAGCTTGAAGGTTCATTGTTGACCTTGGAAATAGCAATATTTCACAAGAAAAAAAAGCAAAGATCTGAGAGAACTCCAGAAAGAAATCTGAAAGTTCTGAACAGAATAATTATTATCACAAGGTCCATTTACTCGGTTGTTTTTTTGCAAATCTTTCAGTTCCAAAATAAATGATTTATTTAATAATTTAAGTCAATTTTCAAATATGCCAAACATACTTTGGATCCAGTCTCTCAAATATAAGGATATGCTTCTTTCCCCTGTTTTACATGATAGTAAACACAACATCTTTTAGTTTTTAGATGGTTGGTCTAAACTACTAAACACTATTTTCTGATATCCTATAGACCAGTCATTCACTTTAGAAAATAATGATAATAAACACAATCAGTTGTAGTCCTACTTCCATCTTTTCAGGTCTATACAAATCAAACAACTTTGACTCTGATTAAACTGAAGACAACCTGTGATGGGGTGTCACTACTGTGTGGACGCACAAGCAAAAAATGTTTGATAACTGATAACTCTAGTGTGCAAAATCACTCACGTTGCTGACCAAGTAGATGCCTCGCCCTCTTGAAGATGCTACTGGTTTAATAATCCATGGGCCCTTGTCCTTGGCAAAACAATCTGAGATTGAGGCAGAAAAGACGTGAAGAGATTCAGAAACATATATAATGTGTATGTTTAGAACGATTGTGTACGTGTCATAAAGAGGGGATGAGGTGAGAGGTGTCTTACTGCAGAATTCCTGGTACTCAGAGGGAAGCACAAAGGTCTGAGGAACGATATGGAAGTTTTTGAATCCATGAGTCTGCTGCATTCGCTGGATGTTTTTATAGAGACGGTCTTTGCGCGTCAATTCATACGACCTGGAAATGAGCAGAGCCTCCACTTTTAAAACTACTCCACAGCTTTGACACTGACGGAACAAAAATAAACTCATACATAACAGCAATAGATCGCCCTCTGCCTGACAGTATGATTCATTTCATGTTTCAGAGAGGCACCCGTCCAAACTAAATGCTTTGCAGTGGAAGCCAACAAACACACTGCCTGAACTGACGCACTTAGAACAGCGCAGTGGTGATATTTATAACACAGAAAACAGCAACAACACACTCATATATCTGAGCACTGTACCTGGGAAAGTGGTTGACCTTCTGGAAGTCTTGAAGGCTGCGTAAAATGTAAGGCTTGAGGTGAGATCCTGTCCACATGAGGTTAAAGTCGTTACTGTTTGGGTGAACCTGAAAAACAGACAGACTGATTTACTTCAACTGACAAGCTGGACAAAATCATTCAGTACACACAGAGCAAATGACCTTTGCAAAGGGATCATTAAACAAAGCGTAAAACCAAGTATAGCCACTGCACTTCATATTGAATCCGCTCTGTGGAGTTTCCAGTCACCAACAGCAGTATTATATTCTGATGTCCATCACATATGACAGCTTGGTTAAATTAAATCGAAGAAGCAGATCAGACACTCTCCTGCTAACCTGGAGGATTACAAGCCCGCTCTTTAGAAATTATCTCAAAAGGAAAGGCCAACTCACAGATTATCATCACCCTCATATTATTTTATCTATTTTGTTTTGTTTTATTCCAACAGTTCGTTAGGAGGCTAAATTCACATGGCCGCTCTGTGTCTAGGGGAGAGCCAGCTGTTTGTAATAAAGGCTTATTAAAGTTTGGCTCTGTCGCCGCTGTGGTAGACACTCGTCTGCCTTTGATGACGGGTTAGCAGGAGTCAAGAAGCATTGAAATGAAATAAAAAGGGAATTAATTGTAACTGCTTGGAAAGAGCAATAATGGAGATTGTGTGCCCTCGTGAAACTGGATTAATGCTCTTGAGGTCATTTCGTTTTTTTTCCACGGGTGCATTCCCGGGATTTGACATTGGCATTATCAGTCAGATGAAATCAGAATGACCTTACTATTCCTTATTCTACACAGCACGGAGGTATATAAATAACATGTGCAGCTAAAAACAATGCATTTTTACTAATCTTGTAAATTTGCATAATTTGCTGCAGAACATTACCTCATGGAATCCATGATTGGTGAGTATTCCTCGTACCAAGCGACTCTCCGTGCGCACAATCTTGAAGGCCATATGATATCGCTCTGAGCAAATGAAACACATGTGACAACTAAATATCCTTAGTTGCCAACTTATTGAAGGCTCTAAATTTTGTTATTACTTTTCTCATAGTCATTTTGTAGATTGTACCTCCAGTAGAGCAGATGTTGCCATCTTTCGAAACAGCAGCTTCGGGGAAAAACAAGAGAACTGGGATTGTCTTGCTAAGGCCACTCCAGGCAATGCAGGGATGGTCTCTAGTGGAGAAACAATTAGATGATACATTGTCACAATTAGAGGCAGATTCTTCTGAATGTTATTTGAATAATCCGGAGAAACAAACATTTCACACAAAGAAACCCATCCAAGTAACAATATCAACAATAGAGATGTACTCCAGGGTGAATATCTCCCAGATGATGTGAGCGAACCTATGCGGGTAGTTTACCTAATGCTGGGGGAATGTATCCTGACATGGTGTTTGTTTTAGTCAGGCAGATAGAGATAGAACCACACATAGTTTCAGGAGGTGCTGGGCAATAACAAACCCATGTAGTAACAAACACCCTTGTAAAACTGCAGACTCTCTGTTAGTACCAGACACAGCCTGCTTATCGTGGGCTAAAAATAAGATAAGGTCGCCTGAAGATGGAGTAGAACTCAATCAGGCATGGATGGTTTTGATAAGGGGGAGAAGCAAGTAAACAATTGCTGCCCCTAGCTTAAATATGTCGGCAGATATACGGCAGATATCTTTTCCACTGTGGTGGCTTTGTGGCACGCCTTTAAACAACATATTTTGTCATATTTTTAACACTCATTATGACTATTTAGATATTATACAAACCAGATGTGAAAGGCCTTAGACAAAAGGCAAAACTGTCAAACAACGGTTTTCTTCCTTTCATTCTATTAGAAGTGATGAAGAAAATCACAACCAGGCACTTCACAAGCATCATTTAACTAGACTACACCTCTGGTGTGGACAGACATCAGCAAAGTTCAAAGACATATTATTACATTAATCTTGTGTGCTGTGTTGTTGATGTGTTTCCACACATGCTTCATACTGAACATGTGTCATACATGTAGATACAGGTGTTTGTCCCTATTATATTTACTCGTAATACTAGACTTGTATTCGTGTTAATTAGGGTTCTGTTAACATCAACTGCCCCTAATAAATAATGCCGGGCCACAGGTTAAACCCTAATACTAACCAATCCAAACTAATTCAGTTGGAAATTAGGCTAAAAGCAGGCGGCGCCATGGCTCTCAGTAAGGTATGACTAAGTATAGCTTAAGAGGGAATTAGTTGGCAGCGAGGAGACAACATAGACCAACTGTTGCAGCTATGATGGCCTTCTCTCTGTCTCTCATTCAGTTAAAACTTTCATCAATTATGCAAAATGAAAGCTATCTGAAGGCTAAATGTATCTTGGCATAAATTATTAAACATGGCTCAGGACATCTTCTGTAATCCTGCACAGATTGCATTACACATTCAATAAACTATGGCAAGCTGCAAAGACTTTGGTACGACCAAAAGAAATGGAGCAATGTGTTTTGTCAGCACGGTGTCACATTAATACTGTATTTAGAAACAGGTATTCCTGAAGGATCAATAGGCTAAGAACTAAGAACAGACACATCCACGAGCTGCAGGGACTGTGAGCAATATGCTACTTATCTCCATTGATTATAACAGTTCGATATAAAAAAAAAGAAAAGAAACAATGGTCTTAAAGAGAAAATACTCCCACAAAAGTTTGATTTAAAAAATAATAATAAAAAGGGATCATGTAAAGCATAAAATAAGATAAGATAAGATAAGATAAGATAAAATAAGATAAGATAAGACAGACTTTATTGATCCCACACCAGGGATCAGTTGTTACAGCAGCTCACAATATACAAGTTGTCCATAAAGTTGGAATAAAATATTTTTACCTTTCTCATGGAACAATTGTGACAATGTGATTTATTCTTGATAGATATAGTGTATCTTCTTGAAAACTTTATAGATCAGCCTCTTCCAAATATATCACAGTGAAAATTAAACCACAATTAACCTGATGTGTATGAATAGAAATTAAAAAAAAGGGAATGTGTCTGAAAACAAAATTATTCTAACTTCATGGGCAACCGTGTATATATGAAAAATCCACAAAAGGCTGAGTCCTTCCTTAGTCCGTGATAATGAACATTCTAGTTTAGGGTGTCCTAATTTGTTCTCATGTAAAAGTCTGAGGTGACTTGACATTTGGATGTGTAGGACAACACCCTGTTCAAGGGGTTCCCTAACCGAATCAAGGGTCTGAGAATAGACTGTGTCATATGCTTTACAGGCTAAATAAAACTTGACTTGACCACAGACAACATCAACATTGACAACAGACACATAAAATGAGCTCACAGAAGACTGATTTGCTTGGACACATTTCTTTGTTTCTAATGCAGTAGACCGCAGTCAATATTGAGAGTTTTCTGAGCGACTACAGTGCAAAAAAAAAAAAAAAACTTACTCTTGCTCGTCCTCTGAGGAGGAGTCAGAGGAGTCCTCCTTATTCCGGATCACAGCTGGCATCTTCAGGGTAAATGGGGACGAGCTGCCCGGTGAAATCTTGCTGGGATCAGGTGTCTTACCATGGCACCTACCTACCTGCAACTGCAAGAACATCAGTCACTGAATAGCTTAGCTCCTTTCTATTAGTATCTATTAATAACAACCTTACTAAGGCTCGTTAGCACAGCAGCTTCACGTTCAGGTGAGAGAAGCTGCTTTGTGGCTCTACCTGTAGTGACAGTGACATTAACGCCACCTTTCTATTAACGTTACAGCAGCGAGGTTAAGACAAGCGTTAGCTATATAATACTGACATGTTGCTTTAGGTGTGGGAAGCTAACCAGGTTAAGTCTGCTCAGTCTCACCTTACAAACACACACCGACGTCAACTTGCCTTTATGTCTGAGAGCCCGCTAACTGCTAGCTGGCAGTTGTCATCGGGGCCAGTTGATCAGCGCGGTTAATCTCCCTGGTAACTACAACAACTGAGTAGCAACAGAGCACGGCGCATGCGCAGTGGTTCTTTGTTTCACCCAGAGACGGTTTGGTTTTAACCGTTGACCGTTAACCGTTAATTTCGGTGTCTGCGTCCAAACGGTCAGTGTTATGGGTGAGAGTCAACTGTCATGTCCTCTAAAAGTGTGCTTGTTGGAAGGTGTGCGGCAAATTAAATCGTTAAAGATGAGTTTAATACACCGCTTCCTACAGTTTTTATATGTGTGCTTTGTGTGCGCGTCTTCTTTCGAAGCAGGAAACACCGCTGAGACTCGCTCTCGCTCTACATTTACTCTTTGTTTGAACGCAGCCTAGCTTACAGTCCTACAGGTGACCGAATTCCGTGATTCCTATTGGTTGTTGAAGCAAAAGTAGGCGGGACCCAGGCGCTCGTACGGACCAATCATATGAATGGTACGATTGATGGAGCCATTTGTTAAGCTCTGTTATTGGTCAACCTCCACAATGCAAGGTTGACAGACTCACCATGTGGAGTGTAACACCACACTCGGCTGGCCTGAGTTACTGTTTCTTATTTATCTGTCTGTCTCCTCAGGAATATGCTCACACTGTAGATTAATACACGTCGCCAGGTAAATATACATTCACGTTATTTTATTAAATCATATTATTATATTGTATTAATGAGGTTATAGCAGCGTTCGCTTGTTATGTCACGTTAGTTATTGCTATATTGTCTCCCTGTGATGTGTTTGGTAAAATACAGCAGACCTATGTTATAACAGCTGCACCTGCACTGGCCTTCAGTTTATATTAAAGGTCCATTCTGTAAGATTTCTTTGCAGGAATGGAATACAATATCCATTAGTGTGTTTTCTTTAACCTGAGCATAAGAAGTGTTTTTTTTTTAAAATGAGCCCTTTATTTATTTACAGTGAAAGCGGGTCCTCTTCCATGGTGTCCGCCATGTTGAACCACCATTTTTGTACAGTAGCCCAGAGCAGACAAACTAAACACTGATATGGACTAGATTTTGACCAGGTTCAGAGAGACAAACTGGACCCACAGAGCAGACCAGAGACAGACAGGTATGGAGAAGTGGTTTATTAAACAGTCCAGGGTCGGTACACAAAATGCAATCAGCTCAGGCAGAGGTACAAAAACACGACGCAGAAGGGAAGTCCAAAAAACAGGCGAGGGTCAAAACAATAAACAGTGAGAACAGGCAAAGGTACAGGACACTGGGCAAGGACGGGTCAAGAAACAAACTGGGTCGAAACACGAGGAAACTAATCACAGAGGGAAAATGCCAGAAAGCTACTCACAAACAGATGCAGACAATCTAACATAGACACACTGGGAGAGGCAGGCATATATACACACATGAGGGGGGGCGGAGCTAACCAGGCACAGGTGAAAACAATCCCACAGGGAGTGAAGACACCTAGAATGAACACGGACAGGAAGTGAGGGAAACCAAACAATAAAACAGGAAGTCAAAAAACAAACTAAACTATAGGCCTTTTGCTTTTTATGTGCGTTTCTCCTACATGCTCGGTGAGATGTAGGAGAGTGGTACATTTGTTTTGCAGTGTGCAACTTCACTGCTCGGTGCCACTGAATCCTACGCACTGGACCTTTAATAATTTATCCTGCATTGAACAGACCGACTTCACCTTCTCTTGACAGGTGTTTCTCACAGAGAGAAAAAAGATGAGTCGCTTTCTGAACGTCCTGCGGAGCTGGTTGGTGATGGTGTCCGTCATCGCGATGGGAAACACCGTGCAGAGTTTCAGAGATCACAGCTTTTTGTCGGAGAAACTCTACACAGGCACGCCAGAGTTTGGTGAGCAAACTAGGTTTGACGTGACAAAATATTGCAAGCAGGACAACATTAGATACCATATTTTTTACTGAAGTGAGCATCATGTTGGTGCTGTCAAGTGTTCAGGAGTTTGATATAAATATATATATATCGTATGTTTATAAAACAGTGAAACTGTAATAGTGGCTGATGAGAACTTTTAATACAAAACAAGTGAATCCAAAACTGAATTTCAAATATTTCAGTGTAGTGATGACACTGTTGCAATATTTTCATCAGTTAACATGTTCATACACGCTCAATACGCGATATAGTGTTTAGCTAATCAGTCAGTCATAAGAATATTACAAATTCTTGCTCATCCGGTTAATCAACAAGGCCCTTTTGTGTTTTGTAAATGAGTTTACCTTCTTCTGATTCCATTATTGACATACATGGGATGTACACATGGCTACATTATGATCACTTCATTCCGTTTCTTTCCATTTCCTCAGTAAATGGCCTCCAAGCTCGAACATTTGGCATTTGGACGTTGCTGTCATCGATCATTCGCTGTGCCTGTGCCATTGACATCCAGAACAGAGTGTAAGACATCTTCTCAGCTCCCGCACCTTGTTTCTGTCTGCTGTCGTCACATGTTCTTACTGTATGTCCCGGCTCCTGCAGGCTGTATCACATCACCTTATGGACATTTGTGCTGGCGTTGGGCCACTTTCTGTCTGAAGCTTTCATCTACAAAACCGCACCTCTGACTATCGGAGTCATGGCGCCTCTCATTGTGGCAAGTGAGTGTGCACGACATTGAGGAGTGATGGGAAATATAGCCACATTACTTCTTAAAACATTTTAGGTTTTAAAAGGTGTAAAAACATATTTTAATAGCATCTTCATGTTTTTTCAGGTTTCTCTATCATAGGGATGCTGATTGGATTCCAGTGTATTCCAGAGTCACAAGAGGAAATTGGAGCACGACAGAAGAAGCGAAACTGAAGTTCGATTTTCCCTCGGTCCCTTGAACCCTCCTCCGCAATTACAACCAGACACTTGTGGACTGGTCCTAGTGTTCTGCTTCTTTCTTTGAAGAACGTGAGATCTGGATTTTCCTATTGTGACACCCCCTATAGACTATATGCAGTACGTCTCTATCTGGGCTGTGTTTAATGTTTTTGAACTGATACTTTACGTAAATCTTTTGCAATGTTCCTAATGACACGTTCATATTTCTCTATGCTCATCATTTAAGTGTCTTCTGTTTGTTTGTTTATGAAAGGTGTCACGGAGTGAATGACAGAAATAACCCAGCGTAGATTTATTTCATAATGTTGATTTGTTTTATTTCACCAGACCACCACTCATTAAACTTTTTTTTTAAATTCATGATTTACCAAAGAACTCTGACTGTACAATATAAAACTATGCTCTTCATCACAAAGTATCACAAACACGTATATCAGAAATTGTTTGTATGTGCTGTGAAAAGTTTGTACACCCTTTGGATTTATGCACAATTTTTGTCTTATAAAATGTTTTAAAAAATCAAATGATTTGATTTTGATGTTTTCCACTAAAGTCACAAGGAAATGATGCGTTTTTTAAAAACGTCTTTTAAAACTAGAAATGAAAAATAAGTTCTGGGACATCTTGGTTTCGCAGTATTTTTGGTAAACATTTAATATCGGTGTGGCTCGTGTCTTATATTTGGGTTGAGGCGAGAGAAATTCTTTTCAGCTCTGGATTTTCTGGTTTAGGACAACATTTCACAGCACTGTCAAATGTTCTACAAATGCCACTGAAAAAAGAAGTAGCACTTCTCAACACGACACATCAAGTAGAACATGTAAATGACAAACTGTACAAACACTGGGTACACAGCATGAAATACATTTCTCAGTAACTAATTTAAAGAATATTACATATAAAGACATTTTCTCGTGCAAAATGACAAATGCATTAGATCGATTGGCATCATCTTCCATCATGTTTGACACTGTTGCATGTTGATCCAGATATTTATCGCTAAAATATCTCGTGTTACAGTAAAACAAGGACAAAAGTGACTTTCCAAAGTGTACTCAGATGCACAGCATCAATCATACTTTTAATTAACAGTATTCAGAAGTGTGTGATCCTGAATGGCAGGCAGAGGTAATTTGAACACCCTGCTGCTAGGTGAGCAGTCACAGTCTGCATTTAATGTGCTTATTCTAAAAACAGAACATTCAAAAGGAATACCTTCAGCAATGTAAAGACTGAGTTCAGTTGCACGCAATATTGGTCCGATATTAGGAAAAACTCATAGTTTAAATGTTGCTTATTAGATCCGTAGTGAACACCAGTCAGTGGGGGACGGTAAAAGTTTAGGAAACAATCCTGTTAAAGTTAAATTAAAGAGTGTAGTAATGTTGGAGTTACTAAAGTGACAGTTGCATTGACAAGACAAAATGCCTACATTAAATAAGGAGTGTAAAAACTATTGAGGGTCCAAGTGTGTTCCCCTTGTGCATGACTGACTTGTGCTTGCTTTGGGATGAGCTAAGTTGCACTTATTATATCAGTGTGAATCTCTGGTGTTGAGGCCAGAGAGTGTAGTCTCCATACAGTACATCGAATATACAGTAGTCCTGCTGGTTCTTACTTTAATCATAAAGGCTCACAGAGCGCCACTCAGTGTGATTCAGTCTCCATATTATCACTCTTCACGGCAGCTTTTTTCCCCTCCGTGGCCATGTGTGCGTGGTTATGCATGTTGATGTGTCAGTATTTCTGTTTTGATCTGTACGCTTTGTCTTTGACAGATGGAGCGTCCGTCCTCCTCAGTTTTTCAGGCTTTCAGGTGGAGAGGCGCCTCCTTCGAGGTTTCTTTCTTTCTGTGAATGACGAGGACAGAAAACAATTACAATCACGTCGTCCAACAAAAGAGTAAAAAAGAAAAAGAAAAGACAAGTTCTCAACTCATCACAGGCCTCAGAAAGACAACAGAACACTAACATTAAAGTTGGGGTAAGTGATTCTAGAGAAATCCAATACCATGATACATCCAATGATATAGTGCAAACAACGACACAGCAAGTAATCAAACATAGCCATTGTTTGGTTACAGCAACCTCCATGGCTGTGAAGTGAAGTTAATGCAGAAGCACCAAAAACTGCAGTTCCTCGATTTTTGTGGACTGTGAGGAGATATTAGCTGAATTGAAACAAAAATGTATTGGATTAGAATTGTGTTACCCCAGCTTTAACATTAAAATGATTCAATACATTTACTTTAGCATCAAATATCTCAAAACATCTCTTTCCCCAGCAGCAAATTAATATCATCAATTCATTGTTATGTACTCAAAATCTGCTCAGTTAGCACTGTGAGTTAATCACGAATGTCAAATAATCATTTGATAAAAATTGATTTGATTAAAGCAGAAAACTACAATGACATAAAAAATAATGGTAGGGATATGTTTAATTTTTAATTTCATTATTTCACAAGTAGTTTTAAAATTAGGTTAAAATTCCTTGGAAGATCCGCAATGCCAGCAGGTGAACCCGTTTATTTTAAGAACAGACTGTACTGCATTAAAGTATAAATAACCTCATGAATTATTCATATCAATATTTATAAAATGCCAGATGTGCTTTTGTGAAGAATGAATTATACCCTTTATTTTTGTCGATTGAAAGAGTGTTTTGTTGAATGTTCAGTAAGATTCATTGATGATAATGTCTGTTACCTGTCACGTTTCTCTCTTCTGTGTATGTGTGTGTGTATGTGTGTAGTGTATTGTATTACTGGTGTTGAAGCTTCAGAGAGTGTGTGCCCCTACCTCAGCAGGTGTGCGTTTTGGTTATTGTGAGGTTGTGGGTTTATGTCAAGACTGCTGTTGCCGAGAGCCGTTGGACGCTGTGGCCCCGTAGTCCTGCACCGATGACAGGGAGCCTGTAGGCTGGAATGATAGCTTGGGTGTCACACCTCTGACGAGGGGTCACCTCATCCTCTACCATCTCCTCCACACCACCACCACTAAACTTCCCTCCCACCACCACCTGCACATGCAGCTAACATTGCTGCCTGCTACCTGAGCTCTAGCCCAGTGACCACACGTACACAGCCTTGAAGTGAACAGTGCTTAACATGTTGTAACGGTACCAAAAATGTATGTAGAGTGTCTGTTTCTGTTTATTTATTTAAATGTATCTTACATTTAAATTTAAATTAAAGGATTTAACAGAACTGGCTTCATTAATAAAACAAAAAAGGTGGTGGTGGTCTGTTCAATGTACCTTATTTAAGTTCTGTTAGTGTGCAGGATTACTGGAGCTTCCCATTTTAGCAGCATTTGTATTGTTAGAATATTATGGACAGAGAAAGGACGAGCAAAGATAACAAAAGAGGTCCCAAGTTTGTCCCAAAGAAAGGCAACGATTGAGCAGCAGAAGACACGCAATGTGTTTTAAAAAGCATTGATTGTTAAAAATTCAAAGGTGATTCTGAGCAGCTGGAGGCCACTGAGTTTTGTTTGTGATATGTTTCAAACATGTGAACAATTGTACAAAACAATGCATTTGTTTTTGTTGATGTATATCCTAGATTAACTCAATAAATTAAATATCATTTTTATCCATTGATAGTGGATTTTGGTGCGTTATTATCACATTATTACAGTGATTACAGATCTGTTTGACAGCTGTCAACTGCACCCATGTGAAAGTGTAACAAAGCACGTCAAAACAAAACAGATTTAATAGCAAAGGATAATAAACATGCAAGTTGGAGAGCTGCCCGACAAAGCAGAACTGTGCTTCCTGGAAACAGCATTTGAGAGTAGAGGATGTTTTTAGTGAGTTTGAAGATAAAGCTTCCACCCGTGCAGCAGTGCAACCCCAGTATTAACTCATGCAAGAGTGTGAGGACAGTGCATTCAGCCCAGAGCCAGGGCGGCATCTAACACACTCCTTCTCCGCAGGGATGTGAAGATCCCACCTCTGGCTTCATGTAGCACACACTCACACACATGTACTTACGCTCAATGACTGCACCTCAGCCTGCAGGTTGGCTTTCTGTCGTCGGAGATCAGACTTGATGAATCCTGTGATAAACATGGAACAAAGCGAAATGTTCTTGGTGGACTCTTGGTGGAAAATTAGTGTTGGATGCAGTTTTATTTTGGCAAGAAGAACTGCAAAACATGCAGAACTGTGTTCAATTAATAATAAACAAATAATATTAGAAGCAGCAGGCATATGCAACATGCCACAACCTGATATGTAGTTTAGAAATAAAAGTTAAAAGCATTATTTTGGGGGTGTTTATTACATTATGAAGTCTTCAGTGTTCAGTCTTCATTAAATTATGCCTTTAATAAACAGGGATTCTTCATTCAGCCACTAGGGAGCAACCTTGTTCTGTGAAAAGCATGACTGAGCAAGATGTTCATCGCTGACTGTTGTTTGTAAAGTTGTTCTTAACACCTTACCCGTCATCACTGTTCCTATTAGCAGGAAGATACTCAGGAAGATGTTTCCTGCCAAAGTGCCCCATTTATCAATAATCTTCCCTTGGGAGATGGTGAAGATGATTCCAAAGATCTGAAAAGAAAAAGTATTATATGGTAAATATATATACATTTATTGTGTCCTCACAGTTAACTGTGAGTTACTGACCTGAGCTGAACAGTTAAGCAGTCCAGATGAGGTTCCCTCTGATTCTGGATAGGTGAGTTCAACCGCAAACTCAAACCCCAGAGGGAGATATCCTGTCATGAAGAAGCTGCAGATGAGCAGACAGTGAGGATCAAATTAAATAGGCAAAAACATATCTGATATATTTGTGATAAGTGGCAGTTTTTATCCCCACAAGAAAAAGAAAAACAGCTCCACACATTGAAGTAGGGCAAGTGTAAATTGCTGTATAATACATCCTGCCTGGGTTTGAGGAATGAATTGCTATGGAAACCAGCTATGGGCATAATCAGCTTACTATGAATAGCAATAATTGTAAAGGCAAAGCACGTGGACCGGGAATTGGAGGAGCGCTAATTTTGCTCTGGCAAAGCAGCACTAATGCCAGATGAGAGAAATGCAATAAAACATGACTAGATACAGCTTCAGCAGAATATTTTAAGGAACTATTAGCAAAACCTGAGACACGTGGACATCAAATGTGAGAGTTAAGGTCTAAACAAAGAAGGTGTCATCAGACAAATAACCATTCTCTACCATAGAGAGCCTTTTTAAAGTCTAACTGAACCCACAAAATGTGACCTGCCACAGTTAATTTTTACCCGAATTTTGCAGGCTGGTGTGTGCAATTTTCTTGATGTTTATGAACTTTGTAGTCATAACTCTAATAATGGTAACAGAAAAGTAATGATTACCTACCCTAAAACTCCAGCTGTGACAAACACGACCCACAGGTGACCCAAGTTTAGGGTGAAGGCATAGACAAGCATCCCGATCAGAGTGAGGAGATATACAAACAAGGTGGTTTGTCTGAGGAGACAGGCAATGAATATAAATCATACAGTTCAGAAAGTATTACAGTCAAACATCCTGTCCTGAGTCACTGAAGACCCCATGTCATAACCCAGGCCATCTGCACAAACAGGCTTACTCATACAACCATGCGTAAAATATTAATAATATAGTCCTCTGACTCTCTCCCATGTGGGACAATAGAAGTGTGAGGGTCAACAACACAAATCTGAGCCTCACTGCTTTGACAGTGAAGCATCCTGATGGCATGTACGGAATCTGAGGACAGAGGATTTTTCCTAGTCATAATAGTTTGCATGCCAGATGCATACCTAACATCTAAGACACAGCTGAAAATAAGTGGTTACTTTATGAGAAGTACAATGACAAAAACTAAACTTAAAGTTCACTTTTAAAATTGAATTATTAGTATTTTTCCATGTTTAACGTAGTGGAACAAGGCCTGAAATGCGACCTGGGAGAACCAGCAGAGTATAGCCTGTCAGTTCAGATAAGCAGAGAGGGACGTCAGATATAAAACTCGGTTCCGCTGGATTCTCACTCGTGCCCACTTTGAACAAAAGCTTTAATTCACTTGGACGTCTCGATGTGAATGGATGATTTAAAAGAGACAATGCTTTGAAGCACAGTAGCAAACAAGAGTAGCTGTTTACCTTGGAGCACTTTCAGAGGCCACAGTGGCTTTCTAATATAAGACATGCTAGCTGTGAAGCTTTATGGGTGGCAATGTCGCTACAATTGTACTGACAGTACAACAGTTTGGTCAAGACTGAAATATCAACAACTATTGGATGGACTGCTATGAAATTTTGTACCGATGTTCATAATCCCCAGAGGATAAATCCTATTTATTTTAGTGGTAATTAGCAAATTATGCAAACTCTTCCAGTTTTAACAGAGTGTGCTGCAGCTACAACACGGGCTACGACACTGCACACCAAAAATACGACCATTAAAAGTGTTTGTTTTTGCCACTGACCGGCTCAGATTAATATTATCAGTGTCTGACAATATGACACAGATCAAGCAAAAGGTACAGAAAATGTTTCATTTTTCTGTAGGGTTTCCTCCATAATGTTGTCAGACACTAACACAATCTAAGCAGCAAAACTAAACACTTCTTATGGATGTATTTTGATGATGTGCACTTGCTCACAAGGATCAAATTCTAGCTTGTCACTTTGACACAAAAACATGGGGAAATAAGTTCCAGAAATACATAAATTACCGTTTAAGTAATTGAAAGGAAATTTCAAAAAAACAAATTTATCCATGGGGCAGAGGAAGAAACAGATTTATTTGTCTCTGTAATAGCACGATTAAATTAGACACTTCTTATAGCCTGGAAGCATTACTTCAGCTTATTCTGGCATTGTTTTTACCCTTTTAAATATCTTACTTGTAGGTTTTGGTCTTGTCCAGCCAAATGCCACATATCAGCGACCCAACCATGCCAGCAATGATAATAGTTAGACCGATTCTCCCAGCATTGACCTCTTCACCCTGAGAGAAACATTTATACTTTTACAGAGGACACAAGACATCTGTGACATTTTGCAACCTGCAGTTATCTTTTCCTGGAAGGTCTGGGGCATAACAATCCAAATCCCAGACCCTGGTTATCTGTGTCAGGGTCATCTCCATGGTAGCTTCATAGTTATCAAAGAAAAACACAGTCTATGGTCGAGAAGAACGGAATAAACACAGAGAGTGAAATAAAAGCTAGTCTGGTTTTAAATAAACATAAGGCAGTAGCATGTATTAGAGTAGGCATGCTGGAACTTACAGGATAGTGTTCAATGATCATCCGATTCAATAATGTGGAAACAGCGTAGAAGCAGCCAACGTTCAGCCCTGCAGACAACAAACAGAAAACCATCTATTCTAAGAAAACCGGTAGGAAAAGAAAAAGGTCCAGATGGGACCTCCTGCTTCCTCCCAGAAATACTGCTAACAACCTCACATATCAAGTCCATAGTGGCCTTTAGACATTTTTATTACTTGGCTCAAAGCATTTAAGTTTATATTGGAGCATGTGTCAATCAGCACCTCTTGGTGTAAAGATATCCCCAGACAGAAAATGACCTTAAAATACAATGTTAGGGGTACATATTTACAGAATAAGATATTTTAATATTCTTCATGCTGTCAATCAATCAATTATTAAAAAGTGACCTTTGAGCAGAAAATGTGACAAAAAGACCTTTGGATTTAACACAACACATCCATGTACACGTGTAATGATGACATACTGTATCCTCATATCTTACACACCAGCTGATAAAGGCTGTGGGAATCCACTAACGAGACATCTAATTTGAAGGTTTGTTTCCTTACCTTTCACCTCAATATTGGAAAAACATTCAAGTCTGGGTATGTGATAAAAGTAAGATGTTGGACTGTGGCATGACCTGCAAGTCACAATGTTGTAATCAAGATGCCATGGCTGATAACATCCTGAGCCTGACCTTTTTTGGGGGGTGGTTGGTATGTATGCGGCACAATTCAACATATAACATGAACATTATTATACATAATACACATTATTGGAAACACTAATACTATCTATTAACTATATTGGCACCACAGCAATACAAAGACAGTGCTTGTTACTGCAGGCTAAAGGTGCTCACTTTCGACTTGTCAACAACACGTGAACTGCCAGAGTGTCAACACCTAGCCTAAGATCCGTTACGGCGCCGGCACGCTATCAGCCATGCATATGACGCAGAAGACACAGATCTGAGTCAGACTTCCTCCCCTGCTATCTTTATGATATAATTTGTACATTTTGACTTTGATGTAGGTGAATCAGAGAGAAGTTACAAACTTTGTTGTAATACTTGTAAAAATAGTGGCAATAGTTAATAATAGTAGGGCCGAAACTATTAGCTTGGTGATTGATGGGAAATTAATGAACAATAATAATTAAAATAGTAATAATAATAATAATAATTCTGATGTTTGATTACTCACTATTAATCATAATTTAGGTAAAATGCCAAACATATGTTTACTTTGATCTCTGATCCTGCTTTTCTCTGTTTAAGATTGGATTGTTAGTTGGCCAAAACAAGCAATTTAAAGTCATTATCTTGGGCTCTCAGGAAGCTTTTTTAAATTTAATTAAATTTTCTATGTAGTCTAAATGATGATCATTACATAAAGCGTCCTGATCCATCAGTCTGTTTGTGGTACATATAAAGGCAACAAGAAGGGACCCACCATAGCTAACCATCAGGAGCATGAAGGGCTTGTTGCACAGCAGCCTCAAGATAGAAGCCGTGTATGAGTACTGATCGGGGGGGATGCTCCTAGCCTGAGCCTGGGCCTGGCTGGGAGGGATCTCTGGTCTCTCCTGAAACACTGAAAAACAAACACACATTATGTCATTAGGTCAAGAGGTCTCTTGTGTTTTTAGGATGTAAGATTAGAGACGGGAAATACAGCTTGATTACGCTTGATGTGATAGTATATCATCTGTTCCCTGATCAGCCAGCACAGACGCTGACAGTGTGAGGTCATGCTGATAGCAGGAGGAGTAACAGTGGAAGTAAAATAGGTGAATCAGTGTTGAGCGTTTCTCTAAAGATAAGATAATTCAGTCTCAAAAATGTTTGCACTATCGTATCGTTTTTATCATGCTGTAATTACCATGTGAGTGAAACACCTGTAATCAATAAGCCAACAGGTTAAGTCAGCTTAACAAGCACTAATCTTTATCACACTTTTATTTCGCTTTCCTCAGCTTTTACGTATATGTGATCTGATTCATTTTATTACCGCATCCTCGCTACACAAACTCGCAGTACAGCGGCCACACTGTAACCTGGCCCAGACTGCATGAAGGACCAAACCTATGTACACATAAGACTTAGTGTACTAAGAATATAATATTAAAATAATACGTTTTTTCTATCACTTATTTTCTTCATCTTTATTGTTTGTCTTTTGTGTTATCACACATCTATGGTTGCATAATTAGGTCAAAAATATATCCATCATGAAAGACAATGAGACAATCCTCAGAAATAGCTTATGAGCGGTCCATAAATTAAGTTTCTGTTATTTCTGTTATCTCCACTGTACAATCTGGATAGTTACAGCATTTAATATTTTAGTTCAGCATGGGGACAGATATAGCGGTCCTATTTTTAGTTATTTTTTATCAGCAATGGATAAAAAACTGTAAATAAATGTGTACTTACAAAAAGTGTAAGCTGATTATCAAGATCACCACTGATTTCTTCCATATATTTTTCAAATCAATTCATCTTAATTACCCAAATATAGTTCTGGTGTTGGGTACAAATGTTTCTGCATGACCATAGTCCAGCCACATCGGTATTTTGATTATGTAGCAAAAAGTCTATCCACCCAAGAATCTGCTTCTATGCCAGTTAACATCCCCCAGAAAAAAAAGTGACCTGTCATGACGCTTCACCATGTTTCTCTGACTGTCAGTGAGTTTTCGTCCTTTCGTGGAGGTGAAAGGAGGATTTAACAGAGCTTAGGGGAAGGATGATTTCATAAAACACATCCATGACTCCCTGAGTCCCTGCTTGTATTTCACATCGTGTCCAAACACATCTCATCAAAAGGTGGACAATTACAGCAATTACTGCAGCTGCTCTTCTAGGGAAGTGCAATGCTGTTGGGTTTTTGGTAGAGAGCACATCTCATGGAGACTCAGCTTTCTAGCACTGCTGCCTGAGGAGACTAACAACCAGATAAGAACCTCTATTGTATAGAAATGAATGAAACTGTATGTCAAACAATGAACCCCCCTGTTGTAAAAACCATTATAAAGAATTATTTGTGCTTCATCTAAAATGTCATCACAAAGCTAAAAACAAATCCCAGTGGTATTACTGTGGGGGGCAATGGTGGTAACAGTCCCTACCACTGGAAAGCACAAAGTGTCAAGAGGACTGTTCGCTTTATGTGTTCACAACCATGACTGTAGGAGTTATATGACATTGAAGGGACTTGCAATTGGCTGTTGCATGAGTGAGTAAAAAGCCCTGACAGCCCCTGATGAGCCTGCAAATGTGAATAATCATCTTACTGATGATCACGAGGATAAAGATGACGGTGGCCACTCCTGCGCTGATGTAGAACATGACTCTGATGTGGTGCGCCAGCTCATTTATATCGTCCACATTCGGCACAAGGATGGGTGGGATCAGGAACCCAATGGCAATTCCCATCTGTAGGTGAGAGGCACAAAATTAAATTAATGACTCTGCGCCTGTAGCTGTTGGCCACACACACAAATATCATATAGCATCTTCTAAAAAAAAAAGTTGAAATAAAGAATCAGAAAGGAAAAAAAATATAGAAAAGGTAAAGTATATGTTTTTTTTTCTCTACTTTGAAGTAAAAATTGATGGAACTAAAGTTCACGTCTGACTGGCATTTGACATGACATCATTTGTATGAATGATGGTTAGTGGCTATTGTAAACAGTAAAAATATGCTTATTCACTGTATGTAGTAACTATATTCGAAATATGTCAAAGGGGGGGTGTTGGTCAGCGGATTTTGTTACTCTTGAATCAAGACACACTAGCTGTTTCAATCTGTTTCCAGTCTTTTTGTTAAGCTAAGCTAATCAGCTGCTGCTATTTGATGCATATGATGGTAGATGGTTTCAATCTTCTCATCTAACTCTCTGCCACAAAGTCAGTAAGCATATTTCCCAAAATGTAAAACAAGATTATTTTCAGTCAAATTAAGGATGGCCTTTTCTTATGAAGTCACTTTTGGCACACAAACTGTTGATGTGTTTGATCTTCAAAACATCACAGGCTTTTATGGAAATCCTACCTACTTTTTCATCATGTGAACTATTTCTAAACATCCAAGGGGATATGTGAACTGCTTCAGCCTGAAAACTTGGAAGGATCAGGTTGAGGGACCAGACCCAAAGGAATAATGTCGTGGTGAGCAAGTAAATATAAACAACAATGTGTCCTTTTTATCTTCAGCTGTGGGGAGCATGAGTAAAGCACAAAACAACATGCAAGACAATGACCGGCATGCAGTGTTTGGTCTAAGGCAGGTGAGAGAGGACAAACTTCAATTGAAGGAAAAACAGTTCAGCTTCAGAGGTTGAAGAGCATCAGAGGAATCAGATATCTTTTGATGGTATATGTTTTGCGCGGCGTTAAAGTATACATAAGAACCATGGCATGGATACAGCATTCTCAATGTAATCTAATTGAACAATTAAATTACCAACAAGCCTGGGAGCTTGTTCAGACGCAGTGGAAATCACCCACCATCCCCAACAATTTGCCCTGGCTTGGAAATACAGATCACACACACACACATAAAGGAATAATTACATCACTGGCATCTTCTTTTTTGTGACATATCTACTTTAACATCCTCTCAGTTTGAGAAAGAAGTAGATAGTAGGTAGATTTATAATAATCTACAAGCTGACATGGACATTAGCTTATTGCTCTCAGGTTTTTCAACCAATTCTTTGGGGTTTCTGCTCAATTAACGTTGTTCTAAATTCAAAATTGATGAATATATATTTTGAAAATGGTAAGACTACACTCATAATATGTTTTGAGACAGTAACAAAGCAATTGCAAGACAATGAATATAGCCACAGCCCTGTTAGAAATCATCATCAAGCATCTGGAAAATTACCTAAAAAAACAGCTCACACAAAAACATCCCTGCAATTTACCTCATGCACCACATGTCACGTGGCATATGTAATATGTAAAGTGCTTTGTTTTCCTAGTTAACAGGCGTTTCCTCTCAAAGATTCTTTTCACTGTACGCTAAGCATGAGTTACTTTGTTTAACGTGCTGATTCAACAGAAGATTGGAGACATAATTCACAGGAACTGACAACAAAACACACATACAGTAGTCTTAACGCTAATATGAGAAGTGCTATGCAAACGCTACTATTTGAAGTCCAGCAGGTAAACAGAGACAAACCTGGTTTCCTAGAACGCCAATAGAACAGGCAGTGGACACCTCCTGCTGCCCAAACCATAGGGACGCAAGTCTGGATGGGATGCCCAGGATATAAACGGTGGCCACTGAACACACAAACTGGCCGAAAAAGGTCATGGCAAACATGTGGGGGTCGGCCGTGCTTGTCTTGATCCAGGCCCCGATGCAGTTGAAGGCTGAGCCCACCACTACAACGTCCCTCATGCCTCGGTTGTCAATCAGCCACATGACAGGCAGGATGAAGGGGATGTAGGTGAGGAAATAGATCATGGAGAGCCAGTCAATTGCCAGGCTGTCAATTTCGTAGAAACGCATGAAGATGTTGCTTATGATGCTGTACTGCAGCCACATGAAGGCGTTACTCATGGAGTAAACGCTGAAGATGAATAGCATGACCCATCTCCGCTTGTACAGCTTGGTCTCCATCAATGGAAAGAGCTGTGCCGTGTCTAGGACTGAAGTCTCCAGCGTGTCCTCGCCATCTCCCAAAAGCAGCTGGTGGTTGTATTCTCCAAAACTGGTTCTCTCTTTTCTAATTGGAGTCCAATCTTCTCCTCTGACCTCGCCAAGGCAGTCCATCCATTCATCCTGAACACTCATGTTGCTCCCAAGCTGAAGCTGTTTCCTTTTACTACACGCTTCCGTGGAACTTAACAGCTGGAGGAAAGAGCAAATATTTCTCTATGTGTGTTCACTTTGTTAACACTAAGCCAGTTTACCTGGCTCACCCCTCCCACACAGCAGGTATGTCTTACATCCTGATCAGAAACAAGCTCACCTCCTGTGCCTAAAGTGCATATTACTCCTTTTTATTCAGCAAAGATGGATTTGGGGGTACAGTTTAAATATTAGAGAGTTACATACCTGACTGACTCTGGTGTTAAACACCTCTTTAGTCATGTGACAGATTTCTTTTAGGAGTTCCACTACTCATTTCAAAGTCCTCCTTCCAACCCATGCCATAGCATCAACCAGCAGAACAGTCAAAGACAGCAACTGTTTTTTATTGCCAAAGTCAGGCACATGACACACACACACACTTGCATTAGTGTGTACAGAAGAGCTAAAGTCCATTGGAGGGGATGCTAAACTAAAACTGCAACTTCATGAGAATACGGATAAACTGTAAAACTGGAAATACGGGACAAGTGCAAATAGATATTTTGGGATATTTAAAGCTTGGAACTAATGTCTCAGATAGTTTGTGGTTGGCAAAAATACAATCCAAAGGGAGATATAGCTGTTGCCTTATGAAAATAAACCTAAATTTGCACCAAAGTACACTTATCACCCTGTCTAATATTAACAGTAGATTACCTCTAGGAATACCTCTTTTATTGCTACACTATAAAACAAGTCAACACTTGTGTATTCATGCTGTGGCTGCAGCGAGGGAGTACTCCTCTGTGCTCAAGCACAAGACGACGGTACTGAAGGAACACTGGTTAGTGGTCATAAATTGGATTTAACAATGCACAATCACTTCATATTACATCCTCTGTCTCAGTCGCTAACATACTAGCAGGCATAATCAGCATGGTATTTAATGTGAATACACGCCTCAATCACTAGCTGACTGTGAATAAATTGCACAACTAAGTATTAGCTTCAAAGCTGCTCTACTTGGCTTATTGCTAAGCAAGAATCTGCATCTGAGGGCATGCACATTAATCAGCTCACTCGTTTTAAAATGCAATTAGCTCCCTGCGTTTCATACAGTTTGCAACAACACACGAGGACACATGACATCAGGAATTAAGCAATGGCATGACATGTTTAGATGAGGTCAGCTGGTGTAGAAAGGTCATTGGTGCTGAGTAATACACTGGTTTGACCTCTTTAGATTGCTTCCGAATAGACTCGTGGACATATTGTCTGAGTTTAGACTTACATATTCTCATATTGATGCCTACACTCTTCAATGCAACACTTAAATGACAAAGGCCACAACAGTTTTAAGCAAACTGCCCTTGAAAGAGTTGAATGATTAATGGGATATGACATGTAGAGGTTCTGATCAACAGAGGTTGACAGAAGACTTAAGGGTTTCTTTGTCTTCTATAATTATTTTGTAATGTACTGGTCAGACATGTCATTTTATAACCTCACCATGGGCTCTGAAAACTTGGAATGGGTATTTTTTGCTGCCGCCTCCAGCTCCAGCTTCACTGACCTATTTAAATGCATTATCTGGTTATAGATTACTTGTGTGTCATCGTATGATTAATTTGACAGTTCAGACAGTTAGAAAACGTAGGCTCCAATAGGCCTGCATTAAATTTGTAAAATAAAAATACGAACACTAATCCCATTTCCAAAAAAGTTGGCATGCTGTGTAAAATGTAAATAGAAACAAAATGTGATTGACACGCCACATTTAAAGAAGGAGAGGGACCATCCGTTTAAAAGCCAGCATCCATGATGCACATCATTGCACGATGGTAGGGTGACCTACACATTTGTAAACGATATAAAACAGTAACATATGCTGCCAAGTAGATGACGTCTTTTTCTGGGATAGACTATGAGACGTAAAATACAACAAAGGAGATCCCAAACGGTTACAGCAGTTGACATCAAGCAGGATGTTCACTTTTAAAGATTACAGCTATGCTTACAGAGCGCTGTTAAGGTTACATCACCTCTTCTTCACAGTTTCCAAAAAACAATAACATTTCTCTGCTTTAAATTTGAAAAATGTATTTGTAATTTATTTATATAATTTTAAAAGTTGTCTTTGTACTACTGTATTTTCAGTTAAATATGGATTTATTTATTTTTTTATGTTTGCACATGATCACATTTTGTTTCTATTTTCTGTCAACATCTTTGTGTTGTATTGATGTATTTAACTGGTTTTCATTTGGGCATTACTGTAGCTCAAACTGACTTTAAAGCAAGTTCAAGTTGAAGGATGCTGTAGGTTTATGAGTAAATAGCTGTTTGTTGTTGTTGTTGTTGTTGAACATACTGTAAACTCCCCTGTAACACCCCTGCTGTCTCCAGGCTCCGCGTAAACCAACACTGCCAGCGTGGAGCAAACCCATGAGTGCAAGGAGTGAAGGGAAGAAAGGGAGAAGTGAAACCTCTGTCACGGTACTGAAACCCCCAAAAGACATCACCATTCTCAGGCGTCTCTAAACAAATACTTTGCTGTGAAATCAAATCATGATAGTCTTATCGGTGTTTAGATATATAAAGGGAGGCACAGTAGCCGAGATTGCTTCCGTGGCAGCGCAATAAAACGATTAACTCCAACAGATAACAAACTATTTCATGCTTGTTTTGCTTCGTCTATGAATCGCTTTCGGTGTTTTGGCTAAAGAGCTGCCTCAAGTCAGGATCATATTACGCTTCCTGAAAGTGACGAGGTATAAACACACTGACATAAAATACACTAAAAACTTCACAGTCTATTATTCTCAGAAGAAAATGTCGCATAAAAACACACTAAAAACAACTGTCAGTTTTCCATACCTGGGGCAGGGCGGCACTGATACTGTACTACAGGAGAACTCACTCCAACTGACAGACGTTGAACCGGGCTACGTCACGACGGTTGACCAACCGTCCACCAAGTTTATGAACAAAAACATTTACGCTAACTTTATTCTGTCAACTCGCTTTTACAAACACTCGTTTTCTACCCGAGGGCTGGATATAAACTCTGATTTACCACATACAATTATATTAATCAAATTTAATGTAGCCAAATTTGTACTTCCGGTTTTCAAAATAAAATGTCATAAGGTTAAAGCAACATTGTGTAACTTTTATACCATAAAAAAAAAAAAAAAACATTTGAATGAAGCTATATTAAGGTGTAATCAGGTGAATAGTGTCTCTGTCATTGCATCTTTATGCCCTGTCCTGCTGAACAGCAAGCCCTGTGACTTCAGTTCCTCAAAAGGCCATTTGAGACTGGCTACAAAACATGTCAATCCCCATATTGAAATGTCCAACTTCAAAGCAGAAGCCAGCAGCCTGGTACAAAAATAAAACAGTTTTGGTCTCTGTAGCTTATTTCCCTGTTCCTGACAACTGTACTAAGTCTGAATCTTTTTTAACTCACCCGTTCAAATTATATTAAAGGTCCAGTGTGTAAGATTTAGGTGTATCTATTAGCAGGAATGGAATACAGTCGTCCCTCACTATAATGCGGTTCACCTTTTGCGGTCTCGCTGTTTCATGGATTTTTTTAGTATAATTTTGCATGCTTTTTTTACAGCGTGCTGTACAGTATGAACGCGCATTGTGTTCGGCGTCCTGATTAGCTAAGGGAGTACTGTACAAAATGCGTTCGGCTAGCCAGATTTACATAAATGTTCAATCGCTAGCAGTGTGACTTTGCATTTACTAATACAGTATTGTACTTATTTTTGTTAAATTTGCGAAAGTTTGAACTTTGAGAGTGTTTAAATAAGAAGGAAATGTGAGAAAATGTTAATGCCTGTCTGAGAAAAGTGTATAAAAGTGTGTGGTTAGGGGTTTTACGGCCTTAAAACATGTATAATAATTGTAAAAAATAAAGCAGATTACTTCGCGGATTTCGTCTATTGCGGATTATTTTTAGAACATATCCCCTGCGATAAACGAGGGACCACTGTACAACATTCCTTAGTATGTTTTCATTACTGTATAATTACCTGAAAATAAGAATTGTTGTGTTTTTCTTTATATCTACATTGAGAGCTGGTCCTTCTCCATGGAGTCCGCCATGTTGAGCTGCCATTTTCCTACAGTAGCCTAGAACAGTCAAACCAAACCCTGTGAATTTTGCAGCCATAATTTTTCCTACTTGTTTGGAAGAAGAGGGTGAGATGTGGGAGAGAATTCATTTGGTAAACTGCTACAAACTAAACTGTAAAAAACTGATTGCTCCATAATTTAAGACAATGACTGATTGACCATTTTATTGTCAGATAAGATCAGTCAGGCTTTATCAAAAGCAGACTTTTTTTTGGTCTTTCCAAGCTCTTTATTGTATAGAGAGAGCTGAAGAGTGACAGAAACACAGGGAGAGAGAGACCTGTACCACCCCGAAGGCAGACGTTTTAATCACAATGTCATAAGGCTCTTGAGTATTATTTATTTCTGTCAAACACAAGAAAGTGATAATATGGATGATCTTCTTAGATGCAGAGAAAGATTTCAACAATGGTACAATGCTTCAACAAATCCACTGAAAATAAGAACAAAAACAATGAATTCTGATCAGCTCTTGTAAGCAGACGCTGTGTATATGCAGATAAGCCTCAGCAAGTCAGATTGCACACAGGCAACTGATTGCCTCTCTTGCAATGGCTACTTAGAAAAACAATCAAAACATTTCCACACAAACTGAAGTAGATGTTAGACCCTGTGTTCTTAGTATCACCCATCTATGGGCTAAAATGTATTACAAATCTGCACCTCTTCCATAGCTTCCATCATTTCATAATCAAAATTAAATCAAGGAGAAGGAGTTGGGTGAGATAAATATCCAACATGTTTGTAACAAAGGGCGTTCTTTGCTAGACAGGCCAACAAAATATGGCATCACTTCTTCTCCAGGCACCACTACACTACTGGCAAGAGTTAAATATCAGTTGAATAAGGGTCTCATTGGGTAGTCCACCAGTCACACTTGATTCCAGTAAGGTCTAATGACCTCCTGGGATCCCCTTGGTAACCATGCAAACAAAGGACTTTCACAAATAGTTTTTTTCATTCAGGTGAGAAGCATAAATTGGACTGTCATCAGGGCAAAGCAGGCAATTGCCCCACGGCCAAAAGGGACCCTCAAAATCCCTAGGCTCAATGCATGTTATCTGGTTTTGGGTATTTGATTATATGCAGATTTGCTTGAGAAATTGCAGTAATAATGTACAATATCAACAAAGGCAGGTTGCTGTTGATATTGCGCTCAATTAATATATTTAATCAAACTCTTAATCTAGGTCTAGCATGGTACAGTTTGGTTTCTGTGGTGGAGGAATGACGGGGGGTCAGCTGGGGCTCTGACAGAAAATATGCCCAAAGACCCCCCCAAGAGGTTAATCCAGCCATGGGTTTATAGCAAGGTATAAGGATACTAATTTCATTTCATTTCATAATGGCAATTAAATAATATCTCTGGAGCTTTTGGGACAAAAACACTAACTCTTTTCTAGAGGGCATAAGAGATCACCTCACCTGACTCCCAAAAACTCCAATGGAACAGGCGGTGGAAACCTCATCCGCACCGAACCAGACTGACGCCAGTTGAGAGGGTGTCCCGAGGGTGAAGACCATTGAAAGTGAACATGAAAACTGTCCGAGCATAACCACCCAGAACAGGTCGGGTCTGGCACTGGCCACCTTGATCCATGTCCCGGCGCAGTTTAGCGCGTTGGCCAGCAGCGCTGTGACTCGCAGTCCTTTCTTTTCCAGGATCCAACTGACCGGGAAGATGAAGGGGATGTATGTGAGCATATAAATAATAGACAGCCAGTCTGCGGCCAACGCATCCACATTGTAAAACCTGATCATTATGTTGCTGATGATGCTTAAGTGGATCCATTGGTATGAGTTGATCAGGGAGTACAAGCAGAACAGAAACGCGATCATCCATCGCTTCTTGTATAAACGCGTAGTGTCCACAGAGATGCTGTCACCGTTCAGGATGCAGCTGCATTCTTTTTGGCACACCGCAGCTGGACAATCTGCTCCCAAATGTTGACCATCATCCTTAGTATTCTCTGAGATCCGCGTATATTTTACCATGTTCTGTCTCTCAAGACAAGCACACTATGGAGACAGGTAAGCCTTCAACCTAAGCTACTTAAAATGTCTTTAAAAGCAGAAATAAATTTTGATTATCACTTTTGGTCCTTGTGACAGTTAAAAAATCATGAAGTTTTCAGGAATATCAGTTCCTTTTATGTTGACTTGGCAGCTTCACTAATGTCTGACCTGCTCCCCAGAAGTCTAATACCTGAGCTCCTGAGAAATCCCCTTATTTAGACAATTTTACTCCGCCCAGCTGCTGAGATAAGATAGGAAAGGTCCTTTTAGGTGGGACTATCCTATTTAGAAAACAGCAGATTCTCAGTATGCCACAAACAGCCTTGATAATATTCTAAATCACTGTAAGGTTGCCATTATTTTTCTACTTTTACTTTTCTGTAACTCCAACCATCCCCAAGTGTATAGTTAGCCTGAACATAACGCTAACTTTATTCTGTCATCTCACTTTGAAAGACTTGTATTTCAATACAAAAGTGTACCTGAAGACAGGATATAAAGTCTTATTCTACGCAACAACATAACATACAATGCTATTAATCACATTTTAAAATTAGTTTTCAAAATAAAGTGTTACACGGATAAATCGATATTGTGTAACGTTTTTACCGGAAAATATCAGGTTATAAATCTTTTGAATTAAGCTATATCAACGTGTAACCAGATGAATAGTGTCTCTGTCATTCCTACATGTCTGTTCTCTGCACTATGTAATTTGTGGGAACGATCACCCATAAGATGTACATAACAGCACTCATCAACTATTTCACTGATTTTGGTAAACCTGGATCATCACCTGGATCCAGCTCCTCCACATGAACTCTTTCCTGATGAACAGTAACGTATACTGCTAAGAACTGTAGTTGCTGTTAGCAAATGTTAGCTCAGTTTGTCGGCCAGGTTGCCCAGACTGTGTGTTAGCGTTTGTAGCCTTGTCGAGGTTGTACTGTACTGTACTGTACTTATATTTATGTGATTTTACTTTGAAACCAGAACTTGTGGATTTTGTATGACTACGTTTACTTGATTAAAGAAGAGTATTTATTCCAGCACGGAGGAAAGAAATCCACCCATCTCTCTCCCCACATTCCTGTCACTCTTCGCCTGTCTCTATCAAACTGAAGCTTGAAAAGGCCAAAAAAAAAGATCTTTAAAATCAATGAACCCTGATAAGCTTTTCAAGGTAAGCAGACACTGTGAATATGCAGGTAAGCCTTAACAAGTCAGATTACACACAGGCGACTGTTTGCCTGTCTACCAATAGAAAAACAGTCAACGATCTTAGTCTTTGTTCAGGACGCTCCCCAATGAAAGTGGACTTCAGCATGCAGTGTCGATCAGTACACCCTACCCACTCATGTGCCAGGTGTGTGGCCATTAAAGAATGAGGTAGTGCTAAAAAGTTAAAATGAGTTTGATTAAGGAAGAAGGCAGAGTTGTAGAAGAGAAAATTTCCAGTTTTTGCTCCTCTTTCAGATTATTTGTGTGCATGAATGAAACATAAGTAAGTTATATTATATATGTTTTTGTGTTCATATGTAAAATATCTAATATTTAGTATAAGTGCCAAGCCCTTGCTCCTGCAGGACAACCCACAGGCCAGCTCACCTCCAGAGTATACTGTTGATTATCAAGATTTAAGATATAGATCAACAACAACTTCCACCAGGTGTGTAGTAAGCCAGTCAAGCAGCTTTCATCCTTGTTACAGAACCTAGGTCCTCCCCCACTGACTGTATGCAGCAGTTTGTTGATATAGCAGAAAAGCAAAGTGAAACGGTGAAGCAGCAGAGCATCGTTCTACAGAGGCAAAGTCTGAAAAAGCAGAATTGTAGTTTTCTGAGTGCCAAGCAGATCCCCAAGAACATGCTCATGGACTAAGCTGGCATTGCTCACCAGACACCCTTCACTACCAGCACTACCCACATCCCTCCAAAGATGTGACAATGCACAACATTTAACACACCTTGGCAAGTCAGTCTGACACTATTGGATACATACTACCCTTTACCACTAGAGCCAAAGTCCTAGTCCAACATCTCTGGGATAAGGAAAGGGAATGGGATGACCCCCCTTCTGCCATCATATGGTCCAACTCTTCTACTGTTCTCACATGGCTTCAGTCTGAGCTCAGTTTGCCGATGGACAGTAAAGTAAACTGCTGTGAACTGTAGCTGCTGTTAGCTAACGTTAGCTCAGTTTATAAGCTGTGACCTCAGAGCACCAGGGGAGTGTGTGTACCACAGGTGTATTGGACCACTGGGAAGAGGAGGTTGTTATGTCAGATCCGGAGCTGGGCAAACAGACAATATAACTGGGCTCAGCAGCCTCTGTGGGCATTGTGGCAGAGGAGAAGAGACAGAAGAGGACATTGACGAAGGAAGTTAAGAAGAGAAATGGAGAGAGTGACCCAGCAACAGGCTGTTGGACAAGAGTAAATCTGGCACTGACTTTTAGTCATTGGCGAGATCTTGGTGAAATAAAAGCCTGAAAGACAAACGCCAAACTTAACTTGGAGTATTAAGAGTATAAAAAGTACTCAAATATTTCATCAGATGTTTATCAGGCTCAACTTAGAATATAATACAATAGAATAGAAACGTTATTGATCCCTCAAAGGGATTTAATTTTTTTTTTTTTACCTGCATTTACCTTCATTTATCCAAAAATACAACCACACACACACACAAAAAGCTCATAGACATGCAAAAGATGCATGAGTGATGGGCAGCCACACAGAGCGGTGCCCTGGGAACATTTGGGGGTTGGTGCCTTGCTTCATATCATTTGAGCAGAAAGACATTTAGATAGTCTAACACAACATCAGATGGTATCAGACAGCATCTCAACTGCACTTTAGAAAATGAGTTAAGGAGGATCCTACTTCTGTTTGGTTGGACCTGAAAGTGTTATGTTGACCATACAAAGATAATAATAATAATAATAATAATAATAATAATAATAATAATAATAATAATAAAAGGACATACTGTATGATATCCTTACATATGCCACAAGGAGGAATATCCTATTGACATGGGTAATTGAAAACCATCCTACTAAACAAACTGGCATGAGATAACAATACAATGGAGTAGTTTACTCTTGAATACTTGACCTATCTCTTTTACCCTTTAAAAGTACAGTTCATTAAGACGTGGACTGCATATCTCTCTTCCAATATCACTTGCAAACATTCTGCTTAACTAATTATAGATCCCTTCCTTTTACCTTTTGTACCTTGCTTACAACATAATAGTTGCAATGCAGACTGGTTTCTGTGATGAGGGTGAGTCATCTGGGGCACCAACAGAAAATATGCCCAAAGCCCCCACAAGACGCTAATCCAGCCATGGGTTTATAGCAAGGTATAAGGATACTAATTTAATTGAACACATGAATTAAATAATATCTCTGAGACTCTTGGGACAACATAAAATCAAACACTAACTCTTTCTCAAGAGATCATCTCACCTGATTCCCAAAAACTCCAATGGAACAGGCGGTGGAAACCTCATCCGCACCGAACCACACCGACGCCAGCTGTGAAGGCATCCCGAGGATGAAGACCTGAGAAAGTGAACTTGCAAACTGTCCGAGCATAGCCACCCAGAACAGGTCGGGTCTGGCACTGGCCACCTTGATCCATGTCCCCGCGCAATTTAGCGCGTTGGCCAGCAGCGCCATGACTCGCAGTCCTTTCTTATCCAGGAGCCAGGTGACCGGGAAGATGAAGGGGATGTATGTGATCATATAAACAATAGATAGCCAGTCTATGGCCAACGCATCCACGGTGTAAAACTTCATCATTATGTTGCTGATGATCCCAAACTGGATCCATTGGTATGCGTTGCTCAGGGAGTACGAGCAGAACAGAAACACGATCACCCATCGCTTCTTGTACAAACGCGTAGTGGCCGCAGAGATGCTGTCACCGTTCGGGATACTGCTGCATTCAATCTGATTCATGGCAGTCGGACGGTCCGCTCCCAAATGTTGACCATCATCTTTAGTGTCCTCTGAGATCCGCGTATTATCTCCCATTTTCTGCCTCACGAGCGCACTGTGGAGACAGGTAAGAATTCCACCTGACCTACTTTAAATGTCTTTAAACGCAGAAATCAATTTTAATTATCACTTTTGGTCCATGTGACAGTCCAAAAATCATGAAGTTTTCAGGACGATTAGTTCCCTTTGCTCTCACTAAAGGTCTGATTACTTTGGATGTTGACTTGGTAGCTTGACTAATGTCTGACCTGCTCCCCAGAAGTTCATTTCTAATACTTGAGCTCCTGAGAAATCCTCTTTATTAGTCACTGGGTATGAGCGCACTTTTACTCCGCCCAGCTGCTGAGACAAGGAAACAATAGCAGATTCTCAGTACGCCACAACGGTATTGTCATAATGATAATAATATTAATAATATGCTGATTTATTGTAAGGTTGCCATTATTTATCTACTTTTAACTGCAGCTTCAGTCATCACTTTTTTAATCTGCAGAGTAAATCCCTCCCGGTAAGAACAATAAGTGCCTTGTTGTGCTTGGTATTAGTTGGTACATGCTGAGAACTTTTGTTATTATATACTTAGATTAAATGGGGATTAAATGCAAATTGGAACTCGTGGTGTGTGGTTACACTGCACTATTGAGAGGCATGTGAGTATTAAAGACTTAATGAAGAATTACATGTGAAGTGAGGGGAATATGATTAAATATTAAACAAATATATTATTTTACTTCATGAGACATCATTTGTGTGGAATTAGCTTCCCCTCTGCAGGATCCCTTTTGATCCCAGAAAACATAAAAACTACCCAAACATGGAGGGGAAAGTGAAATTTGTGAAAGTTCTTAGACAAAATCTCACAAATATGTGTGGTAACTAATAAAACATACATGTTGTGCTACTCCTGGCCACAAGATGGAACCATTTACCTGAAATCTTTTGTCATAAAGATTGTATCCAAAACATAAAACATCACTTTTCAGAACACAAAAAAATAATTCGAGAAAAAAAAGAAACTAAACATTTATTTCTTATGGAAATACAAAATGGGATTTTGTGATAGCTTATATGCTTATATAACATCATATACAAAAGTATAAAAAACATAATTGGTAGTAACATTATGGTAACAGAAAATAAAGTACAATGTAAACAGTCCATATATATATGTGCTTATATGACGCCTGCGCCAAAACATATGAATAAAGAAAAATAAAAAAAAAGATCAATCGTTCTGCCACAAAATGTATGAAAGAACAAAAATGACCACGAAGGTTATCTTATAGTAAAAAGGCTGACTGTGTGTGTGTAAGTTCTTCATACCACCACATATTATCATCAGTACATGATGGTTAATGTATTCCAGTAGTTGTTTTTTTTTTTACTTTACCAAATGTATCTCTAACTCATTTCCTCCTAACTGCCTACCCTAAAACTTAGATTCCCAGAATGCATTTTAACAAAGGCAGTCCAAGTAATTCTGGGCATAAAGGCTGAGAAGTATTGCAACTCCTCATTATAACAAGACGTCTATTTTTAGCCTAATCACATACAGTATATAACTACATGTAACCCGGCCTTGCATGGAAACAGTAATTGAAATGCTGTTGAAACAGTTATAGTAAAAATATAGTAAAAAGTATGTACTACATCTGCTGTTAGAGTACAAGAGATTAAGTACAAATCCACCATAGAAAAAACTGAATGTATGGGACACAAAGTAATTTGATAGCTTTGTTTAACTTTATACTGATAGTGGCTGAAGCTCTGATGACCAAATTGACAAATAAATGGTAAAAAAAAAAAATCAAAAGAGAAATCAAAAGAAGTTTGATTTAACTGCCAAAACAGTGTCCAATATTCTTGGATCCACATTTTGTGGTGTAACGCTCCGTGACTTAAGGTGGGAGGACTTGTTGGCTGGTTCTCCTCCATGACCTGAGGCCCAAAGCTAAGTGCTGCTAGTTGGCTGCTTCTTCTTCTCCTTAACTGTAAACTGCAGAAAGTCGTCGCACCTTCACTTGGCCTCCAGCTGCTGCAGCAGGGGGTTCACCTCGCTCTCTGGAGTTTTGACACTATCTGTCCTGACAATACACGTCGGGCGATGGCGGTTAAGCATGAGGATCAGCTGCTGTCGCTCCAGCTTCAGTTCCTCAATCTGGGCTTTAAGGTCAGAGTTTAACATCTCTAGTCTCTCTGATTCCTGTGAGAGGACGAAAGGAAAAGAAGTGGTGACATAAAGTAGGAATATTGTTTTAGCAGTTACAATAAATAATATCAGTGTGTTAGAGTTCGAAATACCTAGGTATGTCTTACCTTTTGTAGATAATCTGTCCTCTCTTTCTTTTTGTTTCGACATCGAGCTGCAGCCACTTTGTTTTTCTCTCGCCTTCTTTTCCTCCTCTCTTCCTCTTCATCTCTCTAAACAACAGTGCAGGTAAAAAGGTTGTGATGTACTTGCTTTACATTGAAAAACATTAGCTTCCCATTATTATATTGCATTGTCATTTGACTATAATAGCAGTAAGCTTTGGTCACACCTTCTTTAAAATCATTATCAATAAGTAAAATCCATGCTGAAGTGACTAAGTATGCCAATTTTTGTCCTACTACTTGCATTTTGAAGCAAAATTAAAGCTGAGAATAAAGTAATACATGGTGTGCAAGATTAACAAGACATAACCGAGCCTGTGTTTAACCTTGTTTGAAATGTTTACCTATAAAAACTAATGACAATTTAAGGATATGAGAAATACACATCAACCCTTTATACCAGGGGTCACCAACACGGTGCCCGCGGGCACCCGGTCGCCCGTAAGGACCACCTGAGTCGCCCGCCGGCCTGTTCTAAAAATAGCTGAAATAGCGCCACTTACCAATAGGCTGCATCTAATTTATTTTGATTGCTATTCTTGTTTAAATCACACTTATATGTAAACTGGAAATGACAATATATATAAAAAAAACTTGTTTAAAAAAATGTTTAAAATAAAAAATGTTTAATATAAATGAACTATGACCTAGTTATAGTTCAAAGGTCAGTATGATGCGCATGACATAGCGTCTGCGCAGACGCTACGACGACAAACAAGCGGGCGCAGCAAAAATGAGGAGATGACTAACCCATAAAAAGATGGCAGAAAAAAGAAAAAAACATAATTTTCACGACGAATGGGAGGTAGAGTTTTTTTTACCACTGTGATAGGAGCATGTGTTGTCTTATTTGCGGGGCGACTGTGGCGACAGCAAAGCGGCACTCACTGATGCACATCTGCAAGACTCACTCAGAGTTGCGCTGTCAAGTTACACACCAAGTACACACATACTGGTAAACAGCGTGCAATGCCAGGCTTCCCACTAACTGACAGAGAAACGGATACCAGATTGGTGTCCAGTTCATGATTTGGTAAATGTGTGTTGTAAAATGTAACAATTGTTTATGTAAAATGTTAACAATGTAAAAAATTGCAGATGCAGATGTTAGTGTGAAGTTCAAAATATAATCAGATTTATTTATCTGAAATCTGAAAATCTGAAAGTTTATTTTTGTATTTTAAATGATTTTATTATTTGTACAATGTGGTGCAAAGTAATTCATGGTTTGTTAAAAATGTTATTGGCTAGTGAAAATGGGACATTGTGATTTCCTAGGACTGTTGTAGAAGTGATCTTAAAATGTTTTTGAACATTTTTTATCAATTTGAAAAACACTTGCACTAAGACAAAATATAGAAATAAAGTGTTGCATATGATATTTATCTGTTTCCTATCGTTAAATCATTGTTGATATTCATTGTGAGAAATCATTAACATGATCCGTGTCTTCGAGAGATTAATACAATTAATTATTAATAATGACATTTAGTGGTAAGTAATTGGACAATTGGCTATTCAGAAGTGGTGTATCAAACTGGTGGCCCTTCGCATTAATCAGTACCCAGGAAGTAGCTCTCGGTTCCAAAAAGGTTGGTGACCCCTGCTTTATACCATAAAGACATCCAACTCAGACGGGTATTTTTAAAATCTCCTACATGAGTTTGTAAAATCAAACAAGAAGTGAACTATTTTACAGATGCATGTCCAGCAAGGCATCTCAACATAGATACACCAGACTTTTTTCTGGGCTTTTTGCTCATTGATACTGATGAAAATAAAATGGCGCAACTCATGCAAAGTTACTGTACAATAGAATATCATATACATCATAATAACTTTCATAAGTAGCACTAATCCATTCCGTTACTCATTTCATATCTAACCATTTTACACTTTCTCTGCACTCCAATGTAAGGCTGCCCCACTGTAAAAGAATACACTGAATATTTGAGAAATGTATTATTACAAATAAAACTATTACTTTATGCATCATTAAATATAGTCCTATATAATTCTAATTGTTAGGGAGCCAATTAAAAAAAAGTGAGGTGGCACTGGCACTATGTTACATACATACACACACAAAATTAATCATGGAGAAAGTCCAGTGTGTCACTAGATTTTGTGACTTAGTCAGTTAGGTGTGGTGTATTATGTAAACAATGCAATTTTTAAATTGTAAATATTTAAATAGGTTATTTGACCTTCTACCTATTTGGTTAAATAATATTCTGTTATGTTATGTTCAAAGTGTGTGTATATGTACATTTCTATGAGAAACAGGTTGGTATTTGCACTGCACTTCACATTATGAGTTACGCAAACTGATTATGGCCAAACATAACATAAAGGTTGATTTCAATTTCATTCTGATACAGCTGCAGGGAACAACTACCAGCACTTCCAGAGGGAGTCAATGAAGTGATGCTAGTTACTGAAACACAGTTATTAAACTATATTCATTATGCAAAATAAAAAATAAATTCGACTTAGGACAATGCCTGTTAGGTCTGTGAGAGTGGAAAATAGAAGTCAGGACAGACTCGCGGATTGAAACCTGAACCAAATGATCATCCGTACTGCTATCACTACGACCGACCTGCCTGCTACCTACCCTAACAATACATCTGGATGTATAATTCCTGTCACTCTGATCATATTTTTCCCTGGACACCCACAATGGAAAGACTCCAGCAGTATATTTAACAACAGTAATGTGTCCTCCTATGTCCACTAGGTGGACCTGTTGCTTAAGATATGACACAATGCTGTAATTTCAAAGGTGCTTTCAGTTCAAGCAAACCTGTAAACTAGAATCTGTAGGATACATTTGAAATATCGTATTTGGATTGTTAAATTATTTTTTTCACATTGGCCAAATCTAAAGAACAGATAAATGTTTGTTGTTTCGAAAAATCATGTAAACTGAATAAAAATCCAAAATGTGCTGTTGATATTTGTTATCAGCTACTCTGTATACCTCTGTCTTGATGACTAGGGGCCTCTTCCCCAGACTGTCCAGGAAGTGCAGAGGTGACAGCATTGTACCAAACTCCTGGAAGTCACCAAATTTGAGCTTGTCAGTCAGCGTGGTGGCTGAGATCCCAGCCAGTGGGCCCAGGCTGGGCAGGGAGCCTGCTGTCACAGAGGGATCTGGGATTTGTCCTGGCATCGTGTCAGACTCGGTCGTGACCACAGCTACGAGGCAGAGGGAGAAAATGGTAGACATAGTCAGACAGCAACTAAACCAGATCAATGCGAAAGACATAAAACTATGTCTGCTCTGCTTGTTATAGTACACGCTGAGGCATACTTCATGGTATGTGGGTCGAAAAAGAAAAACATTTTAATTTAAAACATAAGAGGCAAACAGATATGCAAGTGCTTTATTTGACCTACAGTCTATTACATGGCTTCACGAAGGCATTCGCCTGAGGTGCACTGCTGCTCTCTAGCAGTCAGAGTAGCCAAACTGTGATGAATTGCTGGTCTGTTATAGGAGCCGGATGCTGAGGCTGCTCTCATTAGGCTATTTTATTATTTTGCTTCTTTTTCTGGAATGAATATAACACCATTTACAGACATTTTGGCAGGAATTTACCTCCTTTAATCCCCTGGAGACCAAAGGAGAGATGAACAAGAGTGTACAAAGCAAACTCAGACAAATTCCCCCCTTTATTTCAAAGAAAACGAAAGCCAAGAAACACCCATTGACCATGGTTTCCTCCTTGTGAGATTTAATGTCAGGGTAGTAGAATCTGGTTCCCAAAATCCAGCATAATGTGGTGAAGTTTGGCCCCATATTTAGTTTCATTTAGCCAAGTAAAAAATTAAAGATGACTTTGTTTACTGCTAATGCTTCATGCTGAACCTTTCTTTCGCTCTATTTTGTACTGCCTACCGCCAGCAAATGCCTTCATTTAAAAATGCTGAATATGAACATTTAAATATATCCAAACACAATGAAAGAGGTGTGGGAGCAAAGCCAGCAAAAAGACACAGGAAATTACTACAACAGCTCAGCGGATTTCCAAGCCACATGATACAGCCAAAAAGTATGATCTAAGGTCAATCATTCAGAGACCTTTAGCACACACAGCTATGAACAGGCTATATCTGATATAAATACCACTGTAGGAAAGACAGAAGACAGATCTATGGGGATTTTAAGGGAAGAGTTTATGTATGCAAAGTACATAAATTGTTGAGAATGACGAGAACAGGCGACATGGGAATAACTTTCCGTTTTTACACTTCCCCATAATACAGGTTGAATAAACACAGGGAAACAAAGGGAACTCTGCAGGCCGTGTCACACACATGATGCCCATGTGAAAAACTCATCTTAAAAACAGGTAAAATGGAGGCAATCTGTGATCACATCGCTGGAAATTACTTGACATTTTTTTTACTAAACACAGTAAGCAGAGCAGAAGTCAAAACTAAAACTAAACATACCCTACCTGTCCTTCCTTTGACCTGAAATTTGACTTTGACACAAAATACGCAAAAATGAAAATATTTTTATAAAAGTTTATACTTTTGCACAGGTGCTACAAATATTTGTACATTGAGACTGTTCCCAGTCAAATTTGACCCAGATCTACTGAGATGGATTTTAGACCCACTAGTGTGGGTCGAATCAAGGAAAATAAAGATTATAAAAAAAGATTATAAGAGGTACCGGAGCTGCTCTTTCAGTGTCAGAGGCACAGAGGTTATGGCAGCAAGACTTACTATTCAAGAGGCCTTTGATTAGATCTTCCACAATGAGGAAGCTGATAGTCATTTGGAGGAGAATGTGTCAGATGAGGACATGTCTAAGGTAAAACGGGACATGACATAGGTGTTTTCTTCTTCAAAAACAAGTGGTGTAGAACCTAAAAAATACACTTTCATGCTATCTAAAGCATAAAGGATTAATAATGAATTTATTAATGATAGATAGGCTATTTATATATTCTAAATAGGTCTAGTTCAAAATTTGGTATAGACACTTTTTATGTGGATCTTGCTGTGAAGGCATTGAACATGAACAGGTTGTAAGGGTCCACAGTGTAGGTATGATTCAACAAATGCAATACAAGGTCCAAAACAAGCCATTTAACCTCTCCTGATTACTATTTAATTTGCAGTTTCACAGGTCAGTCTGTAGGGATGTGTATGTAAAGCTCCTCATTGTGTTGCAGCATGCATACTGAAGTCATTGGTCAACTTGAAAGCGGAAGTTTTTCTTCAGTGCGGCATTTATCTTACGTAACTTTGTCTTCCCATCAGAGAGCTGCAGTGATAAAATGTTACAGCTTTTACGTTCACTACGGATTTGGCTTCAGATTAAAAACCCCACGCTTTAAGAATCAACACACGGCACCAGTGTGAAGGGCAGACAACACTAAAAGAGGAACATTTTGTTCTGAATTTGTGCACGCCGTGCTTCCATGTAAGAGGAGCATGCAAACAAAAGAAAAATCATCTTTTTCTGCAGCATGCTCCATAAGATGTCAGCTCGACTTTTGCGGACGCCACAGAATAAACTCAACTGCAGTAGTGAATAGCGCATATAAGCGAAAACATCCCAAACCTGCTCGCTGTCTGCTCACAAACTATCCTCGTTATGACCTATGCGTGGCGCGCCAATGAGCTATTTAGTATGTAAAAATGATCCAGTCCTCGACTTATGAAGTTTTGTATACCGACCTGACTTTGATCCCAGGTGCAACAAATGTCCTTTCTTCTGGTCAGCCGAGGGTCGAGAGTAGATTTTAAAAAGTGGAAATCGTTGCATCAGCCCGATTTTAAACGTGATCCCAATCTGGGAGGATTTGGGAATGCGGAACTTAGGCTATGCCAGCCAAACGTAAGCAGGGATGTAAAAAAGTACATAGTGGGGGCAGAAGTGGGGAAGTCGCACCGCTCCTCCCATAAAGAAACACTGAGGCTGCATACTGCAACGACAGAATATGGCTCGGATGGAGGCCTGCATTGGAAATACGGCACAAGCACTCATCCACAGTCTGACTCCAAAACAAAACTGGAGAATATGAAAATATGAGAGAGCTCAAATGTTTAGGAACATACCGTAACTATGTCTTCCTTCAATTTATTGGACTAAACATGCATGTTTTCATATTTATTAAGAAAGATACTTCACAGATTGCAAACACCAGCATCAAACATCACTCTGAATGTGGATTTATTGTAATTATTCAGCAGCATAGATAAGCAATCAATGCTCATTTTTACTTCTTTTTTAATTTAACAAATAAGTCAAAATCTCAAAGGTAAAAAAATAAACCATAAGTTACATCTTGATAAGATATATTAATATATATATATTTATATATAGTATATAGCACTGGATGTTTTCATGGAAAACTTTCAATGAGGTCAAAACCACAGTTGATGACATTGAGGTATGCAGGTACTTAACATGGATGAATATGTAAATACAACATTTACCGCAATCAATACACTATTAACAACCAAACACAAAAACCATACTGTAACATTAAATTCCACATTACATCTCAGATCTAGTAACAGATCAGATATATATACGTTTTTGAAAATTATTTGGAATTTCTCAGCATGCGTTTTTTAAAATCAAAACTTGACTTCAGTCCCTTCTGTAAAAGTAAAAGCCATGCTTTTAGCTACATCACTCTGTTGGCTATGTATCTGGAGAAAGTTTATATGTTTGCTAAGTCACACACAAGACATTTCATGAATGTATTCCTTGAAGTGTTACAGCATATTGTGGCATATGTTGTTGGTATCATTTCAAAGTCAGCAACCTGCAGGACAGAGATAAACAGAGAGATCACACAGATCACTTTGTGCATTATAAGGCTAAGAGAGTTGGAGAGTTGAGGATATCAACTGATTCGGCTTTGCCCCCTCCACCTTTATGGCTGTCAAGTCCCTCTGTGAGAGAGTCTAGCTCAGGACAGGCAAATGTGAACACAGACAGGTAGCTGCTGCAGGTGGGAGTGGAGGTCACCACAGGAGTGCTGAGAGGCTCCAGGTCGCTGGAAACAGACTTGTACAGGGTCTCCCAGTCCGAAACCCCAAGAGAACTGCTCAGATCTATGTCTGGCACAGATCGGGCCGTTTCCATGGGGGTTTTCTCCTCCAAACTGGGTAACATATTTTCCAGTAGCCCCTCCTTAATGTCCAGAGAGGGCTCAAGATCGCAGATGTTGATTTCAGCGCTGGCACACAGCAAGATATTGGAGTTCCCAGAGATGGCTGTGGACGGATCACTGGGGATGTCCATGTCCTGGAGCGAGGGAGCTTCCTGGGTGCCATCCTCTGGAAGTCTGTCCTCATCTGGACTGGGCGAGAGGTCTGGGGATCCTGTGGGCTCCTGGAAAATAGACTCCAACTCTTCTGACATCTGGCACACTGGTTTATGGGTGGCGAGGATGAATTCAAGCCGCTCTTTCTCTTTGAGGAGGTTGGCTATTTCTGTCTCCAGGGCTGCCTTTTCCTCTTCCAGCTTGTCTGTCTCCTTCAGATAGATCGACATCCAAAATCATACACATTGGAAAACACACACACACACAAACAGTGGGTGCAAATGACAGCTGAGTAAATGCATCACTGTTTACTTACAGCTTGCAGCGTGTCCGTGAGTTCCCTCCGTCTGTTGCGACACTTTGCTGCAGCCATTTTATTCCTCTCCCTCCTTATCCTCTTTTTCTCTTCCTCCTCTGGAGACAGCTGGGATGCAAAAGAAATATTTCATTTATTGCCTTGAAGAATCCAGCCATCTCATCCCCTAAATCCACTACATCCGTTGCCAATTCGCCCTGTGAAGAATGGCAAAAGCATGTTTCGCTGCAATGCGTCTAAAAATAGACCATTGTTGCAGACTTGCTGTGACCTGAATATAAATTGACTGCCTAAGGAAGGCACACAGCCAGCACACGGCACTAGAGGAGCATGCACAATAGCACTGTTGCACACAAGGAATTCAGATTGGCATATGTAAATTCACACTATTGACTATTCTGTCCAATAGCAGGTAGACCTCATCTGTGCAAACCTACCTGCTCTGTTTTCCCCTTTCTGACAGCATTTTTTCCTTTATTCCCGCCCTCTTTGGGTGTTGCCTGGTGAGAGCTTTGTGGTTCATTGGCTTGCTTGCTACCCAGAGACGGGGAGACAGATGTAATAATCGTAGGCTGGACCATCCACTGGAAATCTGGGGTAGAGGAAATTGCAGTGACTGTTGGAACAAATGGAGTGTCTTGAATGCTCATGTCTTGGCAGAGCTCCTGAAAAAAAGAAGAAGAAATAATTGACAATGAGGACTATAATAGAGATTTTATTTTAAATAAATCTATTCACATGCTTTAAGTGATTGTGATGAGAATCACCAGTGAGATATAAATCATATGTTTAGATTCTAAAACAGAGGGTAGCCTGCATGTGTTATATTTCCTTGAAATATACCCGACCAGAAATAGCCTTCTCCGGATCAATATTTGACTTTATCATTGTTTCTGACGTCAACACTGACGCAGAGATGCTGTGGAGTCTCCTGAATGGATTTATTTTTCTCAATGAACCGCTGCATCGACACGCTCACATTTGGTCCCAGGACGTCGGAATCATAACAACCCGACCAACGCTGCTATTTTGTCTCATTCACACTTGCATTGATCCCTGCTCCTTATATATATATATATATATATATATTATATATTATATATATATATCTATATATCAAAAAATTGTGTTTAAAAAAATAAGCGCACCCAGTTAATTAAAATCTTATCAATCAGCCTCCCCCTCCCCCCACCGTGAATATATAAATATATATTATATTAAAAAAGCATTAGGACACACATTAAAATGGATGTTTAACCTGCTTGTTGGATATATATGATCAACAAAGCCATTCATACCTTTGCATTGCTCTCTGAGGAGGAAGCCGGAGAGCTCGCCTCTTCTGGCGTCTTCTGGCAGAGTGTCCCGACAGGAGACTCTGTCCGGCAGGTGGGTGAGACTGAATCCATGTCGGGCGTCAGGTTGTTGTGATACATCACGAGGAGGGAGAGAGGGGGGGAGAAAAAAAAGTCCTGATCAATGACAAATATAACTCTGGCCTTCCGCTGGGCAGAGCGGCTCGGGTCTTTTCTCCAGGTATATACCTGGTAACTGGACGACTAGAATGCAAGCCCCTCCTTTTATGCTCTGCTAGAATTTTATGAATGAACCAAGACTGTACCATCAGCCGAAGGGGAGGGGGGGGGGGCAGACTGACAGCCACACAGGCCTACATTTCGGGGTAAAAAAATAAATAAATAAAAAATAGAGCATTATTTTGACATTCATCCTCTTTGTGTATTTCCTCCGTGAATAATATGTCTGCCTTTTTTTTAAAATCACATTTGGTTACAACCTTTACCACATCACCGCCACGAAAGACAGTTTTCATTTCACTCCCATTCATAAATATCGGCTTCATATGAATGCAATGTGGGGTGAGAAGAAACGTGAGCCTATTTATAAATACACACATGTAACCATTTCCTGTGCGATGATGGTGCATCCATTTGATCAAGGGTAAAAGATGCGATTCAGATCACACACACATAACCGAATATGAACTGATATTGTTTAATAATGTAAAAGCTTTGTATTCTGTATATAATGTATTCTGCTTCCATGTGATTTTAGTCTGCATTTCATTGATATGAGACATACTGCATACTTGAACTCAGACGTCTCTGTGAGCTGCTCAGTACTTTGGGGCTGCCTTTTCTAGAAGATAAGAATCGAGTGGTGTTAGCAGACATAATGAAATGATGCTGAATTGTTTACTTGAGGAGGAGGAGGAGGAGGAGGAGGAGGTGGTGGTGAAGAGGAGAGGCTGCACATGTGGAGGCGGAGAAGTCACGTGATGCGACCCGGAACTGGAGGCAGGAGGAGAGAGAGAAAGGAAGGGAGGAGGAGGAGGAGGAGGAAGGAGGAGAGGGGGATGCATTTGACAGGAGCAGCATCGTCCTTCACCCCCACCATCAAAACAAGGGATTGGTGGCATGTCAAGACTTAGATCAGTCCCCTCGGACCTGATGTTTGCTATCAAATCTAGAAAATGTCTCCACTAAGACATCCACTAAAAATGTGTTGTTAACAAAGAACAGCCAAAAAAAAAACAGAACTGATTTGAAGGTACGTGAACGTGTCACACCTGAAATCCACTGTAAGTAATAATGTATGTAATAAAATAAGACATTGGGTCACTACATCCTGCAATAAATATACATCCTTGTAAATACTCCCTATATTACTACAAATACTACTTTTAATAAAAGAGGGTAAAAACAATAACTGATTTGATATTTTCTGCGATAACTGTCAGAAATACAAGGGCATTTTTAAAAATGTCATGCTGAGAAAACAGTCTAATACCACATGTTAGGAACATTGCCATTTTATTGTTTTGCAGCCTTTAAGAAACAAAGAAAACAAAACTAATTATATGATATGATATGACTTGTCTAGTCTCATATCAAGACGTCCATGCAGTAATATTGGTTTATCATCCAGCTTTACTCCTAGCGACTTTGTGTGCTCTGTTGACTCTTTCCTCAGATCAATGATTCTTTTGGCAGCAAGGAGAAGGAGCCACAACAGAGACACTTTCATTAACAGAAGAAAATCACAACCAGTTTGACGTTTGCTTCAACAGCAGATCTCCGATGGGTGACTGAGGTTAAAATACCTAACATTAAATCATATTAAAGCTATAGACTCTCTTCACAGCAGACATTTTGACTTGTCAAAGCAGGACAAGCACAGGTGTAACTTATAACATTAAAGATGGCTCCATTAAATTACGTGTTTTAATTAGCTATGTCAGTGGCAAAATACCAGAGCCCTCACCTAAATGCAATGCAGCCATCACTAATGTTATCAGTTTCTTGGTTTTGGCAAGTCAAAATGCCTGCTGTGAAAAAGGTCTATTAGTGATCATGTGAGTATTCCAACTCCAGTGGACAAACAGTCAAGACACCATAGCATGAGAGCCAAAGATGTACTACTGCAATGATTAAAAATCCTGATTACTTTTTATCAGATGACATAAGTAAGCGATCAATACTTGTCTTAAATTCAACTGGTTATACTGATCATGGAGCATGGCGTGGAAGCAACTACAACAACTATGAATACTTAAAGGACTGTGTTAATACTGAGTACCGTTAATTTAAATGATGCATGATGAACTCAGCAGTGAGAAAGGTGATACAGGTTATCACATGTATCACCTCTTTGTCAGAGGTGTGAAGAAACTGACCCCTCTTGAGGTGAGGCTGAGCACCTCTCGCAGTCCATTGCAGATGACTTTAACTACTTGAAGAAACGATGGCATTATGTTTGCAGCTGTAGCGTTTTATATGGCTTTAAATATTCTAGAATTTCTTTTGTCCTCTGTGGCCTTCATCTCTGGAACAGTTAGAAACTGAAACTGAGGACTCGACCCTCTGTAAATATTATTATTGAGAGATATCTTTTTAGTCTGGCTTTTATTTAAGGTGCCTCATCATTTATTGCCTAACTTTTAATCCTCATACATCTACTCTAATACTTTTATCCCTTGTGTTTATTCACTTAAGGGATTTTAATTAACTTTTAGCTGTTTTTATTTGGCAGTTTTTACATCTTGCCAAATTGGGCCTTGGTTTCTATGCACACTCCCATGTGTATATTTCTATTGGCTTACTTTAATCATAACTTTTTAGAATTAACATTAATTTTATTAATTTTTCTGTGAAGCACTGCATTAAATGTACCATATAAATAAATAAATAAAGTTTGAGTTTATCTGTGAGGTCTTAGCAGGTGTTTTGCCTTTAACAACTGATGTGTCGGGTGTGGCCAGAAGATCAAGCTTGAGGGTTGGATCTCAGAGTTTTAGCAGTTTTCTCCTCTGTGATAAACTGCTTATTGTGTCTGAAACATTTAAGTTGACTGAGGTATTTCCTGTCGTGAACACTTTCCATCAACACCAGAGCTCCTCTTCTCCATGAGCTGTTGAGTGCAATGGCCATGTGGCAAGTTTTCTATTTGAAACTATTCTTCAAGGAAAAGAAGATGATTGAGTAAAAATGTTTTTATGTTCTTATGAGTTACATCAGCTCATAAAGTACACATTTAAAATAAAATACACACCCATTTATCTATTTCCATAAAGTTCCCATGCTTTATACATTCTCCTCAGCTTTTGGAGGTTGGGTTTCTGTGATTCCTGCAGGGACAAGAATGATTAGTCACACTCAGATTGTGGTGCTGTAAACAATGTCTTGAATTCAACACAACCACTCCAGTCTGGTACCTTCTGGTCTTTGTCCAAATGGAGGATGTCTACTAAAGGAGCAATGGATGGACGGCCATGGGCACACTGGAAGGGGAGCTGACAGGAGGACAAGGATGCCACCAAGCTGTGGCATTCACCTCTACTCAGGCTGTCATTGAATTTGATGGCACCTGTTGAATACATACATGTGTGCTAGTGATTTGTATGAAGATTTCATTGTGAGACTGTAATTTATTCATTCACTTTTGCTGAAGGATGGAGAATATATTAATTAAACCTTACCGTGGCATGCTAAGGAGGCTAGCACCTTCAGCACAGTGAGAGGCAGAGTTCCTCTCACCCTACCAGTTGAGCGAAGTAGCTGAGACAAAAAATAAGAGACGATACACATTTATTGATATTACACTACTATATGAGATACTTTCTCCCCAGATAAAGATTTAGGCACTAGAAACACACTTCTGGACTTACCTCAATCTGCTCTCGAAGATACTCCTGGAAAAAAAGCAAAATAGTGAACAAAAGGGGAAACAATTGTTAAACAATCACTTGGCTAAATGAGTGATACAACAGATTTTTTTCAGAAGTCTTACCTCAACTATAGGCTTAATAACAGATGGTCTCCCCCTCCTGAGCTCATTCCTCTCCTTTTCTATAAAGCACAGTGGTACCTTCCCTACAATGACTTGTGGATCTGCCACTTGTGATAACTTCACTTCCAGGCCCAAACTCCTCAAATGTGGCTGACATGACCTGAAAGAAGTCCACAGCACATCAGCAAAACGTAAGACACTGCACAACAGCACTACCAATGTAATGTGTAATGTAATGTCCATCGTGTGAAACAAACAGGTTTATAACATGACAACAGATTTCTGAGGTGAATGACTGAGTCTGTGTGTCAGTATCTGTGAGGCCTCATATAATCAAGGAATGTAGATCACGACAACTGAATCACAAAGGGATCAAAGCTCCAGAATATCTTTACTGTAACCATAATCAAGAGGGGAAACAAGGCAGAACGTGTTCCTCCGATCTGACTTCTTACACTGCCTGGAAACAGACAACACAGTCAAGCAAACACAACCTTTGCATTAAATAAGTCGTATTACTATGTAAACTCTGTTATTACTATTATTACACAATAAAAGCACTGATGTTACTGAATGATGGATCATAAGGCACAGTGTTACGCCACAGCTCTGGGTTAAGACAGAGGTAAAATGACGCTGCGTCACTGCACCAACCCCTATCTGTCATCTTTATTGCTACCATCCTTCACCTCGTTGCCAAAAACTGCTGCTGGGTGTCTCGGCTGTTGTATAGAGCAAACTGCTCGCTCTCAAACCTCAACCAGTTTAAGGCAAAATGCAGGGTAAGTAAATCCATCCAACAATGACAAAGCCACCATACCAAAGCAAAAAAACGACAAAAAAAACACCTTCGCCCACAAATTCAAGGAGTTGTTCCTAAATATAGAAGACACAGGTCCTGCACCAGTTAACTTCTGAAAAGTAGCTAGTGAAGGCTAGAGCCTTCATATAAAAAAGCACACCTAAGCAGTCTTAGCTCCTCTTCTGTTACGCTGATCTCAACAGGTGGCAGAATAGTTGATGAACACAGACGTCTCTCCCCTGGTGCCTCTGGGTCATCCTCGTAGGAATCTACGACAGGACAAACAGTTATGACTGTAGTATCACATCAGGATCCTACCAACAGCATTATATATTAATACTGTGCGTTTTTGTTCTGTTTTTTACCTGCAACTAAATTTTCAAGTCGAACTCTCTCATGTGCAGCGTGTTGATCCACCAGTACCAGAAGGTTTCCTGGGATTTTAATATAAAATGCATGAGCCATTTATAAATCAGTAAAAGACAAAATGGTGATGTTCCTCTCGATACCTTCTGTTGCAGCAAGTGCTGCAGGCTCTTCATCCCTCGTATTAATAAGACATGCAAGAAACTTCTTATCCACTTGATGAATGACCTATGTAATTAAACAGCAAATTGCTTGTGTCAGCAAAAAGGCTGAAGCATAATAAAGAACAATTTCATCAGAGCATTCAAAAGGAAACCACAAATGAGACTTGCCTTCATCGAGTGAATCATATCCTTAGAAAAACGGTATGGAAAGAGGATGTTGTGAATCTTGACAGCCAGCCCGTCAGCTTGCCCACTTGATATGTCCACGCCGACCTGTCAGTGCAGAAGAGTTAATAATGCATCATTACAACAGCAGAACACGAAACTTTAGATTAAAAAAATACAAAACACTCATTTGTTGTTTACCATAGGAGGTCGGATGAACACAGGGTTATTCCATTTTGAATACAGTGAGGTAAGTGAGTTCGAGCTCTCACTATTGCCATCTGTAAAACAGACAAGACTGTCCTTAAACACAAACATGCCTGAAGTCATTTTGTATACTTTGTGCATGTGTTAGGCACCCTGTAGTCTACACTCTGTCTGTGAGGTACCTCTGTTGTCAAGCCCTGAGCTAATCACTCTGTCTGTCCTGGATTTAGGCAGGAAAGGTAAGACTAGATCCACCTGAAATGGGTAACATCTGTATTCCATCCCTACAGTTTAAGGAACAACAGTGACAGTGAAGGTATTCTGGGTTATTATCAAGTCATCATAATCTGCTTATAACCGCAGAAAAACTCACCCATTTCAGAGATGACACTAACTGCCATATTGGTGACATCAGATGTACAGCGCACATCTTCAGTAGACGGGACCTTGAATCGGCTGAGCCCAGTCACTCTGTTGACGTAAACCGTCTTTCCCACAGATGTATCGTAGTGATGCAGCCAGTCACCTGATGTTGTCGCCTCTTCTCTCTCCTCCAGCTGAGGATCTGTACTGGAACCTGGCACTGGTTCAAGATCCTCTGCAGCATCACAGTGATTCTCGTTGTTGCTGTCTTGGATGCCGTCATTACTTATACTGACACACGTATTGTCCTGTGTGGTAGTCCTGGACAGATGTGGTAATACTTTTGAATCGTCCGTCCTGTGTTGTTTTAAGTGGCAGAGTTTTGCTGCCAAAGACGTTTTGCCTATATTCTGTGCTGAAACTGGTTTTAACGTGGTGGAAACCGAGAGGCTGCTCCGTGTCTTATCTTTTTCTGTAACATCGACATCTTGTTGATCTTTCTGAAGTACCAACAAATTCTGTGAATTCAAAATAAATCTGTCTGTGTGAGGCAGTGTAGTATTATTGCTTTGGAGAGTCCTTTGAGAGGATAATTTTAGTTCATCAGATTTACCATATACTCTTCTAAACTTCTCAAGAGATCCAGACTCCTTACATAAAAATAACTTTGGACAAGTTACAATTCTGGGAACTTTTGAGGGAATTAGAGCAGTAAAGTCTTTGCATAGTTTCCGACAAGATCTGTCAAGGCCTGCATCCAGCGAGATTTTGCGTTTTGATGCAGAAATTTGCTGCTGAAATACGGACTTGTTGATTTGGGACGGGTCCCGAGTCTGCAGACTCTCGTGAATGTATGGATCAGACAGACTGATCTTTCTGTTACTTACTGCAGTCTGTTCCTGCCCTCCTGTAGCCTGGCAGCCTGGCAATGTTTGCTCAATTATGTTTAAAGCAGGCTGAATTTTGTCTAGTGATGTCACATTGGTGGATGAGGTATCTATAATGTTATTTAATCCCATCTCCAATTCTTTTGAAAGTTTCGGTTTTTCACTTTCTAGTTGTCTGGCTGAACTTGACGTACATAATATCTGAGAGCTTTCCCCAGTTTGACTGAATGTTGGCTCCTCTCCTTCTTCAGTAATGTTATTATCAGATGCAGGCTCTAGTCTAGCCAGCTCACACAGTGGCTCATCTCTACATTCTTTGTTTATGCTTCCTTCACTTCCTATCTCTGCCAACTCATTTGCAGTTATTTTCTGCCCCAGTTGTTCTTCGTTGCACTCCATCAGACCAGACTCCTGACAAACACTATCCTCACATACACGGTCATCTTTGCGCTTACGATAAACAGGTTCAGATGCCAGTTTCGTTCCAATATCGCAATCTACTGCGGAAGCACTGCTTGTTGCTTGGCCACCACTGCCGGTGTTGTCCATCTCTTCAACTGCATTGTGAGTGCCAAACAATTTGGGCGACACATTGTCCAGGTCTTCTTGAGAAAACACAGACACCAAGTTCTCCCTTCGCAGGAAAGCTTTCACTGCCTCTTCTATGCAGAGCAAAATGCCATCCCAATCTTTGAACTCTATTAGAGTTTTGGCAGGCTCAAGACATATGTCATACTCTGAGTAAGAGCACTTGATATTGATGATGTATACTCCGTGCAGCTCTTGGCTCCGTTTGTGCTTTGGACTCCTGATGGCAGACTCTTGACTGTCATTTTTCTGATTTGAACTTAGTCTGCGTAGGAGAAAGTTCAGCAGCTTGTGTATCCGTGTTTTCAGGAGCAGTCTGTCGTTTACGTACAGGAACTGTAAGCTGCTGTTGTAGTGACCCTCTCTGCCAATGTAACCCAACACTTCGAACTGCCCTTGCACGTGGCTGATTTCCCTGAGTTTCTGTGCTCGATCGAGGCTGTGTATCTGAACAAACCTGTGGTAGGTGTTTCTAGCTTTGGGAAGCTGCACCATCATGGCTCCTGTGCAGTCATTCTTCAGGGTGAAAGACACAGAGGGATGCATCAGAGAAACAGACTCCAATCTGTGTCTTATTCTCTCTCCCTCAAGGACAGCGTCCATCCTCTTCCTCCTGACTGGCATGTTGTGGAAAAAGCTACAAATGACAACAGTTGTCCCCGCAGAGGGTCGTGCTGTCTCTGCTTCAAACACATCCATCCCTTTGCCACCCTTGAAGATTTTGACGTGTGTTTTGACTGAAGATCTGGTCCTGGATGAGATTTCAACAAGTGTGGCCAGAGAAACTAAACTCGCCAGGGCTTCTCCTCTGAAACCATACCACCTGAGGTTGTCCAGGTCTTCAACAGAGCTGCATTTGCTTGTGTAGTATCTGTTTCCCACGCACTCCATGTCCTCGGCGTTCATCCCGGCACCGTTGTCGATCACCTGGACTTTGAACGCCTCCATGTCCATCCTGACTCCCACGCAGGTCGCCTCGGCATCGATGCCGTTCAGGATAAGCTCCTCCACGCACTGCTGAAGCGACGGGATGGCGACACCGGAGCGAAGCTTACCCTGGACCTCTTTAGGCAAACATTTAATCATGGTGTTCAACACATTATACTCAGCCTGACCTCACAGCAACAACATAAACAGGCTCGTTAAGTATGAGCCGTTGCTAGGTAACGGCTCATACTTAACGAGCCGTTGCTACAGTAACGGCTAGTGAGTTTTAGCATTAAAACCGAGTTCATAGCTCGTTAAATTAGATAAATAAAATAAAGACAGGCTGTAAGCAAACTTAACATTTGTTTACAGTCAACGTGGAACAACAAGAAGTGACCGTGACAGCCAAAACTAACAGTGCCATCTCCTGGTGTGAAGGACCGTCGTCTTCTTTTTCTTCGTTGGCTGATTGTCACTGGCTTCATGAGCATAGCGCTGCCTGCTGTGCGGAGTGTGCCATGGCATGTGTTAAAGGCGCAGTGTAAGTAAGATTTGAGGCCTTTATTTTCAGAATAAGGCATGCATTGTATGTAATATTCATAATTATGTTTTCATGCATATATAATCACCTTCAAATAAGTATCTTTTTTTTATTGTTGTTACCTAAAAATGTGTCTTTTATGTCTTCTATGTATTTCTACTGTAGCCCAGAATAGAAAAAAACTAAATACTGACTCTAGACAGGGCCTTTAAAGCGTTGTTTCTGCTTTACACTAGGAAGGTGAGAAGAAGAAGATATACTTTATTAATCCCCTCAACTCCCTTTCACTCATTTTTTTTATTTACAACCCCAAACACACACACATACAGTACAAGTACAAGGCTCATAGACATGCAAATGTGGAGAGAGATGGTGGAGCGATGGGCAGCCATCCAGACCGGCGCCCTGCGAGCAGTTTGGGGGTTCGGTGCCTTGCTCAAGGGCACCTCTGCCCTTGAGAAAGGCACCAGAGGTGAACTGGCACCTCTCCAGTTACCAGTCCACCTTCCATATTTTGGGTCCATGCTGGACTTAAACTGGCCACCCTCCGGTTCCCAAGCCAAGTCTCTATGGACTAAGCTACTGCCGCCCAGAGTGATGTGAGGAGATTGTAATCCAGCAATTAGACTACTGGATGCAACTAAATTCTACACACTGGACTTTTAACCTGCATATGATAAATAAACCTGAAACTTCAGTAGTTCAGTCTGTAGGGATTTGGCTTGGGAACCAGGTGGGGTGGCCAATTCAAGTCCAGCATGGACCAAAACTATGGAGGAGGTGCCAAATCAACTCCTTGAGCAAGATACCGAGCCCTTAACTGCTCCAAGGAAAGCTGCTAGGTGTGGCTCACTCCACTGTCTCTCTCTTATTTGCGTGTCTATGAGCCCTTTGTGTGTGTGTGGTTGTATTTTAGGTAAAATGCATGTAAAAACTTGAATAAAAAAAATATTTTTAATCTAAACAACAGAGAACACTGGCACCGCAGCCTACATGAGAATAAAATATCATTGTATATGTGTAGTCCAAACTCATAATCATCACCTAAATTCAAATACCCTCCAACAGAAGGAGTAAACTTATAATCAGTGTAATCAGCCACATTATTTTAGAAAGACTGTTACCACTGTAATATGTTTGACGGGAAACAAACATGAGTCCAGTTGTCCCTCCCTATAACACAAGTGTTTTCCTCATCAAATTAACACAAATAGAGGATGAATTAATTCTACATCTTTGTCTATTTTGCTATTCTTTGTCCACAGCCACATGCAGGACTCAGTACCTGCCAAAGGAGGACAGCAGCATCCTGATCAGTATTAAGTTTTTCATCAGGATCCGCTCAGACTCCTTCAGTCAGTCTTTATGGATGCAGCTCAAGATAGGTGAGATGACATATTTTATTTCAAGGTCACACCATTGCCTTTTTGGATGTTTCCTGGACCTGGTTCCCTGGATTTGTTTGCCCGTCAAACATATTACAGTGGTAACAGTCTTTCTAAAATAATGTGGTCACATACTAGTCCAGGTCCCTGATAACCAGGTTTTCTGTGTTACAGCTGATATAAACTTTTAGTAAAAGTCATCAAATATTCCCTTATTGCTGTTATTATAATAAAATTCAAACAATGTGACGCCTGCTGAAAGGAATTTTTCATTTATTCATGTAATTCCATATATTGTAGATGTTAAGGAGACCTAACATACACACATCTTTTACACTAATTACGAGGTGCATTTGAAAAACTAAATAAATAAAACATCAGCCTCAAAGTTAATAATACAGGCACAATCCCACTATTTAACTACATTAAAAGAGGAGTGTTCTAGGCTATCAACTGTTTTCTCGTTCTTGAACTCTGCCTTGGTTATGTGCGACTTGGGGCTCCCGGTGGATTTCAGCCATTCTTGCATTTCTTTCACCTTCCTGCGTGGGCCTTGTAGCTGCCCCTGAACTGTTCCTGCGCTTGTGTTTTGGACCCATCCAACAAGGCCAAGCTTCTTCCCTTCTGCCTGGGAAAGGAAACACTGAATTAGAAGATAGCAGAGGCAGGCTGATGGAGAATATAACTGTGATGGGATATAGTGAAGGGAATTAATTATAAGTTATAGAAGTTCAGGGTTGGCACTGAAATCTCTAAGCATTATATATATATATATGTAAGACAAAGACTACTTGTCTAAAAAAAAAAAACTCTATGAAACTCCATCTGCAGTACCATGTGAGGTGGTTGAAACTTCCACAGAAACATAGTGAGCGTGAACCTTAAAGATAAGATTATCTTGTTAAGAGGTCCAGTGTGTAAAACCGAACGGCATGTAGTGGTGAAATTTCAGAATGCAACCAACTGAATACTCCTCACCCCACCTTCTACAGTGACCGTGAAACTTATGACAAAAGCAAAAGGTCCTATGTAGAGCCAGTTTGTCCGTTCTGGGCTACTGTAGAAACAAAGTGATTTAACATGGTGGACTCCGTAGAAGAGGACCCGCTCCCTCTGTAGACTATCAAAGACATAATGATTATTATTCTCAGGTGATTTCAACACTACTTTCTGTCAATAGATCCCCTTAAATGTTACACACTGGACCTTTAAACTATCATTAGGCTAAACTTATGTCACTGTCAAACTCACTTGAGTGTATTTCCGAAAAAATACACCTTGCACTTTGCCAAAAATTTCATAATCCACTGAAATTAGGTCTTCGTTGGACATAGTTGACCTAGAAAAGGAGAAATGAGACAGTACTTTGGTGCTGTGTTGAGTATTTTACAGACTCATCATGCAACGCAGGTGCTACGTTACAGCTGCGAGCTATGCTAACCCTGTTTGTTTATGATCAAACGACTTCAAACCTGGATAATTAACACGTTTAGCTTCGTATCAATGCTTTGTTAACACACGATAGCTCGCTGTCTGTTATTTAATTCACCTGAGTGGTGTGAGGACGACCACGCAGCTCCGAAGGATCTCGATTCAAAAACATACGGGGCTTTTCGCTTCCGGACGTGATGCGAAACGGACCAATCAGGGAAGGGAACACTAGCGAGACCTTGTTTCTAGGCAACGGGTGTAAACATTAGGCGAAGGATACGCAGCGTTATTTTTTAATTGAGACGACGTAAAGTCAGTAAGTGTTTGTTTCTTCACGGGTTCATTGAGAAAAACAGGTCAAAACAAGTACAGATAACAGCTTGCTACATTTTTTTCTGACATTGACCTCTATGTAAACAAATGTTACCAAAGAAAGACAAGAAACGTCATGTATTAGTCTTCATCAGCATCATTCAGAGCTGACATCACAGTCACATCACTCAAGGCCCACTCACTTGCATATTATTATGATGGTATAACATGATCTTCATCAACAAACTACATCTGATTCTGATTACTTTGTAGCCACAAAGTCCCATAAAGGTCAGGATGGTGGAGTATCTGCTAAACACTGTTTACTTCGGTTGAAAGCTGCAGAATAAATTTTGTCCATGGCTGTCTACGTCAAGAAGTAATTGTTAAGCTCAACCTAAGGACCTTTACAATGAAAGTTATAGCACATATCTTCATAGTTTTTATCTCATCGTGATGTTATTTGTTCTGACTTGAATTGTTTTTCTACATTTAGACTAGTAACATGGAGTTTATTGGATAATTTTAGTACCAGACTTAAGCAAAGTTTTATACATAACATTTTATACAAACAAATGCTCCCCAACCCTTTCCTCTTGTAAACCTTACTCCATTTCTTTGCTTGTTTTGTTTTGTATACAGGAAATGACCATCAGTAACAGCTAGTGTGGTTGGTTCGGGTGTCTTTTGCAAAGATCTAAAGAACAACAACAACATAACCTCAAGACATGATCTTCAACAATTGATGAAGCCATGAGCACATACACAAGAAGAAAACACAGTCCTCAAGGGAAGAACGTTGCAGGAAAAAGTCACAGCATTGTCTGTACTCAATCACAACATGGTGTTGTACCTGGTAGGAGAGCAGATGAGAAAGACCGCCTATTTCCAAAGAAGCCTGTGAGCCACAGAAGGCCTCTCAACCCCAAGACCCATGATTCACTTGAAGCACATGATTTTGAAAAAATCACTATTACAAAACGACCAAGAGAGCCTTTGTCAACGCAAGAACATTCAGGAAAAGACTCACAGAGACCACCCAGAGGAGAACTGCAGATGGCCAGAGCAATTCATGAAAAAGAGCTCCTGCTGCAGGAGAAGCTGTGCAGGGTTGAGGAAAAAATACGACAAAAAATCCATAGAGACAGTGCAGATGCTGCTGAAAAGGAGAGGGGAAAAGTTCAGACAAAAACCAGACTATCCGAGCAACAGAGCAGAGAACCAGTGAGAGGCAGAGAAAAGATGATGCAGGAGGATGTTAAACAACTTAAGAGGCAGAATCAGAGAAATGAAGACAAAATGAGGAATACACATGAAGAAGAAGAGGCCAGATGGAAAAGAAGGGAAACAGAAGTTGCACAGAGTTCCCAATTGCAAAGAAAAGGACGTAAAGAAACTCATGAGGTAGTTCAAGAAGTGGGTGGAGAGCTGAACAAATCGAGGTGGGAAAATGTGAAAAAGCATAGCAGAAGAAAAGGAGAGGGTGACAAAGATAATAGGGGAGAGACAGGTGTAAAGTCACAGGATGTAACAGAGAAAGCAAAAGAAAGAGGAACACTGCTTGCACCCATTTCTAGTCCTTCTCACTCCAGCAGACCAGAGCAGGAGGAGCTCAGACTTAAAAATAGCACAGACCCCAGCAACCAGCTTCTTCCTTGCAGAGTCTGTAACAGAAAGTTTGCAAGTGAAAGACTGGAGAAGCATGTCCAAATCTGTAAAAAGGTGAAACAAACACAACGTCAGGTCTTCAACTCCTATGTTAATAGGACCAAAGGATCCGTCATAGAGGAGTTTTGGAAAACCCACAGCAGACCCAAGACTCCAGAGGTCAGTAAGATATTCCCCTCTTTTCAAAGGCCACACTTCCAATTTCCCCCCCTACCAACCAGAGTGGGTCCCACATAGCTTTCTTTGTTTACAAAAAACTACACAGGATATCTTTAGGTGTACATCTCACTAGGGGAGGGCACACTCCGTCTAAACTAATATTGGATTTAAAGTTAAAGTTTAATACATATACCTTGACGACATTGTAGTCGACAGGGTAATCTGGTTTGGAGACAGCAAATCTTAAATAAATCCAATTTATTTTCCCCAAATTTCCCTGACATTTTGGGAATTTAATGCTAAATTGATTATTTTAAGTGAGTATTTACTGTTTTTAATTAGTATTTGATGATTTTTTATTCAGGTTGCAAAGAAAAAGAACATACGACAGACCCACAAGTCAAACACAGGGACTCTGCATGAGGGTCGACTCCCAGCTGGAACCTCACGGCCAAAACAGTCTAAGTGAGCTGACCTGAACGGACCTGGACACTTCAGCCCAGGACCAGGTTAACAAGAGATCTTCAGTCATCCATCACCACCTCGTTATTGTTGGTGTAGTCTCTGAATTATATGATTTTAATACATGTCTACATTGTTTGAATATATCCTCTATTAACTAAACTGAACTAAGATAAGTTTGGCTGCTTATGATAGCATGTTAATATTAGGAAATAATATACTGTAGCTGACACTTTGGTAAAAATATTGACTATACACGCATAGCAAAAGATAGCTGTTAGTTTTATTTATGGCTTTTACACACAGCATGAAGCAACAGTGTGACTGTGAGAGGAGGAAGGTTTCTACAACTGTTATCTCCACAATATTTGGTTAACTGTTGAAAAAAATAAAGCACATTTTTGTGTCATCACACTGTATAAAAAATCCCCAAAAAGGCACAGCATTGTCGTAAAATGCACTAATTTTGGTTTCAATAGTTTGCTAAGGAACTGTATTTAACTGCATGAAAATACAGCCAGTGTTATACTGTTGACATCCGACAGTTCACTGACAAAGAGTCAACAGATTTTAAGCGGTTTTATACACACACACGTTTGTTATAACACACACAATGCGTCCAACGGACCTCAACCAAAAAACAAAATGCAATTACATATTTGGGTTCACAAATGATGCAAAATACGCCAAAACAACGTTTCAGAAAAGTACCAAAGACAGTTCAAATGTTTTAAAAAATGCAATAAGAAAACAATAACAGTATAGCTGCATAGATCAGCTATATCATAAATGCTTTAAAAACCCCGTTTTCCACATTCAAAGACAACTGTTCAAGTGTTCATACATGTCACAAAGAAGATAGACCAACACGTGCTGCACCAACAAGAATTCAAGACTCAAAGAAGGCAATAAGAAAAAGTAACCAAAAGTAGTGAATCAGTAGTTTCATGTTTCACAAATGCTTTTATATGACAATAAAACATGCAAATTTTAAAATATATATTTAATAATATATATTTGTAATAGCTAACATGTCTGATAAATACGGAAAAAAAATGTTTAAGAGGTTATTTTGTATTTGGCACTTTTTAAGAATATCAAATGACATGAAATGAAAACGACAAAAATAAAGTGACACATAAGAAAGTCATGTTTTCACATTGGAAGATGGCGCTAACATGAATCATGATCAATCTGCACAACATACTGGCTGCCCGTCCCTCAACAACTGAGAGGAGGCAACCCCCGATCTTTGCATGCATTGGCAAACGGTTTTCTATTTACATTAGCTGGTCTTACCTGTTATGTGATAAATACTAAAATCTGAGGCGCTAAAGACTGGAGCCTCGATGCTGACATCACTTAGAGTCATTAACACCACCAACACATGGACTTAACATTCACATTGCAGAGTAACACTATGATGATTGTCCTCTCGCATGTGTCAAGGTCCGATGCTTCATGTTGAATCCAGCCAACATTTCAGCCTGTGGAGAAACTAGCTAGATCACTGCACCCAGGTGTAAGTGAGCATGAGTGTGTGCAAGGTGTTATACAGTATTACATAGGCAATAAAATGTAATCATGCAACTTGGCGCTCTGTCAAACATACACTGTAATGTAACCATTGTGATTGGGAAGGACGCTGCACCCGCTGACCGAGCCTCCACTCCCTATCTAACCAGCTTGAATTCAATATGTGTTGAGTTTTGACACTTCTCCCATGATCAGATATCTGCAGGATAAGTCTCACACACTGGCCCCTGCAGATCGGCCCCCATGGTTTGTGAATCCACCTCTTCTTCCTCCTCCGTCACCCGGCATACGATCTGAGTGATGGTTTCCGTTATTGTCACATCCTGCTTCGCGTAGCGTTGAGCGACTGATTGCTGCCCAGAGCCGCTCATTCTCCTTCTGCTGCTCGTCGACCTAGGAGACGGCAAGAATATATGCAGTTACAAAGATCAGAATAAGCACTGAGGGTGGCAGGTGGGGAAAAAAAGTCTTACCTGCTTCTCAAGCATCTGGATCCTCATCTCTTGGCGAGTGACTGTCTCTTGCAGCTGCAAAATATGCCTTTCTGTCATATACTGTGGCGATGGGATGTATTGATTAGATCATGATTTGCGCTGTTGAGTATGCAGATTTGATACCTGTGCGACTTCGCTACTTGCTTTGCAGCATGCGCCCGATTCTCCTTTTCTGCAGACATCAACCTCCTCTAGTCCGTTGACTTTACCACAGCTCATTCGTTTAGTCTGAGGAGAATTGTGAGTGGACATAATGGGTCTTTCAAAAAACAGTATTTCACAGCATGAACACGGTTTAAAAAGGTTTTACACAGTAGTATAAAAGCAGAGTATATAATTCATGTCTAGATTAGTGCAAAGGACAGCTATTTTGGCATTACCGATAGGCCTTTCTTACTGCTGACTGCTGCTGCCGCGGCCTTCAGCTCTTTCAGCTCCTCATATGGTAGAGTGACGCTGTCAGAGAATGAAGAGAGCTGGTCAGGAGTTGGTATCTCAGAGCCTTCTGGCATCGGGATGTACTCTGCATCCTCAAGCTCCTGTTGAATGAGAACATCCCTGAATCAGAACACTGGGTCTTTAGCCAGATGTTGACTCAAATTAAGGTTCCTGCTTTGTGCTTTCATGGTAACAAACCTTTCTAAGCCAGAGAGGACAGGAGCTGTCCCCAGTCTGACTTGTCGCTGACATCATCGAGGTCCCCATGAAGCACTCTTCTGTATTATCCTCCATTGTACCCCCAAGACCCCTATCACGACACTCTGTCTCTGAACCAGGTTCCATGTCCAGATCCACTGTGGAAGTAGATGCCTCCTGGCCCATTCCTGTATGCATGTACACAAACAATGGACAGTTGTAGGTGTAAATGTACATCCTACATCCTCAAGCAAATACGACAAATAAGATATACACTAATCAGTAAGTAAAGAAAAGGACTTACCACTTCCAATAGAAAGTCCACTGCTGTTAGAGCGAATAGTCTTGGAGTTGAGCACTTTCTCTGCAAAGAAGGAAATGTATTAGCCGGTAGGCTGCTGGCATCAGTACACTGTGCATGTGTCTGGTTGTGATTACCAACCCATTATGATAATGGTGTGCCAACCACGACAAGAAAGGTCTGGTACGTGGTGAAGGGAACCAAAGATTGGCCTTGGCATGGCAGGGCACACCTCTGAACCAAATCCCTTATCAGCAGGCATCCCAAGTCGGCCATTTCCTGCGTTTCCCCATGCAAAGATCTGGTTGTCTGCAAGAAATAACAGACGATGATGTATCCTCACAAACAAAAAAAGGTCCACAGTCAGCCACAAGCACTGACGAAGATGCACCACAGGACTGTGCATGTTCTCACCCTCAGTGGCTGCGATGGTGAAGCCATCTCCACAAGACACTTTGGTCACTATCTTCCCTCCAAAGGGTCCAACAAGGACTTGGACACCCAGGTGTTTCTTAAAGTCCTTCACACCCTGCTGCCCGTACTTGTTGCAACCAAAGGTGATGAGACGACCACGTTCTGCGAATTCAAAAATCACGTGAAGTAAGAAATCTTTGAAATAGGGCCAGTTTTTTCACCTAGACGAGAAATATCAACTTTGTTTACCATCAATAGCAGCTGTGTGGGTCTTCCCTGGAGCTATGGCGTGGATCTTGAACCGTGACAGCTGCTTTGCCAAGGTCAGTGTGGTGATGTATGGGATCCCTTGGTAAGCCTGTATGTGAATAATAAAACTTAAAATAAGCATGCTGTAAGTGCATCACCTAAAGTCTCTACTTCACACCATCATCTAAGTATAACCCAGTACCTCTCCAGGGTGGTTCTTGAGACCAGAGATTCCCTGGTTCAGACCAAGCTTGTTGAATTCATTGTTTCCACATGCTAGGACTTTTCCAGCTTCTGTCAAAAAGAAGGTTCCATCGCTGCCACATGACACTGAGGAGATGGTGGCGCCTTTAGGGATCTCCACCTGGGAAAACCAGAAATGAAAAAGTACTAAATAAATAGCAACAAATAAGATTCTTTTATCATATTTCTTAAAACGCTTTGTATCTTACTGGCTCCTGCAGGGCTTTAGACTGTTAAAAATATGCCAGAACAGGGAACAAAGTCTTACTTGCATTGGAGAAGAGAAGTCATCCTCACATTCCAAGCCAAGACGCCCTGCAGCAGGAAAATAGAGCAGTTTTGACTGAGAACACGTAGTGTGACTGTACATTAAAAGTGCAACTGTCTCCACCTGCTGGCTACAGTTATAACAGCAAAAACAACTTTGCAGAGGCTCAATGACTTAACCTTAAAACAACAGTAAATACAGCAAACCTATGTACCATACTCTCCGCAGCCCCAGGAGTAGAGGTCCCCACTCTGAGTCAAGACCACCACATGGTTGTCTCCACACGAAACCTGACGGACAGGCCGCTCCTCAAAAAACTCCAAAAGCACCGGCTCCAGAATCTCCATGCCGAGCTCACCCTCCACTCCAATGCAGCCGTAATAGTCTGATCCGAACATGTACATCTGGTCCTCATCTGCAAAAGCAGCAGCCGCAGTAACAGAGGGTTCAGAAAGTGTGATTACAGACAATGTTTTCTTTCAGAAGTTTCAGGATGCTTTCCTTACTCACCGGTGACACATGCGGTGAAGTCGGCCCCACACGCCACCTGTCTAATGGCCTTCCCCTGTAGCTTCTCCACCTTCTTTGGCTGCCGGTACGAGGCTTGATCTCCATGCCCCAGCTGGCCCACCATCTTGGCTCCGCCTTGGACATTCTGAAGCGATGGTTGAAAAAAGGTCTTTGTAGTAAAGCACAAAAACAACTGGATCCACTATATCTCTGCCAGAGTGACGAATCAGTACTCACAGCCCATGTATACAGCTCCTTTTCCACTGTCACCACTGCAAAGTGGCTCTCGCCTGCACACACATGTTGGGCACTGCTGCCTCCTTTAAACATGTCCATTTTCTGGGGCGTGAACTTCCCTCCGCCCCAGAAGTACACCTCCCTTGAGCGTGTGGTCACCACAGCAACAGGGGTGTCGGTCACCGTACTCAGCCTGTGGTGCAAACCAGGAAAACATCAATTATGTACCACAAAATCTTACTTCAGGGACCACAGACAGGCTGTTAAAATGGAGAACTTACTTTGGTTTTTTCATTGCTGAATTCAGCAGGGCAACTCGCTCTTCCAGCTCCCTAACAGAGAATGAAGTTGTCAGTGGGTGTTTTGACTTCACTGCATCCAATAGAATCTAAAATATTTTCTTATTATGGAAAGAAACATTAAAAAAAAACAACTCTTTTTCTTTCAGTCAACTTACTGCCTGTAGCAGGAGATGACTGGCTGGTCCAGAATCTGATCAGCTGTTGGCCTTTTTGCAGGATCCTGTAACACACACACACACAAAAAAATATCATTTTACTTTATTATAATAGTCCTGACAAAGGCCACATTTTTCCTTAGCATGCACTATTATCTCTGGGTGTGATTATTCCTTTCACTCACTTGATCGAGGCACTCATAAACCAGTTTGATCAGTTCAGGCGAATAAACATCCGAGTTCACTTCCATAGTCCAGTTGCCCTGGACTATTTTCACACAGAGGTTCAGGGGGTTCTTATGGGCACAAACGGCAAAATAAATTAATTCTGAACAATGCAAATGATTACTATTAACTATGTCTATCAAGTCAACAAACCTACCGTTGCGTCAAATGTTCTTGTAAGAGTTAAGACTTCAAAAATTACACAACCCATGGCCCAGATGTCTGATTTGAAGTTGTATTTTGCTCCCTGGCACAATTCTGGTGACATGTAATAAGGAGTTCCCACACACTGGGTTTACAGAAGAAGAAAAAGAAAAAGGAGATTAGTAAAATATTTATCTCAAGCTGATGCAGAAGGGGTGATGCCATAAAACAGCCTCATATCATGTGATGAACTCTGTCGTCTGTGACAACCAAATATTAACTATTCACACTAATTGTTAAGATTTACTCTGTGTGTTTTCTTCTTACTATATTTTTCAATCTGTAGAGTCAGTAGAATTGAGAGAGTATTTCACTACTGTGTTATTAAATCATAACCAGTCTAGGTAAAGATGCTAAGAGGAAGGAAAGCAGCAACTTACAGTCTCCGCCATTGAAAACTCAGAGTCTAGCTTCTTTGCAAGGCCGTAGTCGCCTAGTTTGATGAGGTCAGTCTTGGTCAGGAAAATGTTAAGAGTTTTAATATCTCTGCAAGAAAAACAAAGTATGGTTTGATTACAAATAAAATATCAAATAAAAAGTCAAGCGACTTGCCAGATGCCTACGATAAGGGCACAAAAACAGATGCAGCTTACCTGTGCAAGATCCCAGCCTTGTGGATGTGGGACACTGCTGAGGCAATTTGGTACAGGTACCATATGACCACCTAAAGAAACAAGTTGAAGATATAATCAAGTATGTAACATTATATTTGTATTAACTAAACGCCTTGCAATGGTGCACTCTTACCTCTTCACTGAAAAGTTTCCCCTTCTGTTGGTTAATTTTATCATACAGATTTCCTCCTGCGATGAGAAGTCACATTAGCATTCAGTCACAGATGGACAGCATTCAAACTCCAGGGCGGACGCAGTATTATTTCCTTACCATTGCAATACTCCAACTCAATGAGCAGGGAGTTTTTATCCATGAAGTGATTGAAGTAGGCTATGATGTTGTTGTGCTCTAGGATGGAGAGGATGCTTATTTCGTTCATGACATCTCTGCGCTCCTTTTCCGAGAGCGAGTTCAGGTCCACCTCCTTCCATACCACCAGAGAATTGTCCTAGGGAAGCCACAGGGGACATGGCATTAAAAAAAAAAACATGTGTCCAGATGACAGAAAACACCAGTTTGAGTTCCTCTACCTGCTTACAGAGTAGACAGACAAGAAAAACCCTCAGAGATGTACAAAAAAATATGAAATATTGTTGGTTTAAAATACATTTTTAGAGGATTTGTGCTGCTGTATGTCCACTTGTAATACAGGCCAAAGAAGCAGGGCATGGGAAAGTCATTTATCTTGTTGTCGCTCAAGAATTTTTCACAGGGGCATGGAAACATTGGAACAATGAGCAATTCAAGTTAGCCAGACATCCTGTACAAATAAATGACAACAATGCAATTCACAAAACAAACTGTAACACTACTAACAAGACATATCTTGAAATGTCTAATCAGGATTATTTTATTTTTTTTTACAGAAAGCAGTGGTTCTCATCATTTCTGACTTTCTGCCTCATGCATGTCCAAGTTGCAGAAGACATGTTTTCACTGCAGTCTTTAAGAGGCACATTAAACAACATCAAGGAGGCTAAATGGTTGGTTGTATGATTTTAAAATAAATGGCATAAACCCAGCTTACCTCTGTTCTTCTGTACAGGGTTGCTTCACCAAACGCCCCCCTCCCGAGGATCCGGATAGGAATGTAATGCAACTTCTCCTCTTCGCCATTAAACGTGCCCGACGCTGATCGCTCACTGACCACAGACCCGCCGCCCAACTCTGAATTTAGCGAGTCGAAATGTCTTTCATAGTCCTCCAGTGACATTTCTGTTTAGGGACTTGTTAGCCAGTGGCAGTGATGGAAATAACACGAACAGGCCTTTACGACAACTCTTTCTGAAAGACTCCTACAAAACCGTGCACACCGTGTCTAACATGACCACCCAGCTGTCGGCGTAACAAAAACACACGCTGTCAAAGTATCAGTGCTGCCACGCCGCCTCTAAAACCACCACAGACACGCAATGTAAGGAAAATACAACGTAGCAAAATACGTGCAACTATAGTGGTCGCGCCAGTGTCAAGCATGACACAACGATTTTTTTTCTTTAAAGAAGTTCAGCCAACTTTTGGAAGTTTCAAAATAAAAGGATTTATCCTCAAGCGTGTTGTGGTGTGTTTTACTTTGAAAGTCATCACAGCGCACTTCCGGTGCGGCCTCTATCTCGTTAGCTTGACTCGGCTAACGGTGAAGCTAACGAGACGAAAAGCGACAGTGGAAACAACACGTGGCCACTTTAAAACAGTTTAAGCAACTCTGCCCAACAAACACACGATTAACGAATGTTTGAAACAGTTTTGAGACTCGACCAAAGAGTTAACGACACACCGAAAACACGTCCATCAGTTTCAACGGGCTCAAACCCGGAAACTGTCAAATTAAACAACCTCCCTGTCTGACAGAGTTTTTATGATGTGTCTGTTTTTGGTCTTTCCTCTATTCCAGCGCCGCTAAATCAAAATAAAGGACGGCACACATGTAGTTTGTAGTGCAATTTACGTATCATATATAGAGCTGTCGCATGCATTTAAAGGTTTAAGTTCACAATCTTAATTTCAAACCAAATGTTCAGGACTCATGGGCTCCAGTGTGACACTATAAAGTACTTGTAATATAAGAAAAATCATGTCACAGTGAGACTAGGGTACCTGGATAGATAGATTAGATCAGGGGTGTCCAAATTTCTTTTTAAAAGGGCCAGATTTGACAATGTGAAGGTGCCCGGGGGCCATACTAATGTTTTAAAAATTAAAAACAATAAAAGTTGTTGCACAAAGTTTGCAAGAGGTTGATAGTCTACAACCCTTAACCTCATGTTCATTCTAAGCATGACTTATTATGAGTAATGCAAAGTCTGTTAACATTTAAGTTTAAAACATATTAACACAAGATCATTCAGAAAGTAATATTTTGTGTCACATCTACAGGCACATACAGCAGTTATGTCTTTAGAGGTTAACGTTTAGGGCATTCAAATGCTTCGTTACGTCAACCAAAAAAGCTAAATCTGCCAGCCATACAGTATCTGACAATCCTAGCAGGCCATAAATAATATATTATAAAAACAAAGCTGCACATAAAATCCGACAGCGGGCCGTGATTGGCCCCCAGGCTGGACTTTGGACATGTCTGGATTAGATAGATGGAATTTAAATTAAAGGTCCCGGTGTAACATTTAAGGAGACCTGTTGACAGAAACTGAATATAATATTCATAACTATGTTTATGGAGCAGCAGCATCAGAGCCAGCGACACTACAAAACTGAACAAACTGATTAAGAAGGCTGGCTCTGTGCTGGGGACTACTCTGGAGCTGGATAGAAGGATAAACTTCTCAGCATCATCGACAATACCTCACATCACCTACATGACCTCCTGATTAAGCAGAGTGTATTCAGTCAGAGACTCTTGCAACTCCACATACTTAACTTGCAGTCACTTATTCACTAGCTAAGAATGCACAATGCACATTTTTTGCAAAAAGTTACTGTACAGAGTTATATGTCTATTTTTACACAGAGAGAACTATATGTTCTTCCTTCCCTTAGACTTTTAGTTAAACTTGTCTACCTCATGCCTGTTTTGTGTTATAATACATGTAACTGTGGATGTAACACCTAAATTCTTCTTTGGGGATCAATAAAGATCTCTCTCTCTCTCTCTCTCTCTCTCTCTAATCTTACATTTAGATATCAATCACTATATGACATTTTCTGGATAACCACTTGTAAATACTGTAAATGGATAAGATAATCAAAAAGAAATACCTCACAAATCAGAGTACCAATGTGTTATATTGATACAAAAATCTGATGTCACAAAGCTGTGTCCTCATTGATTTAAAACATCATTTCAGTAACACAGAGCAAAAAACAAACAAATATTTTCCCACATGAGAGGGTGGTAAAAGGGAAAAAAGCACAAACACAGACGCACACACACATGCACAATTTTAGTAATACTGACACAGCAGCAGCCTCACACGGATAAAAGTGACCGAAAAGCGATTGTTCAGTGAAAACCTGAGGACCAGACCCCAGACATGATTTCAAATAACAGCAACAGTACAGATGGAGAATCATTGCACACAGGAAGCAAAGGTAGGCTTGTGTTATTTAAACAGCTCCTGTAATGGTTTAAAAAGAGACATACTGCATTATTATCTGTTGTTTGCCTTGAGCTCACATCGAAGTTTCTGTTTGTTCAGGATCCAAAGTCAAAGTCGGGTCCAGAAGTCTTCCACTGTATCCACTGGTTACCGTGTGTTTAGGAGTACTAAACACTATTCTGATGTTAACTGCTATTGTTATTGGGATTTACTGTGAGTACAACTGATCTGAGGAGGGTCTTATATCGCTGATATTTATTTATAGTCAGTTTGGAGTACACTGTACTAAACAATTTATTCAGTTATGACATATAAACTTAGATAATTAACTATATTAGGGCTGCAACTAACAGTTCTTTTCAATAACGTTTAATAAGTTAGTTGTTTCATGCATAAAATGTCAGAAAGTGGTGAAAGATGTTGATCACTGTTTCACAAAACACACAGTGACAATATTGTCTTAAATTTGTACCAATTATCAAAGTAGTATGGATTAATCTAATACACTGTATAAAAAGAAACAGTTGCTTCTACGGTAAAAAACTGGCAGCTGTGGTTGCCAGAATTGTACTGTAATTAACCTTTACATTATAACCGTTTCTAATATTACAATAAAAGGATATTAGTACCCTTGATTTCACATATAAGTTTTTTTATTCAATATTTTAAAATGTCTGTAGATTTAGAACAGTAAAAGATTGAAAAATATGTCATTGAATATAACAGTGTTTTACTGTATTAACAGTCCCTGATATAAAATACTTCATTCTGTTTATACTCTTAAAATGCCGTATAAATAAAGGTTCTGAAATATGACTGAAAACACAGTCATACTTCATGGCATGTTTTACGTTTTTTTACTGTTATGGTTTGGCAGTTTATTACTGTAAAACAAAAATTTACAGTGTGGCAAATAATCGAATAGCTGACTACTTGTTGCCTCTCTAAACTATATTTATCCTTCAGAGTATCACCAAAAGATGATTTTTTTAAAAATGTTTATTTGCTCTTAACACAGGTGGCAATGTCAGTGAGTTATCTGTTCCCGACCAACTAGAAGCACAGGTGCTCTTTGTAGAGGCAAAGCATATTCAGACAATGCAGACTGAACAGATCAAAGCTCACGAAGAGGCCAAACAAGCACTGCAGAAAGAGATCAGGGCGCATGAGCAGCTGAAACTGCAGTTTGAGCAGGACAAGAAGCTGCATGATGACCTTCAGAATCAGCTTGATATACTGACACTGGAGGAAGCAACACTGCAGGCTGATAAATCTAATCTTCGTAAGAGGATTTTGCATTTACATTTAAATGTGTTTTTGGAATAAAACCTTTTCTTTTTGTCGTAACTCCAAATCTTTTTCTTCTTTAATAGAAGAAAGTTGTGGACAGTGTCCGCCTGGATGGTTTTTAGTCAACGCATCATGCTACTTCCATTCTAAATCAGCATCTGGTGCCTTTAAGACTTGGCACGACAGCAGGGCAGACTGTATCGCCCGTGGGGCCAGTTTGACTGTGATAGATAACTTGGAGGAGCAGGTGAGTCCAGTATGTGCTGCAGGTGAACAACGACAGACAAAAGAGTAGGAAGAGTTATTCTTGATGTTTTCATCAGAAAAGTATGAGCATGGCAGAGGCTGCAGAAGTCAAGTGATATTCTCAGTGTATGTCAGCACAACTTTATGTTTATGAAGCTGTAGTACTTTCTATCCATCTGTTTATGTACACTCATTATCATTGCAGTTAGGAAATATTTGTCTGTTGCTGTCAGTATTAATGATTGAGGCTTAAACCCTTCCTTCTTTATGGAAGACAGGTTGACATGTCAAAGTAGCAAAGTGCAGGTGTAAATTTTGCTGTTTCAGTTTATTGTGCATGCTGGTTCATTGTCATGGCATAAAGGGAATCTGGAATATAACTGAGATGAACATCTCCTGCTATGACAAGTCAATATAATTGTGTATTACATAATAGATCCTTTAGTGCAAAGCATTTGAAACTGTTAGACACACCTAATGACAGTGTTTACAAAACAAGTTATTGTAGTTTCTTATCTTTTCCAGCTAATTTAGCACAATGGCATTATTTACATCATCTCATGCTCATGTGCGCAAAACTAAGCAGGCCTTGAAGGTACATATAGTCGAACATCGCACTTCCATAAGATGTAAAATTAAAACCTAGCCTTTTACAGTACTTTATTGTGATCCGGTCATACAGTTTCTTCTCTCTGATAGAGCTAGTGACTTTGAAAGATTATTGGTAGAATAGACACATTTCACTGTCTTCACTAGTACAGTTGTTGTCACAAGAGTAAATAAATGTAAAAGTCATGCACAAAAGCCATAACATCCATGCTTGTCCTGACATGTAAAATGATCTGCTTTGAAAAGGTGTGATCTGAAGATGATATTTGGTTGGTGGATGAAAGACATGTGGCACTCAACATGTGATCAGTTGCTATCTAGGCCTGAACTGCTAATTTGTAGGATAAAGGTATACCTTTAAGTAACACACTGTGATGTTGTTTAACCTCTGTTTACCTAGCTAAATCTTTTTGAGTACCTACCAAAACTGGATCCAAGCATGCGAAGATTGTGGAGAAAATCAAGGGGAATCTGGATTGGCCTTACGGATATTCAGACAGAAGGCAGCTGGGTGTGGTTAAATAATGTGACTCTGGATGAAGGGTGAGATCTTTATGACTTACTATTTAGCCTTAAAAGAATTATTTGACATTTTTGGAAAATAGGTTTATTTGCATTGTTGTTCAGAGTTAGATGAAAAGTTCAATCATTATGTCTGCCTTGCTTTAGGTACTGGATAAGCGGGGAACCCAACAACAATGGATTAATGGGTGAGAACTGTGTAGCACTTATGAACATGAAAAGCCCGAGTGCGACGTGGTTTGATGCAGGTTGCAATGAGGACATGGAATGGTTATGTGAAAAGGAAGTCAACTAGGCGTGGCGAGCGTGATGGTCCACATCCAGGCTGAATTCTTCAAAGAACTCCTCAAAGAGGTTGCCTCCATAATGTCGAACACGCTTGGAACCATCAAATGAGAAGAGAAGACATCAGGAGGAGGTGCTAACATGTTCCAACATGACACATGCACACGGAAAGCTTTCTTTTAGATAATGCAACATCTTCATGTAATAATTCACAATAAAACCTGATCCCTGAACAGTAGAAACCTCCTTAAAGGCATTAATAATCTTTCAGTAATTACCACATGCTTTAGCAGTGATTGATCCCTGACCTTTCCTGTAGCGTCCAGCTGTACTTTGCATTTGGTGTTAATTATCAAATATTAGCAGGCTGAACTAAGATGGTGATCATGGTAAACATTGTACCTGTTAAACATCAACATGTTAGCATTGTCATTGTGTGCATGTTAGAACGCCAACATAAGCATTTAGCGGACAACATCACAGAGCTTGTAGCATGGCTGTCGACTTGTCTCTTGTGACAATTGACTTATCTCTTGTGACATACGGCATACATGAAATTGTTTCTCTGTGTTCTTTCTCAGTGTCAATGAAGGCTGAGTAAATTAATAACATATTTGTGACTGTAGTGCAGCATTACACTCACTCTGCAGATGTTATGATAGTGAATAGTTTCACAGAAGAACAGAGATTGAACAATAAATGAAGAATTTCTCCTTCTACACTTTGATGTGTGGACAGCAGGGGGTGCAAACTAGACTAAGACAGTCCCTCAAAGAACTGGCCAGACTGCAAAGTCTGTCACTTCAAGGGCCAATATGTTTTTATGTATACCAATACCACACTGTAGAAGAATGAAAAAGTAAAAACTGATTTGAATACCTCATCGTTTTTTTTAAACTATATTAAACAGAAACAATATTTTTATAATGATATAAATGTAACATTATAATAATATAATCATAAAAATGTTCTTAATTGTCAGATGACATTTAGAGGGACTCTGTAACAATACATGGAAACAACAGTGGCTTTTCCTTTGCAGCTGTGCTTCAGTAGAATTCAGGATTAAACCAATTGAAGGTCTGTTTTGATTTGTTTTTACACTGGAGAACAAACAACAACAGCAAACAACCTGGGATTGTTTTTTTGTGAATGAATGAGTTCCAAAAAGAAGGATGAAACTTGTGTTAATGAGTTGGTATTGAGTTGACTAAAAGGTGAAACACGGTATTGGGTCTTAATTCATATTTTATGCTTCATAAACAGTCAAATCAGATGGGGTCAATTTTGACCCCAAAGGAAAACAGTTGTCATTACGTGTCACCATGAAAAAAATGTTTAAGCTGTCAAAACAGTGTCCTGACTAAACCTTGACATACACCAGACTGTGGTAATGAATCAACATTCGTTCCTAATATATTAACTCAAAATTAATCAGAATTTTAGATTTTCGAGAACAAAAAAATGTGATATAATTTCATATAAATGAGCTTTACTGACCCTAAAGTATAGAAATACGCGTCAATCTTGGTATTAATGAGTTGGTATTGAGTTGACAAACAAGGTGAAACAGTATTGGATCATAATTCATACACTAAAGTTCACGATGGAGGAACACTACTGCATAGTCAACGGGAAAGTGTCATACAGTACCTATCTTAAGAATTCACCTTCACTTGGATTTAATTTTATTGTTTGAAATCACTGAATTACAGTGGATATAACTAAAGAGCTTTTTTAGGCCAATTATATTATTATATAGGCAAGATAAGTAAGAATCATTGATGAGTTATAATCACTCCTGTTTCAGCTATTTGTTTTTGGAAATCACATTACAAATTTAATGGAGATTGATTTTAGGCAACTGGGAGGTCCAACATTTAGAACATGTACAGACAAAGAAGCTACAAGGCTGCTGAAACACAAATGAGCAAGATTTGTGAGGGATAGTTACAGTGAAGGAGCTCCAGTGTCCATGGCTGTGGTGCATACATAAAACAACTGTTGTTCCAGCAGTTTCACAACTTTACCAGGAGACTGTTACAGTTGACTGTACATGTGTAGAACTGAGTAAAACATTGTGCAATCACAAAAATATTGGACATCAGGATAAACAAATCTTCCCTAGCTGTCCTATGTAGCAGCACCAACATTATGATTCTTCCTTGCAGGATGCACAGGAAGAGTTGTGTAACATGAGCATGAACAACTGGCAAGACCCCAAACATAGAGCCAACGTTTTACAGGAATGACATGAGAAATTATGTTAATTTAACCAACCAATAAATTGTGGCAAGATTGAAGTTTGCAACACCTAATACCTTAACCTAAGCTTGAGATGACATATGAAGTAAGAGCGATGAATAATAACTGGAGGTGGATTTTTCCATGCCATATTTTGGTCCAACAGTACAGTTACAAATTTAGATTTTCAAGTTCAGTTTGAGCACTACTGCTGGACTTTAATAAATATATAATGCAAGGTGTGGGAAAGCAAGTCATTAGAAACATTCACTAAACTCACACTTCCTCTTCTGGATAAAAAGAGGAACCAAAAAAATTCATTAGTTTGTATCGATGACACTACAACCACAAATAACAACAGAAATGGACATTCCCACACTTGTTTTAAAATATTTGGTCATTATTATAATGTTAGTGAATGAAGAGCAGAAAAGATAAATTTCAAACATGTGCAAAATACAAAACCAAGCCTCAATGATTGGAGCTTTAAATTCACATATCTGTAGCTTGTTCCAATGTAAAAATCTGTGTGTTAAGTGATTAACTGTAGATTATACCAAGTAAAGAAAACATCAAGTCCAGAAACAAAACTCAGCAAATTTCCATGGTATTAGCGTGACTGTTGAACATTTCTGTAATTTCAGTCAGATGTACTTTTCCCAATGACTGACTGGTTATACTGTGTCTGGGACTATTCAACATTTTTCTTGCTGACAGCTGTTTCATTTCTCTCTTCTGTAGGATTTCAGTTCAAACAGACACATAGACACAAAATGTACAATTATCTCAACATGTTTTCATTCACTAGAAGATCACAATTATGAAAAACATATGCGTATATTTGTGAATTATTATTAGATTATTAGACATTTCAACATACTGCACATTTGTACAGAATGAAAACATTATGTCATAACTTTTAATCTATCAATATACTTTTCATAGTTGCTGTTGTTATTGGGGTTAACTGTGAGTATGAATGATTCATTTCCCTTTTCTGAGAATTTCACTGTACATCACAAAGCATGAGGCTTGAAGTTTAAGAGGTTTTATTCAGAACTTTCTGTTCAGTTTTTTTTTTTTTTTTAGTATAAGGTAGGCGGAGCAGGTGGGTTGAAAACAAACAAAAAAGTAATAATGTTGAGATAAATATTTATACATTTTTTAAATTAAGCCCTTTAAAAATGTCAATTTCCTCCTTAAACAGAAATGTGTGAGCATTGAAAATATAAAATGTGTTATATGCACTGAACATCTTCAACTGATAAACAGTTATTTAGGGGTGGATCCATGCTGAGACACACTTCACAGATATAAAAGCAGGAGGCAAACACATTAACTGGCACAGCTGCAGCACTGCAATGGAGAATCCACAAAGATGGACAGATGACGAGCCGAAAATATCATTTCTACCAAAGATGTCTCAAGTTTTCTTCACTGGTGGATATTCTCAGTCTCGCTATAAAATATTTGGACGAGGTATGACTTTCAAATCTTCTACTGTCCCCATGTATCTTTATTTTTTTTTTCACTTTTTCTTCCTTTACTCAAATGTTATTGAATGAAAAGCATTGCTGAAGATTATTTATTAGGCTAGGTCTTACTATCAAGACTCAGTTATTGTAACTGCAAGGTTATATTTATTGTGGTTAATCATCTATCATATTATTAACGTCTATATAATCTTTATGAATTACAATATCAACAGGTGGAGATGGATCTAATCGACTGGTTTTACTCTGTCTGGGCCTGCTGAACGTTTTTCTTCTGATAGTTGCTGTTGTTATTGGGATTAACTGTGAGTATGAATGTTCATATAAGATGATTAATTTCCCTCCTCAGTCTGAGACAATATGACATGATTTGCAAGTGAGTTTTTAGTCAGTGCTTTCTGTGCAGTTTTGCAATGTCAAACCACAGACGAATCATACAAACATATCTCTTTGTGACAACCTCTTCAGGTGCCAAAGTCAAAGAGGGTTCCCTCCATGTTTCTCACTCAAATGTAACACCGCTCATCAATGAGCTGGACTACCTCCGTAAAAATCACAGTGATGTGATCAAAGCTGTAGAAGAGGCCAAGAACGAGTTAGACCGAGCTCTCAAAAACCACACGCAACTAAAGGAGAAAATTGAGCAGCAGAAGACTATCAATGACAATTATCAGAAACAGATTGAGGAGTTGCAAACAGAGAAGACAAATCTGAAGTCCAATGTATCAGCTTTGGGTCAGTTGTATTACAGTTTTTATTTAATCAATAACACATACTTAAAGGTACCTGAGTGATAAAGAATATTTTATTTCTCTTAGAGGCAAACTGTGGCAGATGTCCCCCCAGATGGATTCTTCTCAACTCATCCTGCTATTTCTTTTCTTACACTGAATCCCGTACTGCCAGAAAGAACTGGCAAGATAGCAGAGCAAACTGTATTACACGTGGAGCTGACCTGGTTGTGATCGATAACAAGGAAGAACAGGTGGGTTGAAAACAAACGACAAAGTGCTTCTGAAAATATCAGTAATAATAATGTTGAGATAAATGTTTAGACTTCTGAATTCTGCAATTAAGCTGTTTCTTTCTTTAACAGAAATTTGTGAGTGACACCATTGAAAATATGAAAGTAAGTTCTATCGAATGGGAGAATGGATTCTGGGTTGGTCTCAGGGACACACAGAGAGAGGGGACATGGGTCTGGATTAATAACGTCACAGAGGTGGAACAAAGGTGAGAGCTGCACTATTATACTCTTAATGCTATATTAACTGTGTATTATTATTTTACTTTATTTAATCATTTGATTTTCCAAAGGTACTGGGATGATGGAGAACCAAATAATGCTGGACACCATGGAGAAGACTGTGTTGTTGTGTATTATAAACCCAAAAATCCCTGGAAGACCCGCAACGATGTCAACTGCCAAACGGCTGCGAGACAATGGATATGTGAAATGACATCAAGCTAAAATCAGGATACTGCTCAAGCAGAAAACACAAGCATATGTTTGTAACAAAAAATGAATAAAATACATTTAACACATTGGTCTTGTATTTCTGTTTTTTTTCACCTTCAGCTATTATAAAAGTACACATATGTAGAGTTTTGTAGAATGAAGTGTAGATCAATATTATATTAGTGACAAACATCCATATTTAAGCCAGTCTTCAGGTTCACACATTATGCACGGTCCATCGTCAATCCAGATTAAATTTATTGAACTTATTAAACTATTGGATGGATGCGATAAAAGTTTCTACATGTCTCAATCAGAGTGAATTTTAATCATTTTTATCATCCCCTGACTTTTCATCGTACCTATAAAACTATTAACATTCTCATCAGCCTCAGCTGAACTGTGAGTTTGTCACTGTCACCAACGACCACTTTACTTCCGGTAGTGGCTACAGATACTTCTTGTACCACACTACTACTACTACTACTACTACTACTACTACTACTATTACTACTACTACACACTACTACTGACGACCGCTTTACCTCTTGAGCCATACTACTCTACCGCTCTACCTCCTCAGCAACAGGGGAAAAGTAAACAACACAGTTCTGTACACCAGTTTTTCTTCAACTTTTTATGCCACATGCCATCTGAGAAAGTATTACGCTCTCCAAGCACCACAATCATGACATATGTTAAAAATACAGCAATGTAGGCTTATGTAGGCTTAATAAGAACATTATTGTAACATTGTAACTCTGGCCAGCACTTTTCCTTCTAATATTTCCTGTTTTGAGCCACGACTGCAGTGTTTTTGAACAATTTGTTGTTGAAAACATGTGTGAGAATGTGACAGCGGGCTAATACCTGAAACAAAATATTACAGAAAATGCTTATTTTAAATTACATTCCAGCTATCTCATAGTTTATTTTCATTCAAAATATTGCATATGCACATACATACAGTACATAAATACAAAATGTAATATATATTTAAAATGAATATATTTCAGAGATTCCACCAAGTCCCACAGTTTGAGAAGCAGTGCTCCACACCATGAATTTTCCTTTCCAAAATATCCATCCAATAATAATAATAATAATAATAATAATAATAATAATAGGACTAATAATAATAATAATGATAATGATAATGAAATAGGTTCAATCACATCCTACACCATGCTGACAAAGGACCTGTTATGAACTGCTGAAGACCAATCAGCCTCCATACACAGAGCCGATGGTGAGCTGTCTCCCTTCATATCTCTTTTCTATAGTGTCATGTGTTTTTGTCATGTGGGACTTTTTCTCTACTTGTGTGCTTGCTACATCCTGTACATATGTGAAAGTAAATCTTACTCACCTTACCATAGTCACCACTAATACAAGTCACTTCTCCTTTCTCGTGAACTAGAATTGGACTGACTGGACTGACTGGAATTGACTGACTATTGTTGATGAGCTCAGCAACAGTAACTTTATAAGCATATATATATATACACACAGAACAGCGTCCTGGGAAATCATCTCTTGCATGCACTCTCAGACGACTGACAGTCAGAATGGTGAAGGGTCAAGTCTCAGGTAGCAATTTTGATGGTGTATTTAACCCATTGTATTGTGAAGAGGAAATTCAGGATAAGGATAATCCTCCTAATGGCCACGCGAACCAAGACATTAAACAAGGTAAGTTATTATTTACACAATGCACTCAGCCTATACAATAAAACATAGCTAAGTTAAGGGCGATGGGATCAGCATTAACATGTCTTGTTGGTACATTTTCTGACTTTGTGATATTCGTTTTCTCTCTGTCTAGTGTCCACCTATATGACACCTTGGAAACATAACAGACTGGCTGCAGTGAGCCTGGCAGTACTCGCTGCTATTCTGTTGATAGTTGATATCGGCCTGGGGGTCCACTGTAAGTCAATGTTTCTGTCTATGATGCTTGATTAGGGCATCAGCTAATGATTTTTTTCATTATTAAATAATCTGAATATTTTCTCAATTAATCACTTGTATGCAACATTAGAAAATCATCACAGTTTCTTAGAGGCTAAGGTGATGTCAACAAATATTTTGTCTGACCAGCAGTCCAAACCCAAATGTATGCAATTAACTAGAATGTATTCATTTGAGATCCAGAAAAAGATAAGTAAGAAAGATTGTTAATAATTTTAGAGTGATTTCCTGTAAAAAACAAAAGTATTGTTTAGTGAGTTAGATATAAATATGTGTCATATATGTTTTGTCTGCAAGTAGGAGGAGGATTTCAGTGACACTTTTTGTCTCTGACATTTACAGACCGTGAACTCAAAGATACCCACCTCACACTTAACGATACAGAACGCATTGGCGATGAGCTGACCAAACTCCACGATACGTACAAAACCGCAATTAAAACCATGAACGATTACAAGAAGCAGCTGGAAGCTGAGAAGAGTGATCAGACAGAAACCAACTGGGAGTTTGAACACCAGACAAAGAGAAGAACAAACTTTGAAGCGCAGATTGCCAAACTGAGTCCGGACATTACAGCACTTAGATATTCTTCACCAATGATTGGTGAGATCTGTTTTACTATTCTTACACATCATGAAAATGTGTTTTTATAGCGTCAGATGTTTGTGTCATTTACTGTTATTTTCTTTGGCAACAGCGGATGGCTGCAGACACTGTCCACCAGGATGGATTTTGATGAACTCAGTGTGTTACTACTTCTCTTACACTGATGATGCTTTGTCGAGAACATGGCAAAGAGCCAGAGACTTCTGCCAGATCTATGGAGGTGACCTTGCAGTGATTGACAGCAAAGACAAAGAGGTAGATAATCAAAATTTAATTAATATTTCTTTGCAACCCTGTTCATAGAGGTTTTATGTGTTTTTTAATTCTTTTGTGTGTGTGTGTGTGTGTGTGTGTGTGTGTGTGTGTGTGTGTGTGTGTGTGTGTGTTAGAAATCAATTGTAAGTCACTTAAATAAAAACAACAGAAAGACCGACTTCTGGATTGGACTAAAAGATCCCAACGAGGCAGGGACTTGGACATGGGTGGATGGAAGAATGCTGGCTGAGGGGTAAGACTTAATTATGTTACATGTTGCATTTGTATGAAATCGTCAGCATAAGGTCGCACAGCTTAGTCAGTTTCCGGTACATCCACTCAGATGTCATGCAGTAAAGCTCTCCAAGACTGCATTTTTTTCTTTTTTTTATTATCATTTGATTGGAAAACCATAACGTTGACTGAGAGAAGTAGCGTGTAAAGTAACCTATCATTTGCATTTCCATTGCAGGTACTGGAAAGACGGAGAACCAAACAATGTCAGTGATAATTATGAGGACTGTGCAGCAGTGTATCCTGTAATAAATTTCTTCAAGGCTTGGACCGATTACAGATGTACAAACAAGATGAATTGGATTTGTGAAAAAGCTCCAACTTCTTTGAGCTAACAGTGCATGTTTACTGCATTTGCTAACAAGTTTATCTGTTTGCATAGTTTACTTCACCTGAGTGACCTTCAAGCATCCTCTGATATTTTCTAGAAAGAACCGAAATTTTACAAAATCACTATTTTGATTTTTTATGCACGTTACTACTACATAAATCGTACAATTTGATAACACTTTGTGGCAAAATATGGTGCCATGCAGGTGCAGCTCTCGAGATTTGTTAACAAAAATTGACTTAGCTTCTGTACTGCACAGTGGTCTCACTGTTTTTTGTTGTTTTTCTTTTTACCAAAATGTACCAATCAGACTAATGCACCAACTTCTTAGCATTTTAATAACTGCTGTACTGATGTCTGCTAACACTGCAATAAAAATAACTATCCAAATGTCATAGTGTTGAGTTTTTGTGAGTTATACAACTAATGGTTTCATTCATTGTTAGAAAATAATTCAGTAATGTTTTATAAATCTGTAACAATGAGGCATGTTTGTAAATGTTATGTTTTTAAAAAAGAGTTTTAGTGTTTAAATCAGGTCTGCAGTTGTGAGGGTAAAAAGGTCAACTCAAGTACACAAAAGGCTTAATATTATTTCAGAGCAACTGTATCAATCAATGAGGGGAAACAAGGTGACCAAACTACTTATCGTCTGCATTTACCACTATGTCCCTGCTTATTAATGACCTGTAGAGAATGAATAAACGATTTATTAACCAACCATTAAATAAAACAAAGACCTGTGTGACTTTAGAAAGTGGTACTGATGTACGTACAGTACAGGTTAGCCCAGTCAGTATCTTTAGAGATAAAACAAAGAAAAAAATGTATATGAAGACCTATATGAACCAAACAAAGGTGACAATTGATGTCTTCAAGAAACTGTTTAAAACTCACCTGTTAACTTGGCATTAAAAGGTGATTTATAAAATACGTTTACTCACTCATGTGCTGCCCTATATCTTAATGTGTCCTCTAGGCATACAGGGCATAACATGTTAATTACTGAGCATTAGAGGTACTGGTAGACAGATTTTAATACTGTCAAACAGAACCAGGCTAGCTGTTCCCCCATTTTCAGTCTTTATGCTCTTTATGTCTCATTAACTTTCCAAAATGTCAAACTGTTATTTTAAGAGATTTAGAGTTTACTCAAATGGCCAGCTGTAAAAAGTCAACAAAGACATACAAAAGAAAATGGAAGTACGTTACAACAGCAAAAGCTCTGTAGTAGTAGATCTGTAGTAAATTCAGTTTATCTAATGTTGGTCTGAAAATGCTGATAACGCAATTTTAGACACAATGATGTCCAACGACGCAGCAATCTGCATAGACTTATAAACATATAATATGCTAAACATAGTGTCAGCAGTCTAAGATTTTAAACATATTAAGATTTGTTGTAAAAAAAAATGAGCCATATGACACTTCTGCTGACATTCACAGCACAGTGATTATTTCGTACTTACAACATTATTTATATCAGAGATTAAGTGACATTTTAACTGCACACAAAGGCCTTAGCATCCAGACCAGGGTCCAACACACACACACACACACACACACACACACACACACACACACACACACACACCTTATCACTGGTGACAAACAGGAGACAAACAGGTCGATAGGTGCTATTTGCACCAGTATAATGGACAGCTCGCAGTCGCAGTCAGATCCTGAGGAGGAAATGTCATTTGAAAAGAAAATTTCTCAAGATTTCAGCACAGATGGGTTTTCAGGCTCTCGCCATCAAACATTTGGACGAGGTACAACTAACTTTAAAATCAAATGTTTTGTAGTTTCTGACCAATGTCCTACTTCGTTTATATCTCAACTGTACTATTTTCTCTTTCGAAGTGACTCTGTGTGTCTTTATTCAGTGAGTTGTGAGTTTATTCACTAACTTAAATTGAAATGTATGTAAAACATGGTTGAATATCATCTTTAAATATATTCTTTGGTTTTCAGTTTTAATTTTTCTTTCCTACAATCATGTCTAATTTCTCTGTAACTTCTTACAAGGTATAAAAGTCACCATGATAATGCTCTTATTATTTTATTTTGCAGATCTACATTAGTAGTAGTAACATTATCAAGATCTGTTTACAGAGAGAGGTGGATTTCCACACCACCGACTGGTTATACTGAGTCTGGGCCTGTTGAATGCAGTTCTGCTGATAGCTGCTATTGTCGTCGGGATTTACTGTAAGTAAAGAAAAATGCTGATTTCCTGTGTATGATGTTTAATTCTTCTTCGGCATAATGTGACTCATATAACTGACTTGACATTACACAATATCACGATATGGTTATGTAAGCTTAATGTTCCTGTTGTAGTCAGATTAATTGCATAATATTGGCTCAAGTATTAATATCTCGTACAACATCCAGGGGCCATTTTTCTTGCGTGCATCTCACCCACTGTGATTTGATGTGTATCTAAGTTTGCAATAAATGAAATTAAATCACTCTGTCAACAAATATTAGGAATATTTTGGTCTGTAAAGTGTCAGAAAATAGAGAATAATTACCATTCTAAGTGATCAGTGCTTAAAATGACCTCCTCAAGTTGTTTTTGCTCGGACAACAGTTGAGAAACCAAAGGTATTCCCTCATTCCTCTTCACAGCAGCCATTTTGACATGAAAGTAGTAGTAGAAGTAGGTCGAACACAGATGTTACCAGTGATAATAATTAATGTTCAGTTCCATTCAGATCAAACAGAGTCAGGGTGCTGCTGTGGTGCTTGTTGGCTCACTAGAAAGTCTCTGCAGCACTAAATGGAACAGAGTATCATTGGTAACACCTGTGTTGATCCTACTGTTTCATGTCAAACTAGCTGCTGTGAAAAGGGTCTACTGTAGCTCTTACTGGAAGTTGTGGGACAGACATTTTTAAAACGAGACTAAAAGTCTACAGCCATGTAAGCAGCTCTGTGAGTCAGTACTTAACTACATCTGTGCACAAGCTAAATGTCAGCATCGTGTTAACATGTTCACACTAACCCTAACGTGCTGATGTTAAGCAGAAAAAAATGCTTTGCAAAATTTATTATATAGTTGATTATGATAGTTATTTCTTCACAAACCATAAAAGAGTTGGACAAATTTAAGAGTCTGAAAAGCTGGTGGTGCAAGATGAAAAGTTGGGGGATCAGTAAACTTGCCATAACTGCAATTGCATAGCAATCAGTTCACTTAAAACCATAAATATCTATCTCATGGTGGCACTATAAAGTCAGGGGATCACCAACATGTGTAAAATACATTATCTGAGAGTCAATTGAATGTCCGTACAAAATTTCAGTCAGAACCACGATGGACCACCAGACATATTAATATTGTATTGTGCCATGCTCTGTTCGTGTGGCTAAAAGAAAAACTTGACCTCACATTCCAGTTTTGCTACAATTCCTCCTTCTCTTTGTTACTACGAGTTTTTATGCCTCAGGTGCCAAAGCCAAACATGATTACCTTCTGGCTCCTGACTCAGCTTCTGCACCGCTCATCATTGAGATGAACTATCTTCGCAACTACAGCAATGTCATCAAAGCTAAAGTGGATGCACAGACAGAGTTACACAAACGACGTGCCAACCATGTGACACTAAAGATGCAGGTGAAGGAGCAGAAGATCATCACTGACAGACTTCAAGGACAGATTGAGACACTACATAAAGAGAAGGCAAATCTGGAGTCTAACAAAACACTCTTAGGTATGGCAGACTTACAACCTGTCTTTGGTGGCAAACAGTCCTGCATGTGTTTAAAATCTGATGATTTATGTATCATTTCCAGAAAATATTAAAAATGGTTTAATACAATACGTGTTTGACTTTTTCTGATCTCCTGTTGCAACAGAGGAAAACTGTGGCAGATGCCGACCAGGATGGCTTTTTCGTAAATCATCCTGCTATTATTTTTCTTCTCTTCATGCGTCCAACTCTAAAAAGAACTGGATGGGCAGCAGAGCACACTGCAAGAACGAAGGGGGCGACCTGCTTGTGATCAATAACTTGGAAGAACAGGTAGGTCAAAAAAATAAAAAATAAAGAACGGATTCAGTCTTTTGAAGTCCCATTGATCAAGTTGAATATCTTCATGATATTTTGTTTAAGGTTATCATAGGTGAACCTGCAGAGCAATGCTGTGAAGTTTTCAGTTATGCAAAAACTGTACAACTCATTCCCACAGGCAAAGTAGTATGAACAATGCTGTGTTAAATGACAAAAAGATGTGTCCTTACTACATGTGTTGTTATTTCAACTAGCTGAATCGACATGTTGGATCATATTTATCTTGGACGTTAAAGCCTCTGAACACTCAGTTTCAAATCTTAAGTATTTCCTTGTAAGATTACACGGGCTATAACAGGTATTTTTTATAATAATGTATCAAATCACAATGTGAAAACAATGTGATAATGTAGTGGCATTGGTGAACCTACAGAGAAACGGCAGCCCTATCTCTACTTTACTTTACGGTTTCATTAACTGTTTGGCCTGCAACTTGTTTTTCTGTTTTTATTTACTCTCACCGCTCTCATTTCATCAGTGTAATTTTTGGCCGCAGCAGCCTGCAGTGAAAAAACTCTAAAATACTATATTTCCCTCAAGAATTAGTAGGAACCAAAAACAAGACAAAGAGTGATACTGGACTAGAATACTTAATGATACATACAATTAATTACAACATTTTAGTAATCTTTGTAACTGCTGGATTTGTAATTGTCACAATTTGATTCATGCATCACTACCTCCTGATTGGAGCACAGAAGTAACAGGACTATATGACATCAGATTTTTTTTTTTTTCATTTGAGCTCTTCAAACCAGTGGGAAAATACTAGGAAACATTGTGTGATAAAATTATTTTCAGAAGCTTTTTAAAGGCCTTTAAAGCCTATGATCAGATATATGACTAGAAAATTTGCAAGGTACTAACTCCTGTGTTTGCTTTCTTAATCAAACACAGTTACTTATAAGTAACAACCTTCCAAAGATGAGCAGCAATGGTGTGTGGTGGCAGAACGGATTTTGGATAGGCCTCACTGATGTAGTGACGGAGGGGACGTGGGTCTGGATTAACAATGTGACTGAGGTGCAAACAATGTAAGCATCAGCTCACAGACTGTTGACACTTACTATATATACTATGTATAGCTTTGTGACAATATCATCTTGACTAGCAAATATACAGAACTTAATTCTTGTATGAATTATTTCAATTTATCCAAGGTACTGGAAAGATGGATACCCTAAGAACGAAGGACGTCAGTCTGCACGCTGTGCTGCGTTGCTTTACTATGCGGACGGCAGGAGGACATGGTATAACGGACACTGCCAAAACCATTACTATAACTGGATTTGTGAGATGGAGCCATACTTAACCCCTCAAATCACATTAACTTGACACTGTATGTATGTGGTCATTTGTCTGGTACACTAACTACATACATAAAATACTAACAGACATCTGTGTGCAGTGCTAGTGGAACAATACAAGCAAAGAAACACAGCTCACTACACACATCTGTTCATTGTACCGTTTAATGAATTTGTTGATACATCTGATAAAGTCTATAAGAAATGTGATGAAGCACAATATGTCCTGATGTATATGGAAGAAAATGTCTGCTGTCCATGTAATGATTTGTATGAAATCATGCTTGACTAAATAAAATAAAACATAACACCTAAAAAAAATGTCTTCCAAAGCTTGGCTGTTTGAATACATTAGAAATCATGTGGTGATCGGGAAATGGCTTCTGTTCTTCAAATGACCTGAAATCCCCCCACCTGTAAATATTTAACAAAATAACCTGATTTTCTGTTTGTAATGTTACACACACACACACACACACACACACACACACACACACACACACACACACACACACACACACAGGGCAATGTCCTAACAAATAACCTCTCCCGGACAAACAAGTCAGACTGCTCTAATCTGAACAGTCAAAATGGAGGACAGAGAAAGTTCAGGTGGCATTTTTAATGGTACGTATAACAAAATAATTAGTCAAGAAGACTTCGGCACAGATGAGCACCCTCTCTACTCAAACCAAGAGAAGCAACAAGGTATGAAAAGTGAATGAATGACTTAGTACAATCATTAAGAATCTGCTTATGTATAATCTGTTATTTGATACCGATGCCAGACTCTAAAACAGGATACGAGTGTACAAGAGTATACAAGCATATTACTATTATTGCTAAGTTTGCTATGTATTGTTAATTTCTATGCCAATCCTAACATTGTATTGTTTTGCTTAGTATCACCTTAGGAATATACAGATAAGAGACAAAATAATGCATCCTTGTATTTAGAGTACCTTTGTCAAATGTCTGAATATTATTTTGATGATACTTAAATGTTACTATGCTGTGATGCAGTTAATGGCTCTCATATTAATCCTCTGTGTAGTGTCCGTGTCCATGGTGGGACCTGAGTCCAGTTTGGATCACCACAAAGTGCTCACAGCAGGCCTGGCAGTGCTCGCTGTCATTCTTCTGGCAGTTGATATTGGCCTGGGAGTCTATTGTAAGTCACATTCATTTAGTGGACACAAACATAATTTTAAAATGAATGTTAATGTTATGTCTGCTAGCAACTACTTGTTTCCCATATTAACCTTATAAAGCGGCTGAGTTCCTGGCTAAACCTTGTTTATGCTGCCCCCAAGTGATTAAAAAAAAATCAATAAATGCAGTTTATAGTTTATAAGACAGATAAGATATAAGATATATGTCACACATTATATTTCTTACAGCTCAGCAGCACCCTGCTGTGAGCTAATTCTGTATGACACTTTGCAAAAAGGACATGCACACTAATACACTAATATAAATACTAATATAATAAAATAGCTAATTCAATTCGATGCGAATCTGTATCAAATCAAATCTAATTTTATTTTTTATAGCCCAAAGTCACAAAGTACATTTGCCTCGGAGGGCTTTACAATCTGTACAGGGAGTGACACCCTCTGCCCTTAGACCCTCGGGTCGAGTGAGGAAAAACTTGCCCACAAAAAAACATTTTAACAGGGAAAAAAGGTGGAAGAAACCTCAGGAAGAGCCACAGAGGAGGGATCCCTCTCCCAGGACGGACAGACGTGCAATAGATGTCACGTGTACAGGACAAATCAACACAAACATATTGTACAATTACAATGACTGATAAAATGATAATGAATTACAATGAATGATAATATGATTACAGTAGCAGTGGAACTTGTGATAGAAATAGAGAGACACAGATGCACAGCAGCAGCAGCAAATCATCAACTAACTATAAACTGTAATGGAGATATGGCAGCAATAATGACAGTGGTAATATGTGTAGTGGACGTCATGCAGGACCACAGTAGCAGCCACGATCTATGAAAACCTCCTGGACGAGAGAGCACAGAAACTCCAGGGAAGAAGTTTAGTTAGTAACGTGCATTAATGAGACATGTATGTTTACAGATGGTGGTGGTAATGGACAGAGAGAGAGCGTTTTCAGTAAGGGAGATGTGACTGCATCTTCAACCAATACCGTGCCTGACTAGGCATAACCCTGAGAAAGAGAGAGACAGAGACAAAGACAGAGAGAGACAAAGAGAGACAGACAGAGATAGAGAGAGGGGAGGGAGGGGCAGTCTAATCCTATGGCAGCATAACTAAGGGATGACCTGAGTCAGCTCTAACTATAAGCTCTATCAAAAAGGAAAGTCTTAGGTCTACTCTTAAAGGCGTTGTCCGTGTCTGCCTCCCGAACCCAGAATGGTAGTTTGTTCTGTATGTCTAAACTTAATGTCTGACTGACATCAAGAGTAAAAAAAAAATTGTAATTGATGAATGTATTAATGAAATGAAATTAATGAAAAAGTTACCTGTGGACTAACAATGTTAATATATTCATGTTTATAAATTCTAACATTATAACATGTGCCGTAAAAAGTGTAAACAAATGTTGAAAATGCTTTTAAAAAACTGAGACTTCACTACATCTTTCCTACTTACAGATAACAAACTTACTGATGGGCACCGTATCATAACGGACATCAGCAGTGAGGTGGCCAAACTGCAGGCTACTTACAACGCTATAATCCACAGTAGGGATGAAGCCAAGGAACAGTTGGCAAAAGAGATCAGTGATCAGCGACTAACTGAGTGGGAGCTTGACCACCAGAAGAGCAGAATCAAAGACTACAGAGGGCAGGTTGACAGAATTCAAACGGAAATTGCAGTGATGAAATCCCACATGCCAATGATTAGTGAGAGCTTTTCTTTTTTTTTTTACTAATTGTTTGTGTTATCAAGGTATAAATGCAGAATTATTGTGACCCAAAACAACCGTTTCATTTTCTTTGGTAACAGAGGAGGGTTGCAGACACTGTTTACCAGGATGGTCTTACATGAGCTCAGTGTGTTTCTACATCGCTTTCTCTGAGAGTCATTCACGCAGTTCGTGGCAGGAAGCCAGACAGTACTGCACGAAACAAGGAGGCGATTTGGCAGTGATAAATAGCAGAGAGAGACATGTAAGAACTTAGTCAACACATTGATATTTGCTTTTCTTATATGTAACACTCTATATTTTATTTTTGAGCAGTTGTATTTCATCCAACAAAAATAACGAATCTTCATGTGTGTGTGTGTATTTGTGCATTTCTGATGTCATCAGCTGGCGCTAGCTGAACTGATAAATAATTATCAAGACCGTTCAAGATCAATAAGCCAGAGTGGCTACTGGATTGGACTGAGAGATGTGGAGATGGAAGGAACCTGGAAATGGCTGGATGGAACAGTAATGACTGAGGGGTAACTGGAAAATACAAAACTCACTGGGTTAAATATTGTAGGAATATGAAATACCGACATTATTAAGTAATTAATTTGTTTAAATATGCACTGACAAATGTGTTAACATTATTTGTTTCAGGTACTGGAATGATGGAGAGCCCAACAACCAGGGTAATGAGGACTGTGCGGCTATGTATCCCAGAAGCAACCCCTTTAAGGCCTGGAACGATGCTCCATGTTCTTATGACCTGAAATGGATTTGTGAAATGGCACCAAGATCTGCATTTCAGATCTAATGAATGAAATGAAGAGTTAAGTCCGCATTAGAGATTTTTTTCATTTTCTGAATTGTTCTTTTTATTGTCACATCAATATTTGTTGAGACTACAAAATGGCAAGGAAGTTCAAATACGAAAAATACATCTGATTTATGAAATGAACCATAAAATGTCTTAATTATCTTATTGTAATAAATAAAATATTTACCTTTACTATATACATATATATAGCACTACTATACACCCAACTTTACATCAACTGTAATTCTTATAAATGTCATTTATCATTGACTTAACTGCTGGAGCTAGGCATTCTGGTTCAAGCAACAGCTGTTATCTTGGGCTTTTCACACCCAGCGGTTGCAGGCATTTACTTTGAACGCTGTGAAAAGCAAAAAACTACCAATGACCAGGGTTTCTGTAAAAGGAAAATGGCCAGGATATTATCTGAAAATGCACCAGATAGGACTGTCTCCAATGAGACAACACACAGTTAAACCATGTTACAGGTGTACCTAATAAACTGGGAATCAAGTGTATGCGTACCATTTGATAAATAAACACAAACCAAAAACAGACCATTTGTAGATGACTTCATGTTTTGAAGCCTGCAGTGTCTCTGATCTCCGACAACTACATAATTCAATCCAAATTCATGGTTGGACGCTCACAGCGCTGCAAAGTGCTGCCGAAGTTGCTTAAGAAGCTGCTGAGTGTCGACGTGCTCGGGAAAGGAGTCCTCAGACTTTTGGGCCGCAGTGTAGCTGCTCTGGAGGTCTCCGATCTGGACAGAGATAAAAACATCACTCTGGGAGACTGTATCATGGCGATTATAGTTTGTCTTTTCATCCGCTGCACTGTTCAGATGAATTAAATAGCAATAAGTTACCTTTTCAGAGAGAATGGAGAGATTGAAGTGTGGCTCATACATGTGAGGGGCCAGTGATGCAGCAGTCTGCAGGAAGGCTTTAGACTTCAAAGACCACAGAAAGGACAATATTAATATTATCGACAATACAGTTCTATTTATCAAAATTCATATGGAAGAAGTAATCTGTATTCTCAAACTTAGAGGATGGTTGCGTCAGACTAAATCACTACTTACTTACTCCTGTTTTATTATTCCTACAATTCTTCTACACTTTGTGAGAGTCTGTGAGACCAAAATTATCTTATATTCATGATGTTAATCCTAAATTAATCTGTCCAGCTCATGTTGTAACCGGTGTCTTACAGCTCAGTGAATTTATGGTGTGCAAGTGTAACCGTAAAATAAACACAGCACTGTGGGAACGGTTTCTAACAATCAATACTGTGCTGGGTGTGTTTGGGAAATATTCTCCGGTAATAGTGGCTACATTTAAGTTTATGATACCAGTGGCAGTTTAATGGTTCTTAAATAATGGGCTGAGTTACAATCATATGAGAGGATCTTAAAAAGGACACCAGTGATCTCACACCTCATTTTGTTACAGCGTAACTCAAAGTGCGACTCAAAGATACATCTTCACCTGTTCGATGCGACCTTTGCGCAGCTCCAGCACAGCCAGGTTGTTGTAGGCCTCAGCATGGTCGTTATTGAAAGCCAAAGCCAGTTTAAAACACTGGTAGGCCAATGTCAAATCCCCGATGCCCTGTAAACATACAACACGTGTGCTTTGTACCAACTTCTATTCATATGTTGTCATCTTGTGAGTTCTATGTATATGATTTATTTTAACTATAACCCATGTAAAGAGGTGGTACATATTAAATCACCAGACATTCTGGGATATTACTATCTCACCACAGCCACTTGTCCGATGTTGTACCACACGTCAGACTGTTCTTCATCATTGGCCACCAGGGCCAGAGCTCTCTCAAATGAGGACAGAGTCATGTCGTACTGCTGGGCGTAGAAGCAGCACAGGCCAAGGTTGTTATACAGCTGGCAGTTATACACCCCCATCTGGAGGAGCCGTCTAGCAATGGAAGAAGCTTATTGAGTCACATATGGGACATAACCGCTCATTACATACACTGTTGCAATTACACAAGTGTATCTGACCTGTAGAAGCGCAGAGCGATCTCAGGCTGGTCAGTGTAGAAGTGATTGCTGCCTATACAAGCTATAGCCTCCACGTGAGTGTTGTCCTGCTTCAAGACATCTTTGTAGTACTCTGTGGCTGATGAAATATTGTTCATCTCCTGTCACAATATCACAGTAGAGACACATCACATATGGCTTCCCTGTATCTGGAGGGAGGACTTTATAGTGAGGACCATGGTGACATACTGTACCTCGTGTATGCGAGCAATTCCTGTTAGAAGAGTAACCTCACCGGGAAAGTGGTCGAGGCCTTGCTTGAAAAGGTTGAGTGCTGTTATTGGTTGATCCATGCGCTGATATACCTGAGGGAAAACATAATTTATTAGCAAACCTTTGGCTCATAGAAAGAGAATTTCCCATTGTACATAATAATAATAATGCTATGATGTCTCTGTTGATACCTTTGCAAGGTAGAGATATGTATCCACCACCTCTTGGTGGTTGAGGGCAGATCTAAACTGTTTTTCTGCTTCTCGGTATAAACCGAGCCTGCAGAGGTCAAAGACATGAATTACAGGTTATAAAAATGCAATATGGTTTCATCAGACACAATGTGGATGTTTGTGAGTTACTTACCTGTAGTAGCATTTCCCCAGCTGAACTTTCCACCACCAGTCTTTAAACTGAGCATGTTCAGTAGCTTGAGCAGCCAAATCTAAAGCCTGGATGAGAAATAAAAAGTTTTGCAGTTTGAAAAATAGGAAACAATCTTACAATTTAATGCAGACCAACTCGATTTATATGTGATTTATTCAACACTTACATTTTTCACATCATTTTCATGATGGAAGATGAACTCAAACAGCGTCTGAGAAGAGAAATTATGATGTTACCTGATGTGTGGAAAACCAATGACAGTCATTCATTTTCACGAATCACAGTCTCTGTCTTACCCTGGATAAATTGGGCTTTTGGGAATACTTGGCCAGATTCAGTCTCGACAAGTTTATAAATGGTCCATCTGGATTAGTTAACATAGAGGCCTGAAGAAACAGTGGAATAAAATGTTTAAAAAGATCAAGACAAAGGTTTGAGCTCTGGTGAGAAAAGTGTAATTTGTTTCAGTCTGTCCAGACTGGCACAGTTTCAGACATATTTACTCACTGTTCCCAGACGGATGAATCTGCCAGACGCACTAGTGACAGGACGAGCAGTGCTTGCTGTGCGGGGGGTCTTAATGGCTTGCTCCATCGTCCCAGGACGTCCTGACTGTGTGCTGGGTCTCACAAATCCTGTTATAGGACGCCCTGATTGTGTCATAGGCCTAGAATACAGAAAAAATAAAAAAATAAAAATCAGATCAGGCATTTCTTCCTTCATCATGGCAGGCAGTAAACAGGCATTGTCTAGTAAACATTACCTTACAGCTGGTGTGGGACCTCCGCCCTGACTTGTTCCAGGAAGTCTCAGTGATGTTCCAGGTCCTGAAAGAAAGCCAAGTCTTATCAAGTGAACAAAGTTTCTTAACGTTAAGGCACTGAGAGGAGTTCAAACTTACGTGCAACCTGAGCAATAGAGCTCTCATCCAGCATCATCTCAGCAATCCCCTCCTGGTCGACCTCAACTTCATCTATGTATACCATCTCGGTAAGAGCGCGAGTTTTCAAGCTCCATGCAGCCTATGAAACACAAACAATGTTTACATTTTACAGATGGCTTTGGATATGGTGGTAAACATGCTACAGCTAAGACCAACATAAAGAAGGATGATAGAGCGAACAGCCTACAGTCATGGTTACCTCTGCGACGGGCAAGGAGGAGTCCTTAAGACAGTGTGCAGTGTGTTAATGAGAGAAGATGTGAATAAATGAGGAAAATGAGAAAATGAATGGAAGACAGCATGCAGGAAAAAAAACAATATGAAAAGGAAATGCAACACCAGGAATATGTTCAAGCAACAACTAGGAAAAATGATTATTTAAAGACGTGCAAGTAAATATAAGGTTACCTAAATTAAATTATAATAGACTACAGGGACTCCACTAATCAGGATTATACACCAGGTTCAAACAAACAGGCTTTCCTTAAGGGATAATCGCTAAAATGCTAGGCTAGCCCGGTGTTTCGGTTTAACGAGTGACCGTGTTAACTGGCGATAGTCAGCAGAATGCGTCTGTGGTTGCCGTAGTTACGACAGCCCTTGAAACCTACAATACGTAGCAGTCAGCACAAGGTACGAATCAGGTAGTTTTACGACATTGTAACATCGATGAAAAAACAAAAACAACCAAAAGACAAAGAGGCGTTCACGAGGACAGCTATGTATCTTGCTGTTTCGACGGCTGTCGTAACTACGACAACCACAGACACGTTCGGCTAACGGTCACCAATTAACACGGTCACTCGTTACACCGAAACACCAGCTAACTACATAGTACAGTACCTGGTCGTACGGACTGTCTTGTAATATTTTTGTGCAAATATCGGAACATTGTTGGAGCTTTCGCCTCCTGAAGTAGCTCCACGCCAGAAACAAAGGGTCCATCGTCACCTCCATCGCTTTGGTTGGTCGGTGTAAAAGTAGCGAGATGTAGCAAAGCTGGCGAGACCGAAGCTTCCTCTGTCGCTCGGCAACGGCGGAAGAGGATGGCGCTTCACTGACGTAATATCCTCTGATGAAATAAAATAAAATAAAATAATACAATTTAATAAAA